>NC_088927.1:2495000-2702500 GCF_038396675.1 Hydra vulgaris
TCTTCATCACCTGAATCCCCCTATTATCGAACCTCTTACAACTACAGTAAAGCTGACTGGGATTCTTTCCGTGATTTTCTTCGTGATGGCCCTTGGGTAGAAATCTTTCAACTTCCTGTCGACAAATGTGCTTCTTATATAACTTCGTGGATTCAGGCTGGCATGGAATCTTTTATTCCCTCTCGACGATTCCAGGTCAAGCCTCACTCTCCTCCATGGTTTTCCTCACACTGTGCTGCTGCGATTGCCAATCGAAACCGTTACTTCCATATTTATCAGCAAAACAATTCTCCAGAAAACAGACGTCTGTTCATTACTGCTAGAAACAACTGTAAAAAGGTTTTGTCTAACGCCAAAACCCGCTATTCTCAGGTCATGAAATCTCGTATCTCATCTCAAAAATTAGGCTCTCGTGACTTCTGGAGAATTTAATAATATCAATAATAAGGGCAAATCTATAATTCCACCTCTCTTGTATGGTTCAGACTTTGTCACCTCACCTAAAGACAAAGCCGAACTGTTTGCTAAAAACTTTTCATCAATATCATCTCTTTATTCCACTAGTTGCGTTCTACCTGATATTGCCAACAAACAGGTTGATCCATTGCTTGACATTCATATCACTTCAGCATCTGTATCTAAAGTGATTTCCTGTCTAGACTCTTCTACAGCTTGTGGCCCAGACAACATACCTGTTATTGTCTTGCAGAAGTGTTCTCCAGAGCTGTCATCTATACTCTCAAAACTATTCAACAAGTGCTTATCAGAGTCTTGTTTTCCAGCCTGCTGGAAAGCCGCATCTGTTATCCCTATCTTCAAAAATTCTGGGGAGCGATCTGATTCGTCTAACTACCGTCCCATAAGTCTTCTTCCTATCATAAGCAAGGTTTTTGAATCTTTAATTAACAAACACTTAATTTCTCATCTTGAATCTAATAACTTACTTTCTGACCATCAATATGGATTTCGATCTTCTCGTTCTACAGCTGATTTGCTAACAGTAATAACTGACAGGTTTTATCGTGCGTTAGATGAAGGTGGAGAGCTTAAGGCCATCGCTCTTGACATTTCAAAAGCGTTTGATAAAGTTTGGCATGCTGGTCTTCTCCATAAGCTTTCTTCTTATGGTGTATCCGGCAACATCTTTAAGATCATTGAATCCTTCCTTTCCAATCGTAGCATAAAAGTTGTCCTCGATGGACAACACTCTTCTTCTTATTCTGTAACTTCAGGGGTTCCTCAAGGTTCTATCCTTGGCCCTATACTCTTTTTAATTTACATTAACGATCTTCCAGATATTCTCACATCTAAGGTGGCATTGTTTGCTGATGATACTACCATTTATTCTTGTTGTGATAAGAAACCAACACCCTCTGATTGCCTGGAGGGGGCATTTGAGCTTGAAAAGGATCTCACTTATGCTACAGCATGGGGTTCACAGTGGCTGGTGAACTTTAATTCAGATAACACCCAATTTTTTTCAGCCAATCGTTATCGCAATAATTTAGATCTTCCTATATTTATGAATGGTGATGTACTCGATGAGTCACCTACTCTTCATCTTCTAGGATTAACTCTTACTTCCAATCTTTCTTGGAAACCATATATCAAATCAGTAGCAAAATTAGCATCTGCTAAGGTTGCATCTCTTTATCGAGCTCGCCACTTTCTTACTCTGGATTCTATTCTCTACCTCTCAATCTCAATACTCTCTACATCTCAAATCCGGCCTTGTATGGAATACTGTTGCCATATCTGGGGCGGATCTTCTAATGATGCCCTTTCTCTTTTAGACAAGGTGCAAAAACGCATTGTAAACATAGTTGGACCTGTTCTTGCAGCCAACCTCCAACCATTATCACATCGTCGTAATGTTGCTTCTCTTTCTCTTTTCTACAAATACTATAATGGGCACTGCTCGAAAGAGCTAGCGTCTCTTGTGCCATCTACTAAAATTCATTCTCGTGTTACTCGTCATTCAATTAAGTGTCATCCTTTTTCTGTGACTGTTCCTAAGTGCTCCAAAAACGCTTATTCGTCTAGTTTTTTTCCTCGAACATCAGCTCTTTGGAATTCGCTTCCTTCATCTTGCTTTCCTGATTCATATAATTTGCAATCTTTTAAATCGTCCGTCAATCGTTATCTTGCTCTACAATCTTCATCTTTTCTCTTACAGTAACTTCCAACTTTAATTAGTGGCTGCTTGCAGCCTTGTTGGAAGCGAAGATGTTTGAAAAAAAAAAAAAAAAAAAAAAAAAATATATATATATATATAAATGTGCTATATATATAAACCACTAATTATGTTGGGACTTTCAAACTAATTACTTATTATAAGTTACTACATAACCACCTATTATTAGTTGCTATGCGACCACCTATTATATCGAATAGGAAATAAAAAAAAATTTAGCTAGAGTTTTAAATGCAAAATAATAAAATAAATTTTGTTTACCAATTTTTGGTTTATTTATTGTGTTAACAGTTAACTAAATCCTAAATACTAAGTCTTATATATGGTTAGAAATGTTGTATTTAATTTTATTGGAAATACACAAACTCTTTAATAGCAACAAACTGTAATGGCTTGCAGTTTAGCAGTATTATAACTAAAACTTCATTTTTACATCCATTTCTTCATTCGTTAGAATACTAATGTTTTATTTTGGACTTTATCAATAATGTTTTATTTTGGACTTATTCAATAAAAAAGTTTGATTTTTATCAAACTTTTTTATTGAATAAGTTCAATCAAAAATTCAAGTATTGCACTCAATTTAGTACAGCCTGTCACATGTCCTGCTATATAGCAGGACTTTTTTTTTAAAAAAAAGATATTTACTCTGATTTTAAAAAATCCCTTGCACTTTATTTGAGTAAAATTGAAAATGATGTTTTAAAATTTTAGATTCAGACAGGTTTGACGATTTATATTGCATTCACTCTATCTTCTAGCTTTCTAGAAGCAGCTGATATTTCTAATCATACAGCTGATGTTTCAATCACCTGAACAACTTTTGTAAGAACAAAAATTATGATATTTTTATCATTTCACGAAATTAACACATATTACTTTAGTGCTGATAAATACAATAAATACTTAATCCTGATCTGCAAAGTAGATTGTTAGTAAAATGCAAACCGGTTAAATGAGAGCAAAATACCTAGACTCTAGGGAATAGACTGAGTTAAATATACATACATTTACAAAGGGTTTTAGTTGGGACAGGGTTGACTCATACTTATATTAAAATAGAATTTAACTATCATATCATTAACTATCAATAGGATTATGGTTTGCAAAAAAGTTTGCATTATACCAGTTTGTAGTTTGTGTTTTACCTAGTACTTGCAAATTAGCTTATAGGCAGAAAAGGTATCTGGTATATGTATGTATGCATGTATGTATTAGCCCTCTGAATTAAAGTCAACATTCGGCGATGCCGACCTAACTGCCGGCCTAAAAATATTTGAGTTAAATAACAAATATTTGAGCAAAAAATCGTTGAACTCGTTTTTATGTTTTATGGTAACCCCTTTGTTTTAAAAATTTATTTGGCGACCTGATGCCGACCTCTAACATTTGAGGTCGGCAATTTATTGCCAATCTCATTTTTCAGAATTCCGAAGGTTGATGTATATGTATTTATCATCATAAACGTTTGTAAATCAAGGAATAGGTCGCGCCAGAAAACATTTATGTTGACTGTTTGTTGACGAGATGTTCTTAATTTAGAATATTTTTTGAATATTTTTTTTTTAAATTCTTATTTTTTTTAACCTATATTATTTTTCGATTACAGGTTTAATAACCAAGTGCAACATTTCAAAGTGCTGCGCGATGGAGCAGGAAAATATTTTCTCTGGGTAGTAAAGTTCAATTCATTAAATCAACTTGTCGAATATCACAGAGCAGCAAGCGTTAGTAGATCACAAACAATATATTTGAAAGACATGACTAACGCTCATGAGGTTATTTTTTTTTTGTTTTTGTTTCATTTTGGTAGTTAATAGTTATTAGTTATTATAAGCGTTAACACTAGGTGGTAGTGCTCAAAGATAAAAAAAAATTTTAATTTTGTAAAATAAAGTCTTTGCATTTATACTGCATTATTTATATTACATATTTGCAGGTTGGTCTTATTTTTCTTATTATAATCTTTATTCTAATATTTGCAGGTTGGTCGAGCCTTATTTGATTTTGTTGCTCAAGAAGAAAACGAGCTTTCGTTTTCTCGAGGAGATCTAGTCAAAGTAACCGATACTTCTGATCAGCATTGGTGGAACGGTAAATTAAACTCTCGTGAGGGCATGTTCCCTGCCAATTATATACAACTTATTGCAACACGTTGAAGTAGCTTTTATTTGTATATATTCACGAGCTTGCTTACTACTTTTTTTACGCGTACGCGTGTTCATTTGACTTTATCGGGTATTTTCATAGTTAAAACTTGATTATTTTCATTCTGTACAAATGTTCATTTAATAATTCTTCTAAGTATATTTGTAAACTGTTAAAGTACGTTTTCTATTGCGGTAGTCGTTTAAATTTCACAAAGAAAATAATCTTATAATTACAAAATTTGTATTTTATTTTTGTTATTTTAATAATATATTGTTGCTTTAATTTTATTATTTGTTAAATTCTAAAAATTCTTTTCTAAGTATTTGCTTCGAACTTCATTTGAATTTTTATGTTCTCCTTTAAAATTGAAAAAAGTAAATTACTATTTATGTTTTGTATTGAAATAGTTTTTATTCGCTTGGTATTCTAGGAAGGGGGAGTGAAATTTGTAACCGACAACTTTTTCTATATTTGGAAAAAATATTTTTGTACTTATGACAATAAAAGTTTTGTTTACGTTCGTACAATGTTTTCTTTACGTCCGTACGATGTTTTCTGTGAATATTTGTTGTAACGGCTACGTATTTTCTTTTTGTAATAAATATTTATCGCTATTTCATTTCTTGTATTTAATTATAGGATTTTTTAAAATTATGTGTTTTTGTGAAATATATTTTAAAAAAATTTTATTTTAATGGTGCGGCATGCGCCACTAAATGAGGAAATAGTAACAGTAATATATTTAAATAAATCTTTTAAATAATTTTAAAAAATAACAAATTAATTATACAAAAATTTCATGCTGCAAACAGCTCATTTTCAGTAAAAGATGTACTGTTTGCAGCTGTAAAAAAAAAAATACTTGTTAATTCTATTCTTATATGCGTTAACTGACGAAGCCTTTTTGCATCCAATCATTGACAATACGATTTGTATAAAAATAGTGACGAGCATTATTATAATATGAATTCACGCATTAGGACGTTGGAAGGTAATCTGCGAATTGGTGAATTATGCCAATTGATTATCTCAAAAATTCGTTTTCAAGTTGTTGTATAAAGTCGCCTGCGAGTTTCCAAAGTAGTAAAATTGAGACGCAGACACCTTTCAGCATAAGGTAATCCTATTAAAGTGGTACATACCTTAAAAAAATTATATCATAAAATATTGATTTTTAGTTATGTCTTTTTGATTTATTTTGACAAAAATAAAATTACAAAAATTAGTCATTCTTAAGAATAAATATTTTTTTAGTTCAGATCATAGACTTCTATGTAACGAATGAATCCTGATAAATTTGACAAAACAGATTTTAAGTTATTTAGAATCAAAGTTGAAAAAATGCGAATCTCAGAAAAACTCATTAAAAGAATAAAAACTAATCTAAACAATTACTATAAAGTCTAAAAAGTTGCAGAAGCATACGTTTCACCTTCTGTAGCAATATTTTTACACGGCTGTTTCACTCAATATAAAAACGAGCGTGACGTCATGAGTTTATCAAAAAAAAAGTATAAAAATTCACAAACTTTAAATTAATAGTAACTTTTTTATATAAATGCTTTCATCTTGCAATTAAAAAAATATAAAAGATCTATCTTTCCTTGTTAAATAAATATTTACATTAATTGGTATAAAAATAAATATTGCCAAAATATTTTTAATAATTTAGAACCACTTTTTCGCATATTTTCCGGAAAACATGAGTTGGGCCAACTAAGATTTCATAACATAGCTTTGAGCTTGATATTTGAAATTTGGAACACTTAACCCTAAATGTCAATTCTATCAGATTCCTGCGTCATCCTAGAGAATTTTTTACAAAAAGACTGTTTTTATAGCATTTATATTTTTTAATTGATCGTTTTTAAATGCAAAACGTAACTTTTTTGATGGATGACGTAAGTTAATGAAATTTCAACCTTTTATGCAAATGAAAATAAAAAAATTGTTTTACGTGCCCTCAGCTATGTTATGAAATATGTTTTCAAAAATATCATGTTTTACAACTAATCTTGTTAGTTTTAGGCGTACATTTGTGTTGACGTTTTTTTTGCGATGACGTAACCTTTATGCGTTACGTCCCAAACTATTTATTAACGAATATTCTCCAAAAAACTGTTTCGGCGAGTCAATTTTTGAAGTATAAAAGTAAACAAAGTTACGCGGAATTTTTCTCTTTGGATTATCAAACTAATATCAGATAAGTTGTTAAATCCACTTTTATCTAGTGCATATATTTGTTAATTAATATTATTTTATTTGTTTTTATTATATTTATTAATAAGTCAATATTATTTTGATAACAATGTATTCAACTGAGAGGGAAATTCTAAAACAACATATTGGATGGAAAAATGGTTGGGAAGATAGGTGTAACTTTCCTTTTGATAATCGATTAATTAGGACAGATAAGATCAGTAACAATGTCATTTCCATTTTAATGACTGTCTTTGAAATAAGAGGTGATTTATTTAGTTTTATGAGTTTTCTTTTGCGAATTGATTTTGATATGCCTAGTAATGACGAGTTTGATAAAATGTTAACACGCCAAAAAAAGAAATATAAAAAAAATTTTAAAGCTATAAAAAACGAAGAATTTTTTAAAATGCAACTGTCGCAAGCTCCACCCAAAAAAAAAAAAATCAGCAGATGCAGATGACTTTTTCACTTTAAATAACATTCAGGAGCTACTGAATCAAATTGATCAATTACCTTCTGAAAATAAAACAAATATGGAGCAAATAGAAAAATTTAAAATGCAAGGTAGGTAGGTGCCCATTCTGTTCCTATCTTCAGAAGTTATTTATACCTATGCAATACCTTCGCTCAGGTTAAAGAATGGAATACTAGTCTTGCATCAAATGTATTTAAAAATCTAGCTTTTATATATTAACTTGTGATCAGAGCAACTGGTATGTTGGTTGGGTATGATCTTGTATGTTTGTGTATTTAATTTAAAAAATGTATTGTCCTTCATTATATGTAACATTTTTTTATAGATATATTACATATCCATTCGATGTTTATCACCAGAAGTTAGTTCTACCTTTGCAGTACCTCTGCTCTACATACCTCCTCGCTGGTTAAAGAATGGAATATAAATCTCATATCAAGTTGGTGTAAAAATTTAGTTCAATAAATTAAGAATTTGTAAACGTTATCAAAATTTTGAGTGGAGCAATTGTTTTTCTGGTTTAGCATGAGTATGAATCTGATATCAATTGGATGTACAAAGATAGTTTACTACTTAAAGAACCTATCAGTAAACCAACTGATTATAAAACAGTTTTTAATGGGAATAAAAACAAATTTTCAAAAGATGTCAAT
Source organism: Hydra vulgaris (assembly GCF_038396675.1). Taxonomy (NCBI): domain Eukaryota; kingdom Metazoa; phylum Cnidaria; class Hydrozoa; order Anthoathecata; family Hydridae; genus Hydra; species Hydra vulgaris. The sequence goes on from NC_088927.1 coordinate 2,502,676, forward strand.
TAGCTATTTGTATATTCAAACACTTTATTTACTAAGAGAAGAGACTATAGATTCAAGTGCTATAAAATAATTCTACTACCAAATGCGAGGTTAATTCAAAAACTTAAACTCAAATTTGGTCATGAATTATTTTATTAGACTTGGTGAGTGTTTATTTATTAACAACTTAACACCATATTGTTAGAACTGTATGCACAGAAAAAAATAAATGCTTAAGCTTTAAATGTTTTGACTAAATATTCCAAAATCGAAATCTGGCTTTATTTTGCAATGCAATGAACTTAATGGCTTAGGAAAATAAGTTTCTAAAACAAGAACTTCTAGGTTTAAAAATGTACTCTTTTAACAGCTAATCCCCCTTTTAACTACATTTTTCATAACTTTGCGAAAAGTGCGGTTTGCTTTCGGACCTCGATAAAGTCTGTTTTAGCTATCCTTAAATAATTAAGTAAGGTTTTTTTGTTTTTATAATGGTCAAACAATGGGTATATTTGAGAATAACTACCAGAAATAAATTTTTCTGATTTTTTTTTGATAAAAGTAACATCAAATTACTTGAATTCAGCCAACGTCATCATTTGTCGCGTTTTTTTTAAGCTTAAAGAAGTTTTTTTACTAATGCATTAAATGTCGTAAGATGAAACATTTTATTGGTGTTTTTATTCTTTTTACAAAACAAAATTATCTTTAATATTTTAAAAGTTATAGAAGTTTTAGTAACACCCCTTAAGTCAATATTTTCAAAAAATAACAAGAAGCCGTTAAGCTCGGTTTGAAACAGCCGTGTTTATCATCAAAACTCTTTTTTATTGCTCTGAGCTTTTTTGTTCGTTTTTTAACAATATCACTTGACTTTTTTTTTAGAACTTTTTATGCGTCCTATATCACATTTATGTAAGGCGTATATACAAAATTGACCAGGTTGTAAACCAAAACTATGATAAACACTTAACAAACCATAACCATCTTCATTGAAACATAGCACCGCGATGCTACGGCTATATCAATTAATGATTTTCCTACAAAAACCTGTTTGGGGCACTGTTTCCACATCAAAATATGCAAAGCTTCATTAACGTTTTGTGTTTCACCAGCAAGACAAGCTTCAAGTAATGTATCATTGCCTAAATCTTTATCACTAAAAATATTTTTGATTTCATCTTCAATAGCAGCAGGAATATTGACTTTACTTTTATATTGATTATTTTTATTTTCAATGGCAGTCTTGTATTTACACCATGAATTCCATGGACAATACTTACGACATTCTTCAGGCGAAGCATTTTCTGAACAGTGTTAAATAATTGCAGCTAATGCCTTTTTCATGCTACATAAGTTTCCTTTATTAGCTCTAATACCACAACCATATTAGTTTTGAAGTGTGTTTATGATTTGATTGGTAAGACGATTTTTTCTTGATATTATTTTTCCGTCAAAAAGTATCTTCCCTTTGAAAGAAACTTTTATCGGACGTAAACGTGTTCCCATTCTTTTCTGGACATGGCCAACTCATTCTTGTTTCTTTATTGTTAATCCAAGATAAGGGTTATTTTTAACAACTTCAAGAAATGATTCACTGTCGCCATCACCCAGATAAAATAAATATCTAAGTTTTCTTGTAGTAATGGATCTTTGAAAGAGTTTTAGTATACCAGCAGTTTCCATTGAACAAGAACTTCCTTTATGATTAATAGAGCATTGTGCTCTGCTTTCCAACAGTCATATTCAGAAGTGCCTTTTTTGCATTTCCAATATTGGCACTGTTTACAACTTTGTTTTAATGTCTCAACATCTATACACTTACCGTTTGAAATAGAAGTAACGACTCCATTCATGAAGCTGAATCCACGACGCTGCCATGATCCATCAAAACTTGCAGTGACATTTTTTATAGAAGAAATATCATTTACTAAACATTCTTCTGCTGCTTTTTTCATTGATTTTTCAGACTCTGAAACATAAGATCTGTTGAGTTTTTCATTTATAACGTTGTAACATTTAAAGACTTTGGTTGAGGCATGTTCATTCAATAACTAAAACGTTTGATAGCTAAATGACCTTTTCCAATTTCACGAAATGCTAAAACAGAGCGATAGTTAATGTCATACCCCTTACTACCATTGTTTTTGTTAAAACTTGAAACTTTTTTGAGGTACAAAACTCGTGTTTCCATTCACAGGTACAGCAAGTTAGTATAAAAAGATGTGACAATCGTTTTTTTTTTTTTCAATATTATGATTAAAACTTAACTTTCCAAAACATATTGGACATAAACCAACTTTATCGACATTGTCTTTAAAGATTTGAGTACTACTAAAACAATTTTTTTTTGTTTATTGTTTATTTTACCGTTTAATAATATATACAATTTCGAAGCATATAAATAAAAATAAATATTGGCGGGACATAAAGGAGACTTATTTAGTCTTATCACCGAGCCCGATTCTCATATATTTACAAAAACCGTAATATTTAAATATCTATAGTTAACAAACTATTTATTCAAAAAATATAAAATAAAATAGATAACAATTCGTTGTACTTGAAAGGAAGTTTTAAAGAATCAAAATTTAAGGAAAGAGTAAGATCAAAAGAATTAGAAAAAATAAATAAGATATTATCTTATTTATTTTTTCTAATTTGGTGTATGTTAATTTATTTACTTTTTATTTTTAATTAAAATTTAAAAATAAAAAGTAAATAAATTAACATACACCATAGAAATAACATAAATAAATTAGTATACTTCATAGAAATTACGTAAATAAATTGACAAACGCCATAGAGGTAATACCATAATTAAGGTAAAAATAAATAAATGTTGATACATTCAGAGACATAATTTTTGCATTAATTATTTTTTTGTATTTGAGTTTTAATTTGAAAAAAACAAACATTTAAAATCGGATATATTAAAATCCATAAGTAAGAATGCCTGTTTTGATTCATTTTTAAACTGCTCTATAGTTTTATGTGTATTTACAATCTTGGGAAACATTTTCCACAAGTAATGTCCACGATAAAGAACTGAATATGAAGTTAGTTTTGAATTATATTTCGGGACAACAAAGTTTTTATTTGAAAATTTTGTTAAATATTTATAAACTATTTTGTCAAAATAGGATTAAAATATTTCAGGAGATAATCCTATATTTATTTTATACATAAACATTAAAACTTTGTTAGTTAGTAAGTTGATTTTATATATATTTAATGCCCCAAGTATACGCAGAAGAAGCTCACAAAGTACAATTCTATCAGCTCCAAAAATTGTTCTGCACGCGTGTTTTTGTGGTGATGATTTTTGATTCAGGTGATGAAGAAGAATGAGATTGTAGTTTTAGAGACACCAAACTGTGATCAGAAGCACCTAAGGGTAAATGTGGAGAAACTGAGCACTAACTAGGATCAGAAACAAGACATAAGTCGAGTAGAGAAGATAAATGATTCGGGCTGTCTGGAAAGCAAGTTGGAAAGTTGACTATTTGAGTTAGGGATTGAGAAAGGCAAAAGTTGTGGGCTTTAATGCCTGCAAAATCACTGACACTAGAGCCAAACTATTCAAAGTGGTGAGCATCAAAGTCACCGACAACAACTATATTAGCTGATGGATAAAGAGAGAGGACTTGGTCAATATGATCAGAAATAACATCAAAAAGAGTGCAGTCTTTAGATGAAGGAGAGCGATATAGAACGAATAGAAAGGCGATATGGTGAAGTGGTGCTAAACGAAAGCACATAAATGAATAGTCTGTGGATTCAAACCTAGTTTCACAACAAATGGGTGAATTCCTACGAATGTAAAAGCCCAGGCCAAGCATGTGACTATTGGAGTCTTTACGAATTAAAGGAAGATAACCACCAACACTAAAATCGCAAGATGAGACAGCTGAACTCAAATTAGTCTCACAAAGAGCAAGTAAGTCTAGTGAACTTTGCAAGAGATAAGACTCAACAGAAGAAAAGTTACTTCGAAGACCACGAATATTAGTGAATGATAGGTTTAGAGAACTTGGTGATGATGATGGTTTTTTGTGTTTTATAGTTTTTAGTACTTTGTTCATTTTTAAATTAGAATGAAGAACTTGACTCAAAGCATAGATAGAACTCAGAACACTGTTTAATAACCCAAACAATTGCTTCATTACTACTAATAAACCCTAAGCCGTAACAAAGGGCTCCAAATGTGGCCTCCGCAATGCACACCAAAAGCACAAACAGGGACACCGTCCATGCGCAACATGGCACTGTTAACACTTTGATCCCTTTCAGCTCTTGATGGAATTAGCCTCTCTGAGAGCTACCACAGAGTTTGGGAAACCTGACTACCAGCCGACCTCAGAACTATAAAACTATAATAGAATAATAGATAATAGAATGAGTTGCCTAGTCATAAAAGAGACACAAGCAAAACCCATGCATTGAGTCGAGAAGGTCTAGCATTCAACATCCTAAACTGGAAACATTGTATTAAAAATACATCTGCGCCAGTCTAATAGATGAAGAAGGGGTGCGAGACTGGTAAACAGATAGAATCAGTTTACCCCTTAAGACTTTGCCTAGGAGGCCTTCTACAAGACAGTAGCTGGATGCATTTAACATCTGCCTAAGATGAGTATTTTTATCGAGACACCATCTCTAGCCTTTACTCAAGCAAGAGCCCTAAGGCGGGGGATGTTTTAAGTTGGAGTTGGCATCTCCTAGCCTTTGCCTAAAAAGGCGTATCTTACAAGGCAGTAGGGCGTGAAGCAGATTGTACTGGGTTACATGTTACCAGTAGCAGGATAACCTGACCTGAGCAGGATAACCTGACCTGAACTAATAAGCAAATATATATATATATATATATATATATATATATATATATATATATATATATATATATATATATATATATATATATATATATATTTGCTTATTAGTTTTGCTTGCTAATCTTTATAGTATACAGCTTTATTAAAAAAGGAAAAATGAAGGAAAAAGTTGCTGCCCCGTGCCAAATTCACAGTCAATTTAGTTGTATATATATATATATATATATATATATATATATATATATATATATATATATATATATATATATATATATATATATATATAAATATATATAAATATATATATATATATATATATATATATATATATATATATTATATATATATATATACATATATATATACATACATATATAAGTTATTTTTTTAGTCCTAAAATAATAAAGATACGTTTATTATTTTAGGACTAAAAAAATAACTTGAATAATGAAGTATTTTTACTAACAAATCACCACAAGAAGTAAATAAGCACCTTTTTTCACTAATGACTTGGGAGTACTGGTCCATAATAGATATTTTAAATTCAGTTAAACACTTTTCAGTTAAGCGATTCTTTTTAAAAAAATTACAGTAACTGATGACCATGTGATAACGTTTATCTTATTAGCTAATTTGGCTAATAAGATAAAGTCTAAAGGTAAACTTTCTAAGAATAAAGTTAGTTTCAGCAAATATAAAATGTAGTTGTTTTAAAATATGGTTCTTCTTATATCATTTATTATCAAATTTCCTAAGTATTTTATTGTGTTACGTATGTAACAGCCATGTTGGATTATGTAAAACAAGAGTTTGTAATCAAGAACACAAATCTTTTTTTGAAACATTGTTTGTTGATGCCATTAATTAAAATTATATCACAATTCAAAGCACGACTAGAGTATAAGTCAAGTAAATTTTGGAAATGGTTATTGTGCACATGACAATATCATCAGCATATAAGATATATATATATATATATATATATATATATATATATATATATATATATATATATATATATATATATATATATATATATATATATATATTTATATATATATATATACATATACATATTCATATAACTTAACTGTTATATCTTAACTGTTGCTGATTTAAAAACTCTTGGATATTAATAAATAAAAAGTTAAAATCTTTTCTTTAAAACATTTTTTGTTTTTGCAAGTTTCTATTTAGTTTAATTAATAAATTTTTTTTAGCATGAATGTGAGTTTTATAAAACAATTAACAGTATTAACTTTATAACAGGCACGTGCTAAGGGGTATTTCATAAAAAGCATTTTATTATTTATTTTTTTTATTTATTTTTGTTCCACAGTATAAATTTTCGTGATTACATGATAAAGATTCGTTAAGATTGAATATACATATAAATATAAAAATCACAAACATAAATAATAAACAAACCTCTGTAATATAAACTGTAAGAAGAACGCGGGAAACTTGCAGAAGACCAAAAGGTCTTATCATCAAAAACCGCTTTACATTGTCATACATATATATATATATATATATATATATATATATATATATATATATATATATATATATATATATATATATATATATATATATATATATATATATATATATATATATATATATATATATATATATATATGTAAATATATATATATATATGTATATATATATATATATATATATATATATATATATATATATATATATATATATATATATATATATATATATATATACGTATAGAAAAATAAAAATATTTACAAAATTTTTACGTTAAATTGTTACATTATAATTGTATTAGAATGTAAGATAACAATTATACAAACATATATCGTTACTTTTTCTTAATATTAACACGTTTATTGCTAACGCAATGTTTGAAATATATATTAAAGTATATTAAAAAATAAGAGTTTATATAAGAAGCTAGCAGTGAACAAATTTAGAAAAAATCAGTAAGTAAATTTTTATACTTTAAAATACTCTTTTTAATAGTTTTTTTAAAGCCATTTAAGTTTTCAAGGTTAATAATATTTTGGTTAAGTAATAAAAAGTTATTCCAGATATGAGGTGCACGATAAGTAATTTTAAATTGCTCAAGCTTAGTTTTGCATGAAGGCTCTAAAATGGTACTATTTGTGCGCAACAGATATTTATACTCTGGCTTTTGTTTATAAAGACTATAGTCTTTATAAACAAAAAATTGAAGGAGTTTTTTGCATTTTACTATTATACATAAGACTTAGAACTTTATATATATTTAGTTCAAACAATTTTAGTAAAGACATCTGTTCAAAAAGAGTGTTCTTTTTTTTTAAATTAATTACTCGTATATATTTTTAAAATTAATTAGTCGTAAAGCACATGGTAAAATTTATATGCTGCGGACAAGGTAGCAGCATAGGTTTTTGCCTACCCCCCTCTAATAAATATTTTACAAAACGATGATCTTAAAAAGATAAATATTTAGTTAAATATATCAAGTGCTACTTAAAAGTAACAGTTTTGATATTTCTAATTTATTTTTGCCTTGTCAATCCAAGTTTTATACATAATCATGCACTGTATGACTGTATCATATCATTGTATGATATGTACACAGTCTTATATTACAAGACTGTAGCAACAAAACATGGATTGGGTGGGCAATAAAGCTTTCTATGTGCTTTAAGACAAAAACTTGTAGAGGTTACATTAAACTTTCTTTGTTGAAACCATACCAAGCATAATTAGAAGAATTCGGGCATTTTTCTTTTCATTTGGGCACACAATTTTCTACAAAATATATTTATGATTTTTGTGTGTAAAACTTTATATTAAATATTATTTAAGAGTTGTTTTTCAATATTTTTGAAATATTTTTTTTTTTTTTGGTTTTTAATATTATAATTAAAGTTAAATAAAATATTATAATTAAAAGATTGAATAACATTTTTTGTATGTTTCCTAATTAAAACTCGTTTTTGCCTAAGAAAAGTTTTTTTTAAAAGTAAAATAATTTTAGAACAATTAGTTGTCAATATCTTGAAAGAACACAGTACAAGGTCCACAGTACAAGAAAGAACACAGTACAAGGTACACAGTGAACACAGTAAAGAACACAGTACAAGGTACACAGTGAACACAGTGAAGAGCACAGTACAAGTCTCACAGTTACATAACTCATTTTGGAATTAATGTACAGTTTAAATACTAGGAAAATAAAACATCCATTTTGGTGCAATAGAGAAGATAGCGATTTCTTGAAAAGTGTCACAATAAAACTACTCGGTTTTAATATTTTGATCCGTTGGCAAAAATAGAGTTATAAGAAAATGTGTCCTTAAGAGTGGCATAAGCGCAACATAAGAGTGGCATAAATTAAAAAAACATAATTGAACATTAATAATAACATAAATTAACATAAATTAAAAAATATATAAATTAAAAAAAAACATAAATTTAAAAAAAATGAAACTAAATGTTAGCGTTCTAAGTGTAGATACGATATCTTTGAATTTTTGTTTTTTAACGTGTTTTAGTTGAATTTAAAGTATTACTTAGCAACAAACATCATTAGTTAAAATTTCTCCGTTAGCCAGCTCCGTTAACTAGTTAACGGAGCTGGCTAACGGAGAAATTTTAACTGAAAAAATTATCGGAGCGGGTTATAAACAGAAGGATTAGAATACCATTTACTTTCCTCAGTTTTAAAACAGGCCGTTCAGAGTTTTTTCCTTAACGGATACTCAAATTCTCTGTTAGTTTAAAGGAGAGATGTGAATACGGCTCCTGATGTAAATAAATGTTTTTAATAACGTGTGGCTATAAATATAGACATTCATTAAAAATTCAACGCAGTTCATCAGTATGATATCTATAGTTTATGATTTAGGCCTTTCTTTTTTACTTTCTAGAGGTGCTAGTCTCTTGTTAAAATTTATTCAACTATTTTGTTAAATTTATAAGTAAAAAAAAAACAGCAAGAAAAATTTGAAATGATTGTCTTTTTTAGAAAATTGTTAAAATTTTAGTTATTTAGGTGCTCCAAGAAGTCTTTATGATCTTATTACTGAACACCACAGTATAGTATTTAACTTCACACCTCCTTCTTTACCAATGATACTTGCATCAGCCACGTAAGATCGGTGGTTCAAACCCCACCTCTGGGCAGGTTTTGCGACATTGTTTGGGAAGGAGGCGTGAACTTCCTATTAAATGATCTTTCCGCGGCGGGCGGTAATAAGACCGCAAGGACTTCTTGGGGTACCTAGAAAAAAAAATGACGCTTCATACCAGTATATTTAAAATAGCTTATAAAAGACTAACCATGAACTACTATTCTATGTACAGTTTGTGTGATAAGTTTGGTGAATTTTAAAACATAACGTCCATACAGCTTATTTCGTGGTTCGCAACGTTCTCCCGTATGGCATTCCAGTTTAACGTTTCTTGTCATTCATTTCCTTGAAAACCCATGTTGCTGCCTCAATCATGAATACTATGATTAATGAAGAACTTGGATTGGATATTCATGATTTTAAGAAAAATTTTTGTAACCACGCAGCCAGCAAAATGGTTTGCAGGCAAATATTGAGCTGTTCAATTCTTTGACTGATTACTCCCCATGCACTGCCCTTCGTTAAATCTTGTTAGTATACAATGCATGTTACAGACTTGAGACAGAAATCTTTTTTTGCATCTACTCATTGTAGGCCTTGTGACCTAATTCCTTTTTCACTTTCATAAGATCCAATTTTGATTAAATTAATATGAGCAAAAAACTAAAGTTACGTTGACACAGAAGTATGCTTTAGGTATTAAAGGCCGGTGGAGTTGCAAGAGACACCAAGATAAAATTACTAAAATAACAAATTAATTTTTAAATTAATCTTTCACATTTTGCAATTGATTGCAAAAAACTTTCAAAATCAAGCTAAAAGAAAAAATACTTTAATCGAATTAACTTTAATTATTCTGATTTTCATCACAGTTTGTAAAAATCAACTTTTGAATTTATAAAGATTCTCATAAACATTATTTAAATTTTTATTTTATTTAATTTTAAAATTTATGTAAAATGTATGATGACGACACTAAAATAATTGTGGAATCGAATTAACTTTAATTATTCTGATTTTCATCACAGTTTGTAAAATATCAACTGTTGAATTTATAAAGATTCTCATAAACATTATTTAAATTTTTATTTTATTTAATTTTGAAATTTGTGTAAAATGTATGATGACGACACTAAAATCCTGAGCGTTGTCAAAACCGCTGAAGACAAAGCTCGTCTGAAATCCGATATAGATAGCATTGTCACCTGGATTCAAACTTTTCGTTTGATGGCTCAACATCAAGAAGTGTAAGGTTATGCATTTCAGCAAATACAACGCTTTCCCAATCGTTTACATGGTAAATTAGCTCGACGCTAACGGCAGCGTCACTAGAAACAGAACTCAAGTCGTCAACATCCAAAAAAAAATCAAGGCATTCAAATCCCTAACGACTTAAAGCATGTGAGGTAAGCAAAAATAGCCTCTGCCGAGGCTAAAAAAGTCCTTGAAATCTTGAAAAACACATTTATCAGCAGAGGCACCAAATTATGGGAAAAAATTTACAGCACCTATATACGCCCACATCTTGAGTTTGCAGAAGCTGCTCGGCGCACCCGCATTTTGAAAAAGATATAAAAGTCATAGAATGCAACCAAAGTACCGCACAAAATAAAGCGCTTCGATTACATCAAATTTGGCCTCAGCTCTCTGCTCACTAGAAGTTTACGCGGCAACATAATACAAAAATACAAATCGAAAATAATATTGACTCTTTTTGTAAGCTGGCATATTAATCCACCAAATATCCCACCAAGCTACGGTCATCGCAAGCGCTGTCATAGTGAAATGGACAACAACTGCCTTGTTTGCTATAATTTCTTCAATAACTGCGTTGCTCACTCTTCGAATGGACTCCTAAAGTTGTCAGTTCTATCAATGTCAACCGCTTTAAAGCAAAAGTTGTGCAACTTTTTTACCGTTGCTAAAAATATTTATTCCTGTGTGTTCTCTAATACTTTTCTGCTGATCTTGTTGCTGTGTAAGGTGTCAGCAATCAGAACCTTTTGCCAACAGGTTGCCATCTGAATTTAAACGCAGTACTTTTGATTGCATTCGTAAACTCTTATTTAATTGTTTTATTGTACGTTCAATGGTTTTAGTTGTGAATTCAGTTGTTTAAATTTCTACTTAACTAAATACTAAGCTATTTTTAGATGAAAGTATTATTAAAATATACTGTCAAATGTATGTGAATTCCCGCTGTCTGTGAATTAAATTCATTACGCCGTTTGTAAACTAAATTTTATTTTAAAACCAGAATGAAAAATATATGTTAAGAAGGTGTCGTTTTAAAACTAAATTCAAATAAGTTAAACATCAAACTTTGCTGTTTGTAAACTAAAATTCACCTAACTAAAGAATTCCCTCTAAGTTATATCGAACAATGAGTCCAATGAGAGTTCCAACTTTGAATATCTTTAATTTTGTGATATCCCTCTTCCTCGCTGATTACATGCAGTATTTTCTACTAGGGGATATTTTGGGATTTCTTTACATTTTCTATTATATGCTCTCCAAACACCACATTACGAACCAATCAATTTAATTACATATATATTTATTAGCTTCCTTTAATTACATATATATTTATTAAGGCTTTTTAATAACATATATATTTATTAAGGCTTTTTATTGAGAATTTTCTTATCATTGATAATCGCAACTTACGTCACGCAACTCCCGGGTACATTTTTACAACTTACATGCACTTTAATAACTGCTCATTTAAATTGCGCGAAAAAATATCTTGTCAATCCACCATCAAATGACTTTTATCTTATCTATCATTTACTTTATTGTGCTTTAGATAAATGTTTTGTATATTTGTCTTTGCATTAATGTTTGAATACTAGAAACTTAATTATAATTACAAACATTCAACTTAAATTCAAACCGCATAACTGAATAATGCTGATATGTTAGGAATAGAGCCATAAAAAATATTCATTTAAGCTGTGTCTTTTAATATTACTTCTTGCATTATGTTAACTTTCATTAAGGATATCAGCGTACTTAAAGGGAACAGCGTACTTTACCTTAAAGGGAACAAGTTAGGGTGTTTGGCTAAGGGGAAAGCGGATTAGTGTCGAAAATTAACTGATTGAAACAATGATTAGTATTGAAAAATAACTAACCGAAACTCAATTTTATGATTAAGATCGAAAATGTGATTTTCAGATTAATATCGAAAAGTTTTTATATCACAACTCACAAATGCAGAACAATATCGAAAACAATAAAAACTGATTAAGATCGAAAACTCATTTTAATGATTAACATCGAAAATATGATTTTCTAATCACACTTTTTTTTATTTATAAAAAACTAGTACTAGGAGAAAATCTTCAGAAACTTTTAATACAAAGTCACTTTTCAATAAGAAACTTGTTTAAGAGTTCGATTAATATTTCCTAACCTTTCACCTAAACATCGCATCAACTTTACAAGAAGTTAGCATTATCGACAATGGAGAATAGCAGTTTAATTGAACAGTTTAATTCGCACGCGCAATAAAATTCAATTCGATTTAAAACTTGAAATTTTAGAAACTTTTAAGAAACTCATATTCCGAAATGTCGTTAGAGAACTTATCAAAAAATTATAATAAAACAGAAGGAGAAAGATAAAACTCAAAAGTTTTTGGTCTGGTGATTTTAGATACACCAAAGATAAACTTTATGAAGACAAAATACATCTTAAGTGTCATTTTTTTACAACAATGAACTGCAAAAGCAGAGCCTTTATTCGTGAAGATAAACTTCAGGTTACAACTTGTCACAGTTGGACTTCAAGAGACTTTGACGTGCTGCTCGCTAAATGTACCATAAAGAAAAAAGCAGAAGCAACATCTAAAGACCTGCGCTCAATTTTTTAAAACACTGTGAGCGAGTTTCCTGTAGTTGTTTCTGAATCTACTAGTTTTTCTCAAACTATCCCAAGTCTTCAGAAAAGGAGAAGGCTAAATGAGCCCTCGAACCCAAAATCACCAAAAGAAGCTGCTGAAGTTCTGAATGACAAGGAATGTCATCGCTATGAAGACATTTTCTTGGGATCAGTTGCACAACAGAACAGCGTAGCATTGCTGTTTGGGCATATGCTAGTCATCAACAAGGCCAAATTGGCCAAAGTGTGATTTGTTGATGGAATAATTAGGTACTTAAAAGTATGCATTTAACTTATTCGAAAAAATATATGTTCTAGAAGAAAATATATTTATTTAGGGGGCTGTCCATTAGTTACGTCAACAAAATTTTGGCAATTTTTACCTCACCCCCTCACCCTTGGCAACAATTTGTCAAATTTTCAGAGAACCCCACCCTCCCTTTAAAATTACGTCAATTTTTGACACCCCCTTCCTCCCTAAACAAAGACGCTACGCTACAAACGCAGCCTTATTTTTTTTTGTTGAGTAATGAAGTTAAAAAAATTAAGTAACATTGTTGACGTCAACTTTACTTAACCTCTTCTCCTCACCCTTGTCAACAATTGTCAAAAAAGTTCAGACACCCTCCCCTATTTTGTTGACGTAATTAATGGACAGAACCTAGAAGATAATATTGATATACTAAAAACGTCAGGTAGAAAATTTTTATTTACAGTTGCATGTGCTTTAATAACATCCAAATCCGAGGCTCTATACAAGCTTGTTTTTCCAAAATAAAAGAAGTTTTAGATTTCTCTCCAGCCACCATTATGTCAGATTTTGAACGAGGACTACAGAATGCTTTAAGAACAACTTGGAGTGAAAGCTTAGTGAATGGTTGCAGGTATAAGTTATTACTTTGTTTCCAGTTTCCAAGTTATCAAAGTTTCTCATAGTTTGTTATTAATTAATGATCTCCTTTAAATCCTGACCTTATGTTTCATTTCAAAAATGCAATCACCAAGCAGTTAGCAACTCTTGGTCTTCAGAGGGAGTACTGCCACCAAATTCAAGTAAAGAAATGGACACGAAAAGTTGTGGCATTTTGGCTCGTTTCTGCAAACAAGATCTTGGTTGCTTGGGATCTCGAGTTATTGAGATTGCACAATTCAGTGGCAAAATCAAAAGCAAAATACTTGCTTTTAATAGGTATTTTGTAAGGTATTCAATATAGTGACCCCAGAAGGATTCAGTGTTTATGGCTTGAATCGCAAAACCAATAACAAAACCAATAGACGTCTGAAAACAAACATGGGTAATCGACATAGAAGATTTTGGTAGTTTATGAAATTGATTAATAAGCATGTAATAGTGCATACAATTCAAGAGTTTCAACAGCTTACCTGCAATCAGCTTGTCCGCAATGAACAACGGGACTTTGGTGCAATTGAAAAAATGCGTTGCTTTTAGAAAAACCTTCGAGACAGAGTTTGGACAACTAAGAGATTTCTAAAACAGTATCTTATCTCTTTCAAAACTTCAAAGCTGTGTAAGATAATTCTTCAATTTTTTGTATAGCACTTCTTATTTATTAACCTTCTTTAACTTTTTTACCAAACTAATTAACTTTACTTTATTTAATAATCTGTCTTTTTCCATGAAATATGGAAAATTGTAGGTAAAGTATTTGAAAAATTTTAGTGCTTTGGATAAAAATCAATGAACGAGCTTGGTGGAGTCTTCCTTTGCCAACATCCACTTCAACAGAGTCACCGAAGTGCATTGTTTGCACCGTCAATGATCAAAATGCATTGGTAATGCCTTGCAAACATTTTTTGTTTTTTCAGCCTTGCATTCGACAAGTCCAGTAAAGCAATACACCTCATTGTTCCACTTGTCGAGGACCAATATCATCCATGATTGAACCTTTTCAATAATTCAACAAAAGTTTCCCCTTAACATACATTTTGAAAACTAGAATACCATACAATAATTCAAGTTTATTAGAATAAATTTGTTATATAAAAACGGTATTAAATTATTTCCAATTACTCTTCCTCCGCCTGGGATAAAAAACAATTATTAACGTAATTTCGTTAGTTTACACAAATGCATTTAATTTCCATTTGAGCCTACAAGATTTTGCATTAGTTGACGCATTGTATTGGTTTTAGTTGAGAAAACACCATATTACGTTAAGGATAAGTACCAAATCCATCTCCCAAAAAACAATAGTCATTTACATGTTAAAGTTATTGTATAGATAAAGGTAGCGTAAAATTCTACATCTGCTTGATTGGCAAAATTAAATAAGTATCCTTGAAGCAAGTGACAGTGTCAATAAAAGACTTATAGTGAAGGTTGCTATGTTACGATTAAGATTTTCGTGTGCATGAGCGTGTTTGAAGCAACTTTTTGCTTTTAACTTGTTCTTTAGGTTAAAGCTAAGAAGAAAAAAATGAGGATATCTTGATAGTATGAGTTGTAAGTACTAAATTGGTTAAAAGTTATTAAAACTGGTGTAACGTAAGCTGTACGTGAATACTAGTAGCCCAATAACATGTATCTTAAAAATAACAAACTATTGCAACTAGATAATCTGGAAAATTTAAATAGAACCACACCAGTATAGTAACAATACCTTGTATAAATATTTTATAACTAATAATCTGTATATTTATTTTACAACTGTTTAGCTTAGCGTTCCTTTTTTCAGCACATTTCTGAAATGTTCAAATCATCAAAACATCTAAACAGTCGTGGTCAAGTTGTCGACAAAAAAAATAATTTGCATGTTCAGCAATAGCGTTTCATCGCACGCCGTTCCTATCCAAGCCTGATAAAATAAACTTTTTTAAAGCTATTTTTATCTTCTGATAGTAATCTATTAAATCTTTCAAAACTACTTGCATGATTATTGCACACAAAGTTTGCACACCAAAAGAACTGTTTAAAAAAATAGTCACAGTTTCAATGGTTTCATTTCTCAATCAATTACTACAAATTTTTATAACTGAGGCAGTTTTTATTATGTATGGAATTTTCCTAATAATTAATGAATGTTCTTAGCAATTTTCTATCGTATACCATTTTTGAAAAGTTCAGATTTGAGTTTTTTTTAGTTCAAAGTTTAGAGTATTCTGTAAATACATTTCATCAAATATTAAACAGATATCTTGCAACATTTTGAGTTATAACTTTGCATATTTTATTGTAACAATATTACCAAAATGTGTTTTCTATAAAGAAAGCAATGGAAAATCTTTCCAAATACTATTTAATGGTGATATTATGTATGCTTTGAAAGATTGCATGAAAGTATAAAACTAAAATAATGCACATCTATCAGCATTTTCTGATTTTTTTTTTATTTTTATATTCTTCAAAATCCAAACTAAACCAAAAAGATTTTGCATAATTTTGTAAGTAAGTAGGAAAGTGTTCGAACATACGTATGTTGAGCATTTTTATGACTATTACAAAACATTATGTATTAGATAGATAATATTTTAGATAAAAGACAAGATAATAGATAGATAATATGTTAGATAATAGACAAGATAATAGATAGATAGTATGTTAGATAATAGACAATTCTGGTAAAATATTTTCATATAAGCTTTTAGCAACTTGTATAATAACCTCAATAACTTGTTGTATGGAAATTTTATTAAATAACACCTTGTAAAATACAATATGATAGATAATTTTTAACACTTGGTAGCTACATACCATACAAGCAATGTATATTTTTGTGCTCAATATTTTTTTAGTATTTACAATGTTAAACATTCTGGAACTGAATGACCAGATAACTAATTGTAATAGTAATTTTTACGGGACAATTGGAGGTAGAGTGGGTATTGTTTATAATCTTTTATTAAAAAGGATCTTTGAGCATCTTCTTGTTTTATTTATCAGGATCTTATAATTAGCCCAAATTGTTTTACTAGGCAGGATCTTTTAGCCTGCTCTCCTTGTTTTAAAGTACTTTTTTTCTTAAATTTTTTTTGCACATATAACACATGACTTAGTTGGCATATAGTTTTGCATATTTACAAATAACTTTATCCTTTAAACTTTTTATGGTTCGTAAATCTTTATTGATTTTGATAAAAAATTTTGTAACTTTTTTTATGTAACTTTTTATTATTTTGTTGACATTAAATGTAAATAAAATCAAAACATCTTGTTTTAAATCGTTTTATAAATAGCCAACAACACAGCATTCAATATTTTTTGTTCTATTAATAGAATTTTTGGTTTATATTGTATAAATTATACAATGCAGTATAATTACTACACTTTGATTTAAAACCTTAAAAAACTGGCCTTCTATTTATTCTGCTTTTGGAATTTTCGAACCTATTCCTTTTTTCACATTTTCGATATTATCCCGCAAAATCTCTTTTCGATTTTATTCCTTTTTTCACAATTTCGATATTATTCCGGTAAGTCCCTTTTCGATATTATTCTCTTTTGAGCTATTTTGAAATTATTCTTCTTTTCTGATTTTCGATACCATTCCTTTTTTAACAATTTCGATGTATTCTCTTTTTCGATATTATTCTGAAAAGTCTCTTTTCGATTATATTTCTTTTTTCACAATTTCGAGATTATTCTGTTTTACGGATTTTCGATACAATTACTTTTTTTACAATTTCGATGTTATTCTCTATTTCGATGTTATTCTGGAAAGTCCCTTTTCGAGATTAATCAGTTCGGCTGTTTTCGATACTGTTACTACTTCCCTGGCTAAGATGTAGATCTGATAAACTTTGAAATTTGTTACGTATCTAATTATAACATCACCCTAACCACAGCCGTGACAATCACTTTTATATGTATGAAATTGTAACTAGTTAATTCCAACAAATATAGAACGATAACTCCCACCGAATATAAATTATATAATTAAATTTTCGGTAATTACTCCTGCAATTTATAAACTAAATTTGGGTAGCAATAAAAAATCCCGCGGTAAATAAAATCCCCCTGAAAAAAAAATTCCCTAGGACTTTTTTTTTTTTTTACAGCGCATAAAATAAGCGATTTATCAATATAATTGTTGTTTTTAACATAAATATTTTATACATACATATGTTACAAACAAAACCTTAACCCTTCATTTTTCATAAATCGACTGACAAATAGGTAGAACATGCAAGGAGTGCCGTTACTTTGACTGAGGGTTTTTGTTTGGGCAGGCAATCTATCAATTTCAAAAAAGTGTTTTTAAAAAAAAGTTTTGCGGGATTTTTTCGGGGGGGGGGGGGATTATTTCCTAGAACGCATATGTAAAATTAACAAGCTATAAAGTTTGTATAGAAAACTCACAAAAATTGACACTAAAAAACCGCATAATATATAATTGCACTAATTAAAAACATTTTAACAACAAAAAAACAACAACACGTAACTGCCAAAGAATATTCTGGAATTTTCTAGACCGAATTTACAGTAAATGGGTATCTATAAAGTACGTAAAAATACCCAACGTATAAATATTTAAAAACAAAACAAAAAAAAATTTAGTTTATTTGACATTTCTCTGCAAATAAAACTTAACAGGGCCGACTACACGGGGGTCCATTTTTTTTGCTAAAGAACCTTTTTTTTTTTCTTTTAAGAAAATTCTAGGTATAGAAGGCTTATTTTAAAAATTGACAATTGTAAACCCCCTTCCCCCCTCACTTCTAAACCCGTGTCGTCGGGTTTAGAAGTGACTTAATGTACTTATTCCTAA
Organism: Hydra vulgaris; assembly: GCF_038396675.1. Taxonomy (NCBI): domain Eukaryota; kingdom Metazoa; phylum Cnidaria; class Hydrozoa; order Anthoathecata; family Hydridae; genus Hydra; species Hydra vulgaris. The sequence continues at coordinate 2,521,201 of NC_088927.1, forward strand.
AATGTTACAACATGTTTTAACATTTTAAGAGAAATGATAAAAACCAGTTTGCGTAACTGAGCTGACTGGTATATTAGGCTATTCCATTGATTACATTCAATCTTTTAAAAATTAAGGTTATTAGCTAATGTTAGATATTTTTTCAAATACAAACAAAGCTTTCAAAGACCCCCACCCTTCCCTCTGCGTACGAATGCATTATTTTTTTTTCAAATTAAAGTCCCCCCCTTCCTTAACACATAAATATTTCAAAACATTAAAAAGAAACAAACAAAAAATTTAGTTTGACATTTCTCAGTACTTAATTAAAAATGTTACTTATTGTACTTATTTAAATCTTATAATGTTACAACATATTTTAACATTTTAAAATGTTACAACATGTTTTAACATTTTAAAATGTTACAACATGTTTTAACATTTTAAAATGTTACAACATGTTTTAACATTTTAAAATGTTACAACATGTTTTAACATTTTAAAATGTTACAACATGTTTTAACATTTTAAAATGTTACAACATGTTTTAACATTTTAAAATGTTACAACATGTTTTAACATTTTAAAATGTTACAACATGTTTTAACATTTTAAAATGTTACAACATGTTTTAACATTTTAAAATGTTACAACATGTTTTAACATTTTAAAATGTTACAACATGTTTTAACATTTTAAAATGTTACAACATGTTTTAACATTTTAAAATGTTACAACATATTTTAACATTTTAGGAAAAATGATAAAATCCAGTTTGCGTACAGTAATTTAAAAAAAAAGAATTCAAAATAAGTTTGCTTTTATTTGACGTCTTTTTGCTTCTCATCTCGCTGCCAATCAAATTACGTTGCAAAAAATAAAAAAATATTATTTGGAACGAAAGTCGCTCGATTACTTTTTTCAATTAAGAAAAAAATTGTGACTGAAAAAGTCAAAAGTAAAAAACTGAAGTCAAAAGTAAAAACAAAATACTCATTTGTTACACATGTGAAATTCAATGTTTTAAAAAAAATTAAAAAATTAAATCAAGTTTTGCAGAGATAGTCAAGCTGTATACGTAATAGAACTGTCTAAAGAACTACTACAGTCTCTTTAACATCCCGTCCCCCTCCCCCTTTTGTACGCGTTCGTACGCTTTTGGAAGATCCCCCTCCCATTATACCTGCGTACGTATTTTATTGATGGCCCCCTAACATACTTTATAGTCAAAACTACGTAGTTGACAATAAAACCCTTTAAATGAAGGGCATAGTGTTCCAACTAAAACAACCTTTAAATGTTAAAACCGCGTATATTTTTTTACTATAATAATCATTAAATTTATTTAATGTTTATTAGATTTATTTAAAGTTATATATATTTAAATAGATCACTAGATTTATTCAAAGTTTATCAAGGTGTTGGTTGTTTTATGTTTATTTATGTTGGTCTTTAATTTATTTATTTGTTTGTTGATTTATTTGTTTATTCACTCAACCTATGTTTACATTTTTTGTTACCTGTTAGCAGCTCCTAAAATAAGAAGTTTTTCCAAACCAGCTTGGGATCTTGCATCATCCACTTTTGCAAACATGATCTTCGGCTGAAAACTTTTGAGAACAGTCTACAACAGGCTCAGCAATTTAAAATTCAAAGACTTGGAAGATTCGATAAACTCTGGAGACATTTCCAATGCTGGCGAGCTGGTTCGTGGTTAACTGGTTGATTGGATACTTGAGAAAAAAGTGGTAGCTTTCTGAGATAAGTTTGTATCTTCCTCTCTTCTTCTTTACTCGTGGCATTTTTCGAGGGCCACCTACTTTATTATTATTATATTTTGTTAACACTCACTATTTAATACAAGTAAGTTAAATAAAGTTACATTAAAGATAAAAGTAATATCATCATCTTGAAATTTTTTTCTTCAAGAATATCCTTGAAGACTATTCGTTGTTTTTTTCTAAACATATTAGGCTTTTTCAATAATCCTTTTTATATTTACAAAGCTAAATACCATACGTTAGTGTTGAACAAGACCATACGTTAGTGTTGAGCAAGACCATACGTTAGTGTTGAACAAGACCATACGTTAGTGTTGAACAAGACCATACGTTAGTGTTGAACAAGACCATACGTTAGTGTTGAAATAGTAAAAGTTTTATATAATTGGACCATAGAGCTTGGGTGACCAAAACAAATTCCAGATTAAATTTTAAAGTTTGTGTTACTGTCTGTCTTATCTCACCGTCTGCACTCAAAATCTTGCTAGTTAATATTGCAATATAATAGAACTACACTACAAAAGTTAAAAGTCCCAAACCCTATCCAAGTTTTAAATACTGCTCCAATATTCTTAGAGACCTCGTGAAAGAAGTGAGGGATGCGCGTGGTGTGGACATGAACAAATATGTAAATACCAAGACATATAGACACTAAAAAAGCCATATAATAAATATTGAGTAAAATTGTAAACGTGTACACATGCAGGCATGCGCATGTATTAAAATAAAACAATTGTAGCGTCTAAGAATAACACAAAGCAAATAGAAAATAGTAATTAATAATAAAAAATAACTTACTATTTCTTTTATGGTTGTTTAATAAGTAATTACGCACTCAAAAATTTTGAAAATTTTAAATCAAAGATTTAAAACTTCTATATGTTTAATACATATTGATAAAACTTGTTTTAATTTGGAATTTTTTTTCTTCAGAGTATCAAGTCGATTAGTTCTATATTTCATGGTAGTATTTTGTTATATAGAAAAAGACATAGTATTCAAACAAAATTGCAAATAATACATTTTTTTTTGCTGGTAATGTGAAATTACCTGTTCCTCTTTTGATATATATCTGTTTGCATTAAGCTGAAAAATGTTATTAGTAAGACTAACTTTTGAGAATGAAGAAAATATTTTTATAGATGTTAATTTGATAAATATTTAGTAGGGTAGAGCGGGGCTAGTTGAGCCATTTTTACTAAATCTAACAGATCTCATGAACGGTGCATTGCAATTGCATAACTTTATCATTATTTGAAAGATAATTTAATTTGCTAAAAATTTATTAAGGAAAAAGTTTATTTTTTGATTTTTTTAATGAGATATTGTCAAAAGTTTGCGGAGCTGCTCAACCTGCCCCAGCAGGGCAAGTTGAGCAATCAACAAATGAATGAATATGAATGGTACAAAACTTGGTTGAATCATCAATAAAACTTACACTAACAGTAAGTGTGTGTATAATTTATAAGTTTTTTTGTTTTATACACTTTAATGACGTAAGTAAGAGTAAAGAAAAAATTAAGTAGTAAGAAAGCGTCATAAAAAAATATAACAATATATTTTTATACAATTATTTTGAACTTTGAAGCCTGATTTAAAAACTACTAATTTTAAATATATATATAAATAATGTACCGTTAAATTTTTTTTATCAAAGTTGTTACTTTGAGTTCAAGAGTTCAGTTTTATTTATTTCTATCAAAGCTGGTCAACATATCCGACAAGACAAGGTGACCAGCACGGACATGGAGCAAACTCCAAACATTTGTATGTTAAAACTTATGTCAAATAAGGATGCTTTGCAAAAAATTGCGATGATTATCTCTTAGCGTTTAAAAATTTTGACCATATAAAATTTAAATTTTCCTCCTCCCCCATTTGAGGGGCTACAAATTTATACGGTCATAATTTTTGAACACTAAGAGATAATTCTATGAAACTTAAAATTTATCGATGAATATAAGTCTAGTTGAGAATAGCAAAAAAATTTTTTATCAACTTGCTGCCCCTCTTGTTTGGGGTAGGGGGAGGGAATGAAGTCAAAGGGTTTTTTTGTTCCCAGCCTCCAATCACCGCAATTTTTTGCGATGATTGGAGGTTGGGAAAAATCCTGGATCCGTCACTGAAGGTGACAGATAAGTTAGGTTTTAATGAGAACAGAGTTATGAAAGAACGGCTAGCTTTATATAGTCCGATAAATTATTAACGATTTTATTAACCCCAAAACATTTAAAACTATGTTTAAAACTAACTTTGTTCCGAACCCAATGTAAACTCAAATAACTCTAAAAACTCTAAATAACTCAAAAACAACAGCAATAACAAAAAAACAAAAACAAATAATTGGTTTATTTATCAACACTTGAACGACTATATATTACCTATTTAGCAAATCGTGTACCTACTTATATTTATGTTTATTGAAATAAAATTAAAAAAATTAAAAACTTCTTCTTGTCTGCATTCTTTGTTTTTTGCATTTTGAATTTTTATTTTTATTCTACCAAAACTGATAACATTATTTTTTAAGTATAAACTTATTTTAAATTGAAGTATCCAAAAATATTAGTAACGCATAGCGGTTTCTTGATGACATCGGTTCTCTGCAAGTTTTCCGCGTTCTTTAATTTCTAATACTTTACAGTTTTATTTTATATATTTTTTTTATAACGTAACTTTGTGATTTTTTTTTTTTTTTCAATTTTACTTACTCTGTAAAGATTCTATTATATGTTACGAATTTGTAAAGATTAAAGAACAAAAAAATGAAAAAAAATAAATAAACAAATAAACATATTGTGAAAATATCAACGCTCAAGTGATGTCATAAAAAAATTTGTAAGCATCAAAGAGAAAAGTAGCCAAACCTCATTTTTTTACTTTTTTGGTCAAAAACAGAAAAAACGCCCGTGTATCTAAATAAAATTTAAAACTTATCTTGAGAAAGGGTAAGTTTAAGATGGAAAAGTGTGCCTATTGACACACCCTACTGTGTCTATTGTGTCACACTCTATTATACCTATTATAGAGTGCGTACACTCTACACTGATACGGAAAAGGTGCGTGATTAAAGAAAAAGTTGCTAGCGTATTATTTTTTTGATAAATATGACATGAACACCTATATAGGTGTTCTTGTTCTTATAATTGTTGTTGAAAAAAAAAAAATTCCAACTGCTTAGGAAAAGGTGTTAAAAAGGAAAAGGTATTGGCGTAAAAAGGTGTCGATGTAACAAGATTAAATTGTTATAAAGTACGTATGAATTTTGCGCAAAAAATGCCTAACCATTATCTATTCTACCAAGATGGTTTTTTTAATCTCATTTTAATAATTTATTTTATAATATATATATATATATATATATATATATATATATATATATATATATATATTACAAAATTTTTTCACTGTTTGACGTTTTTTCGTGACCGTGCAAGCTCCAACAAAGATTTCAATAATCATCTGCTTTGTACGTTTGGTCTGTAAACAAATGGTCTTCGAAATTTGTAAGAGTTGAATCTAGTCAGTCTCTTCTCCCTGGTAGACTGTTATTGAAAATTTTTATGGAATTATTCTTTTACCGTTTTTGAAATTCTTTTTTAAGCTGTTCGTAGTTCTTTACAAGTTTTGGAATAAACGGATAATCAATATTAGACGACATGTTGTTTTCTCCAAGTTATTTATCCATTACTAACTGAAGGACTCGGTCAAAACAATGATGTTGACAACCAATGAATTGTGGCTTTTCCAATTTATTTTAGTAAAACGATTTCTCGGTTTCTGGTTGGTAGAATTTCTTGAAGATACGTAACCTTGTTGAACGTTTCAATTTTTGATCTCCTACGACTTCGGTATTCAATAAAGATGATTTTGCTAGATGCTGTGAATTGGTTGATAGAGACTCTGGCATAGATAACAGTAGGGGTAGTGGTGTTGTTGGAGAGTTGTAGTAGAGTTGGTGGTGGTACCGTTGGTGCTGATGTAAGATGCAGTAGCAATACTGCAAATGATGCTAGTTTTGTTTGAGATGGTGTGACTTTGTTGCTACTTTTTGGAACATACTAGATGTAAATTGAGGACCACCGTCGGTTTATATTTCTTCTGGGACTCCAAATATTGGATATAATTTACGTAAGCACATGATAAGACCTTTTACGCTTATTTCTGATGTTCCTGATTTTGTTCTGTAGGCTTTGGTCCATCCAGAAAGTCTCCTTGATCAGATAAGTTCAGCCACAGAATTTAAAATAGTCAGCAAATACGCATTTAAATGGTGTCACAGAGATATGAAGTTGTGTGAATGATGTGAATGTTTTATGAGTGGTAGTCGTGCATTAGAAGGTGCGTTTCAATTACAGCTGCAACAGCTATCGCGCTTATGTTGTATAATGTAAGTGATACCCGGCCAGAAAACAGGAGCTTGAGCTCTGGCGTCATTCCTGATTGCTTGGTGGGCTAAGTGCAGTACATCCAATATCTCATTCCACAAAGTAGGTAGATTACAATTTTGTCGTTGTATCTTATAACTTCAACGGATACCATCAAGTCATTGCGGTATTTCCAAAACGGTAAAAAATTTGGTATGAAATTATTTTTATCTTTTTGGAAACGGTTTTCTATTGGCAACATTTTTTTGCTTTAAATTCTTTAATCTCTTAAATCTCTACTCTGATACTTATTACGTCACTGCAACCTATTTATATAAATCTATTTTGTTTCGTATCGAGGCTATTTATAATAATAATAATAATGATAATAATAATAATAATAATAATAATAATAACAATAATAATAATAATAATAATAATAATAATAATAATAATAATAATAATAATAATGATAAGCTGTGGCAAAAAAATATTAAAATAAGGATTAAACTAGTAACACAAAGTAAATGATTTTTTATCTTGCTTGAAAGGAGTAGCAATCCTTTAGCTCCTTGTTGGTAGACGATGAGCTGTAGCAGCAATTCGGTAATCAATTGTAAAACTAGTGCTGACCAGAGTGTTTTTCGATACAATGTTTAAATTCATTTAGGTTACGAGAGTCAATTGCAGTTTGTGGGAGTAAATTCCATCGGTTGCTACTCTTCATCAGTTGACTACTTTTCATCAGTTAACTACTCTTCATCAGTTGACTACTCTTCGTCGGTTGGCTACTGTTCATCAGTTGACTACTCTTCGTCGGTTGACTTCTCTTTGTCAGTTGACTACTCTTTATCAGTTGACTACTCTTCATCAGTTGACTACTCTTCATCAGTTGACTACTCTTTATCAGTTGAATATTCTTCACCATTTTGCACTCAACTATTGAATATCGTTGTTTGGCAGATGACAAGAATCTGGATCCTAAGTTATTTTCAATCCGTCTATGCAGCAATCTGGGGAATGCGACTTATATTCACAAAGTTTTTGAATCATCGTCGAAGTGGAGGGTGTCATCTACGCATCTTTGTTTGCCACTAAAGTCTGCTATAATTTTGTTGAAACATCTGTTATAGCCATTTCCACTGTATACAAAACCTTGAGGAGCTTAGATGTATCTATAGCATCCAAAAGGTGTAATGAAGGTAGTAAGAGGTCTATTTTCAATGCGTATCGGAATGCTATGATAACCATTCCATGTGTCAGTTACAGTAATTTAATTTTTGATATAAATTGAAGTTTTATTAATTTGATCATCCATTTCTGATAAATCTTTGTTGATAAAACACAGTGTTAAATGGAAAAAAGTTTTGTTAAGTGATTTTCTACTAATATATATATATATATATATATATATATATATATATATATATATATATATATATATATATATATATATATATATATATATATATATATATATATATATATATATATATATATATATATATATATATATATATATATATATATATATATATAATATATATATATATATATATATATATATATATATATATATATATATATATATATATATATATATATATATAATATATATATATATATACAGTATCGGACAAAACGAGTGCAACCAAATAATGCTAATTTAGTTTCTTTATATAAAAGTGCTGCATTTTTTCAATTTAGAGAAATAACTATGTAACTATTTAGAGACAAAGTTCTTCAAGTTTTATTCATCACAAAGTTCATTATTTGTACGCGAAAATTAATAATCAAAAGTATTAAAAAAAGTTGATTTCCTTCTGGACAAAACAAGTGCAACTCGACAAAATGTTGACCAAGCTGTATTTCGCTATCAATATTTCGTGGCGAATCCTTTGTTGTCGATCACAGCCTTGCATCTTCGAGGCATAGATTTGATCAGGTGATCAATGAAACTTTGTGGAATCGCTGCCCAGGCCTTTTGGATTTGTTCAAACAGTTAATCCTTTTTACGAACACCTTCACGATTAATTCTGCGGTTGACAATCTCCCATAGGTTCTCGATAGGGTTGAGATCCGGATATTGAGGCGGTGTGTTTGGAGGATACTTTTGCAGTGTGTTTCGGATCGTTGTCTTGCTGAAAAACCCATTTTATTGGCATATTCCATTCAGCATGAGGTAACATAACATCTTTCAGGATGTTTTTATACATGAAACGGTCCATTATTCCATCGTTTCGATGCATTGGACCTAGACCATTAGCAGAAAAACACCCCCTGAGTATTACATTGCCTCCACCATGCTTCACGGTCATATGGCAGTAACGTAAATCGAGGCGTTTTCCGGCCGGTCGACGTACATGACAAACGCCATTGCTCCCAATGATGTTGAACTTCGATTCATCACTGAACAGGACAGTTCGCTGTTTCTGCACATTCCAGTCAATATGAGATGTAGCAAACAGGAGTCTTTTCTTCTGGTTTTTTAGTGAAATCAGCGGTTTCTTTGCAGGGCGTCGAGAAAACAATTCGGCTTCAACAACACGTCGTCTGATTGTTCGGTCCGATACAGGCAGCTCTAATTGCTTTTGTATCTCGACTGATGATATCCAGGGAACCTTCTTGACTGATCTGACGATCATAGAATCCTCTCTAGAAGTGGTGGAACGCGGTCTTCCACCTTTGTTATCTGCTGCCAACTTCCCCGTAGAACGATATTTGGAACATAGTCTTGGTACGGTCCATTTTTTCACGCGATATCACAAATTGTGATATCGCGTGAAAAAATGGACCGTATCAAGACTTTTTTGTGACATTCCACTTACGTAATCGCCAATAGTTTTCTTTCTTAGTTCCAATACAAGACTGTCGGGAGCCATTTTTGCACTTGAAGTCATAAAAATAATAAAAATAAATAATCACGCTTCTCAAAGGTTACCCGTGTTACATTTACCTTTTGATGATACAATAATGCTCTGTGGGACACAACGTCTTGGTTGGATGTGGACTGTATTGATGTAATGAAACACTTGTTGTATTTCACTTCTTGTATTGATGTTCTTTGATAAAACACTTCGATAAACTGTCTTGATTATACTGACTGATTGACTTCCATATACTGACTGATTTACATGTCGATTTACATGTCTCTTATATAGTAAAATGAACCTGTGTAAACCTGTTCTGGAAGATTCTAGATGCTTCTTTACGATGCGTCTGGAAGCTTCTGGATGCGTCTGGATGTTTCTGAATGTTTCTGGATATTTCTGGATGCTAATAGATGCTTCCAGATGCTTCTTCTGGAAACTTCTGGAAGCTTCTGCATGCTTCTGGAAACTTCTGGATACTTCCTTTAATTATTAAAAAACTTCCATGACGTTGACACGGACCAGACTTAAGAAAATGAAACAAACCAAAAAGGTTGCAGTTGTTTTGTCCGCTGCAAAATGGCACTTGTCAACGAAATTCTGCCTGTGTGCTGTCACCTGTCAGCTGATTGCTCATGTCATGGCATGCTATGACTCCAGACTCCTGAACTGTTTGCTGTGGTAGTATAGTTCGTTTCGTTTTTAAGACATGTAAAATTAGGAACACTTTTTAGCATTGTTCGATGTTGGTTGCAAATGTTTTGTCCAATACTGTATATATATGTATATATATATATATATACATATATAATAAACAAATTTACATCACCGGGCACTTTAACCTAAAGAACCTGTGAAACAACTGTCGATATTATTTTGTAATAAATTTAAAAAATTATTTTTTAAATTTATTACAAAATAATATCGAAAATAACAATAAAACTTAGGAGATAATAAAGCAAGTGATTGGAAAAGAAAAGAAAACCTTTGATACTGTGGATCATAATATTCTTCTGTACAAACTTGAAAATCGTAAACAATGTGTATCTTATGAAAAAACCTACACTCAATTGGAAAACATTACCTGCGGAGTTTCACAGGGGTCTATTCTAGGGCCTTTACTGTTTAATATTTATATCAACGATTTTTACTTACTATCTAGTATACTAAAGTTTAATCTTTTTGCTGACAACACTCAAGTCTTTTATTCTCACTCTAACATTAGGATAATCTTTACTTTTTGAATCGTGAACTCAATAACCTTAATGAATGGTTTAAAGTCAATAAACTCTCTCTGAACCCTTCCAAAAGTAAATATACTCTCTTTTCTAAATCTGACATGTTGCTCTTAAAACTCCTGTATATTTCAATTGAAAAAACCAAGTTGCAACGGACATTCTGTGTTAAATTCTTAGGTGTTTTAATCAATGAGCAAATAAGATTTATCTAATAGATAATAAAATTTAATTAAGTATTGGAGTTGTGTATAAAACTACATATAGGTTGTATAAAAACTGTTTAAAATCTGTTTACTTTTCATTTATTCATAGCTATATTAGTTATTGTAACATTGCTTGGGCAAGCACTTTTCCCTCAAGACTAACACCTGGTGATTAAAATTTGATACAAAATAAACACAAGCAGTAATAGTACAACAGAAGTTTTAATGAACAAAAAGTTATTACAAAATATTAAGCAATATATTAGTTTTATACTTTCGGGACTAAAATAATGCTTTCTCACCATTACGTCGTCCTACGTCAACTTTTTCGTATACAAGTTTGCACATACCTTGTACAAAATTTGTATCAACTTTTCTTAAAGAAGAATGGATTCTTTTTTGCAGCTGATCTTCATCTTTCAGTTTCCAATTGTTTTCATACACGTAGCATTGAAGGATAGACCAGAAACCTTCTATTGGTTGTAGTTATGGGACACATGTCGGATTATCAACTTTTGTGACAAAACGGATATTTTTCTCATCAAGGTAATTGGTCACTCTTCTAGCATAATGTAAAGAGGCTAAGTTAGGCCAGAATACATAATTACCATCACTGTAATGTTTGTTGATAAAAGGAGTCAATCGTTTGATGAAGCAATCATTTTTGTACACTGTTTGGTTATTTGCCAGGAATAATTCACAGGAACAACAAGTGGTTTTGAGATTCCACGAGAAGATATGGTAATCCACACAAGAATTTTACATTTTTTGGTGCATTTTTTGCTTCATCTAAATAAAATCCAGCATTAGAATTTTGTATTCGTATGTTTAAATGTAAAATAAGACTTATCATCAATGACAAAATCACGGTTTCTGAATTTGCGACGAATTCTTCCACACTTTAGTTTAACTGTTTATCAGTGCGATCAGAGATTTGTTTTTTCTTAAAATAACAAAGGCTTGTTTTGTTGTTTTGTAATATTTTTACGATATAAAAATGATCACACTTGAATTTATTTACAATTTTTCTGGTTGAAGTTCCAGACCGATTGTTTAAAAGACCTTTCGGGCGATTGATGTTCCTAGCAGTCATAATTTTTGGCTTTCTGCCAGATCCAGGCTTACGAGATTTGAGCTCATTGTTCTTGAGACAAGGCTCATTGTTCTTCCATTTTTCCGTACAACGTTTGATAGTTCTTTCGGGGTGATTAGAGGCATCAAAATACTTTACGATGCTCTTCGTACACTTGTTAAATTAATGTAGTCTTCTTCATTTTTGGATAACTTTTTTATTAATTAATCAAAGTAACCAAAACTTTCAGTGAAAGATAACTAACACTTTATAAACAAAACAACTAAAAAAGTTGGATAACTAAAAATTCAATAAGTTTTAGCTTCTCAAAGATTGTGTCAAATTTTTGTCACCAGGGGTTAACGTGTTTAAAAAATAATAAAAACAAGCAAGCTGCCTTATTAAATGCTGATAAGTACATCAGTGCCAATCCACAGCTTAGAAATCTTGGAGTGCTGAATTTTTACCAATTATCTAACTTTACAAATATCTAAACATGAATAAAAGAATATTCTTTTATTCATGTTTAGATTAAAATATCATATGCTGCCTAATATTTTTGAAGACATTTTCTTTATTAAAGATCATCAAACAAAGCATTCGTTGCTTAATTATCAGATAGCAAAAACTTTGATAAAACTATCCGAATTCTCAATAACTTACCGAGGGCCACATTTGTGGAACTCATTCCTCCCAAATTAAAGTAAAAATAGAATTTTCATAAAACTAGAATGTCATCTGGACGTAGTGATAAGGCAAATAATGTCTTCTTTTAGCCTGGGTCATGTAGATTTTATTTATATAAAACGGCATTGTATTTTTTTTAACTGACAAAACAAATATATAAATAAATCAAGTGTCAAAATAGTATCGTAAATAGTAAAATAATATATAAAGTAAAATAGTAAAATAATATATATATATATATATATATATATATATATATATATATATATATATATATATATATATATATATATATATATATATATATATATATTTAAACAACTTTAAAAAGTATTCTACACAATAGAGTGCTCAATGTTCTTAAAAGAACAGAGCAATTATATTAGTTGTAGAAAATCACTTAACAAAAATTTTTTCTATTTAACACTGTGTTTTATCAACAAAGATTCATCAGAAATGGATGATCAAATTAATAAAACTTCAATTTATACCAAAAATTAAATTACAGGAAGTTGCAAATGTCTTAACTACTGTAAATTTTCACACATTTGTGGAATTTGCTGACACTATTATAAAAAGAATTCTTTAGAATTTTATCATCCATTTCTGATGAATCTTTGTTGATGAAACACAGTGTTAAATGGAAAAAATTTTTGTTAAGAGACTTTATACTACTAATATATATATATATATATATATATATATATATATATATATATATATATATATATATATATATATATATATATATATATATATATATATATATACATATATATACATATATATATATATATATATATAAGTATATATATATATATATTTAATATATGAACATCAATAAATACGAATTCTCTCAATACTAATTTTTTTATTTTTCTAAGAAATTTTCGCTAGATTATTAATACTAGCATCTTCAGCTTTAATTACAAATAAATATTTGTAATTAAAGCTGACGATGCTAGTATCAATAATCTAGCGAAAATTTCTTAGAAAAATAAAAAAATTAGTATTGAGAGAATTCGTATTTATTGATGTTCATATATTGAATTTATTCAACTATCATACAAGATGTCGTCATTTAATATATATAAATATATATATATATATATATATATATATATATATATATATATATATATATATATATATATATATATATATATATATATATATATATATATATATATATATATATACTCTGAAAGGTATAATATAATCCATAATATAACTGATACAATCTTCAAAACTATATCATATAATATATAAGATATGTTTAAACTATGTAATCAATAGCAAAAAAAGAATCTAAATTCTATGATTTGAATATTCAACTATTGAATTTCTGAGAAGCCTCCATGGTTCTCTCTAAACTCTGAAGTTAAGAATCTGCTCAGTGTTTTCATTTTTTTTTTTTTCGTTAGTTTTTGTTTACATTTGACGTAATATATATAAATTACATTTTTTTTTCAAATACAAACATATTATGATGAACAGATTCTGAAGATTGCTCAGAAAATATTCTCACTGCCAGCTTAGTTCTAATTAAAAACATGACAAGATGCTGTTTAATTATATAACCTTTCCGTCCCATAGAAAGATTGTGGTTGAATGTAGTCTTCGCATACTCTTGGTTTTCCTAAATTAGTATTTTAAAAGACGCAACTTAATATACACAAAAATTAAAACTTTATTTTTAAAATGTATGAGTTGTTTATACATTTACGTAAATGTTACCTTCAACTTCTTTACATATGTTGTAACAGCATAACAGTCACGGAGTCTCATTCCGAAACACATGTTTACTACTAAATGTAAATTTAGTCGTAAACATGTGAGAAATTGTTTTGATTCAATAAATATTTCTTTTTTAAATATGATTAACTTTTAATATATAAATACTTTATAAAATTAAGAAAATTTAAAATTTACCCGTAGAAAAAGACTTTAACAGTTCAACAACTGGATGGTGAGAAGGAAAATTATCTAAGATGAACTTTTTAAAATCTAGCAAAATCTTTCGAATTTTGTTAGCATTTCTGCCATCAAGTCAACTTCCATTATACCCATGCCAAATAATTCCATGTTTTTATAACCAGAGAGCAACATCAGGCTCTTTACACAAGACATTTGAAATCTCTGTTATAAACTTCATCAGTAAATAAAGTTCTGGAGGAGGGATAACATCAAGCACATACATCTCTCTAGACTCAACAGGAGACATAGATGTTTAAAATTTATGTAGAGCTGCATAGAGCATTTTTTAAATCCACTTTCAGCAAAGTTTTTATACATGTTTTTCAGCATATTAAAGGTTCTCAGTTCTCAAAGATTTGTTTTATCGCCATCACAAGATAAACATGAATATTTTCCCCCATGTTTTGACAACCCAAAACTATGTTGAGTAATTTAAGATCTGCGGCAAGGAAGAACTTTAAATCGTTTAGCTTTTTTCAATAAGAATTTGAAGTTTTGTGTGGCTTTCGCAAACATTTTTGGCAAAAGCCAATATTATAACTTTATTTACGCCAGTATTCTTGGTTACTTTGGAGTCATAATTTACTTCTCTATAAAAAATATTTTTAAAAATCCTTGGCTACTATCTATTCACACACGAATAATAACGTTATTGATATCTTGTCCCCTTGCCGCATACACATGATTAACAAGAGATATTGGATCTTTGACATACACTAGATTTTTAATGACAGTTTCAATAGTTTTATTTTCTTTAACTTTTTTTTTGGATAAAAATTCCACTTTTTCCACTGAGTAATAGTTATCTCGAGCATGTTCATAGTAGCGTGTTCATCAAAAGCTAATGCAATAATGGGAATGATAAAAAACACTTTTGTCCATTTGGATCAGCATCTTCTCAAGCAACTATATACTACTTTTGTTAGACCTCTGATTGAATTTGCAGCGCCAGTTTGGTCACCAAACTGCAAAGGTGACATTGAAATATTAGAAAGGGTGCAACACAGAGTGACAAGGATGATAAAGAACTTAAGAAGCTTGCTGTATGAAGACCGTTTACAGATACTTGGTTTAACAACATTGTCAGAAAGAAGGAAGAGAGGATATCTTATTCAAATATTTAAGATTTTTAATGAGATTGAAGCAGTAGACCTTTTAAACAAACCAGTATTTTCAAAATCATGCAGAGGTCACAGCAGAAAATACAGCAGAGAGCAAACCAAGTTTGTGCCAAGATATAAATTTATCATAAATAGAACTGTGAATTTGTGTAACAAATTGCCATTGGAAGTGGTCATGTCGGGAAATGTAAACATTTTCAAAAACAGTTTGGACAAATTTTTGGCATTAAAAAAATAACTTAGAACTAACTATATATATATATATATTTTAATTTGTTCATTATCATCTTTAGATCAAATTCTCTGATAACAAGTACAACAAATTTTATCTATAACCTCCTTCATTAATGTACATGTTTAATACATCTTTAGCAAAATAACCTATACTCATTTAAAATATACATATTTAAACATAATAAAAATTATAATTTTATAAATGCTTTAAATGTAAATAATTGATCTACATACATGAGTTCTTTATAAATTACCTGAAGGTTTATAAATCTGAATTTATCTCTTGATATGATACAGAGGGGGAAATCACATGTTAACACTGTATCACCTATATTTATATATATAAAAATTTTTTTATTCATATTACCTATAGGTTTTAACATATGCACTAGTGGGTAAAAGTATTCCCTTTAAATCTTGGAAGTAATTTTATTCTCTCTGATGTGAGCAACCACCTCTCTAAAGTAACCAGTGATAAAAATTCTCCTTTTTTAGCAGAGTATAAATAAATCTTGCAGCTTGGACATAACCCAATAAGGTTGAAAATAAGTGTTGGATTATAGTTAGTGTTGGCATACAGTTGAATTAAGATTAGTAAAGGATTTCCAGTTGAGTACATTTTAAGTTCTTACCACCACAACAAACACAAATAAGTTTTCTTGAGGAGAAATGATTCCTTGGTTTGTATGGCATGTTAACTATTCTAATTATGCTAGGTTAAATACAAATAAATAATAAATATGTTAGATTTTTGACTAAAGTATATACATACATACATTAAATTTAGTAACACTTTGACTAGTTTTACTTTATATGGTCATATTTTTTGAACGCCAAGACATTTTTTATTGAATTTTTGATTATGTATCTGAAGTTTGATTTTTTTAAATTGTATTTTTTTTTTAAATAAATAAAAGAGGGCAAGGGGATGGGAAAAAAGTTGCCCTGATACCCTTTAAAAACTGATTTTTCTTATTAGGACATATACCAAACAATTTGTTCTTTTAATAATATTGTCCTGCACATCTTGATACAAAAAATTTTAATGTAATCAAACTTTCAACCTAAACGACCTAGAGTTGACTAGTGTTATTATTGCTACACAGCAATTCCCTTTGAAAAATTATTAATGTTTTGTAAAGCTCTATTTGCACAATCATTAGCAATTACAACTCTGTAATTGTTAATGATTGTGCTGTAATTCCCTTGTAGATAAATTCCGGATCAAGGAGTTCTCAAATGAATATCTACTTAATATTTGTATTGTTATTAAATGTGTTTATATTCTTCTAAATCTCAGTAAAAGGAAGAAATCCAAAAAAAATTATCATATGCATATTTTTATATGAAAAAATTTTTATATAAAAATAAATGCATATTTTTTAGTAAATAGAAGGCTATTTTAGAAGGTGAAAAAATTATCAACATTTCTCGGAATAATCTGCATGATAAAATTATTTGAAAAAACCCTATTGTCAAAAAGATGGGTCCAATACATTCCTGACTGGTACAGTGGAACAAGTACTAATTAAGTGCCCAAAAACGTGCTCTGCCTGCCACATAAGATACCATTTTATTCCTTGTTTTTTCATTTATATCTGATTAAGGAATATTATCAAGATGAACATAAATCGGTCTCTTGATTTTGGTTAGCTAGGACTTTAGTGCATGGGGAAAATAGTTAGAATATCGATGAACTCTTGGGAAAAAGAAGTCTCGCTAAATAAACAATGAGATCTTATATAAATACTTAGGTAATGCTTTTGATAGATAGCTTATTGCTAAGAATATACTAAGACCTATCATTGTCTGGTCAGCAAAACATGGATCAAGAATAAATTATCATCTTGTGAAACAGCTGGTGAATCTTGAAATACATCTTATCTTTCTTTCTCCAAATACAACTTATTTCTTCCAACCTCTCAATGTTGGGATGTAAAAAATAATAAGTACATTACTAAAGAAATGCTTGCTTCAATTTTCTTTCCCCTTTATTGTTCTGCAATGAGAAAAGATAAAGTCAAAAATTTATTTAGAAAACGTGGCATCTATTCCATTAATCCTGAAACCCCGGACTACAGTAAACAAACAAAAAAGATGAATCACTCTAGCGAGGCGTTTTTTTGATGATTATTTGCAAGATGGAAAGGTGGAGTGAAGCACACAAGTATATTCCATTCAGAAGCTCAATGCCAGGACTCAAACATTGTCTGTTAAATATTGCAATAATCTTATGGAATCACTGGGAGCAGGCGCAACTATAAAATTGTAAGTTATTTTGACTCATTAAACTTTCAAATCATTGTTAAAGCTTTTATTTTAAAAAAAAGCTTGAACAATGGTTTAAAAGTTTAATGAAAGTTTAATGGCTTGAAAGACTCATGTTTTTCTTCTTTTCTGCAAAAGAAAGTTAAGCTGTGATGATGAGAAAACCACAAAAATAGAGCACAAAATTAATCTATCTTAATTTAGTTTAAATTGTAAGTTTTTAGCTTACGTTGTAAAATATAAAAAACGGACTTTTAAATGTTTTCTTCAAAGTATGTTTTTTTATAGTTTACGCTGTTAAATATAAAAAAAACTTTTTCGTTGGGTAGAGCGGGGCATATAGGAACACTTAAGAAACAAATGTAGGGTAGAACAAGACATATAGGAACACTAAAGAAACGAATGTAGGGTAGAGTGAGGCATATAGGAACACTTAAGAAACGAATGTAGGGTAGAGCGGGGCATATAGGAACACTTAAGAAACGAATGTAGGGTAGAGCGGGGCATACAGGAACACTTAAGAAACGAATGTAGGGTAGAGCGGGGCATACAGGAACACTTAAGAAACGTTGCGGATAAACTAATCATAGTCAGCACTGTTTTTTATAAATTTTCTAAAATTCATAGATATAAGAAAATGAAAAAACAAAAAAAAAAATTCTAAAATTAAGTTACGACAACCAAAGTAACGACAACCAAAGTAACGACAACCAAAGTAACGACAACCAAAGTTACGACAACCAAAGTAACGACAGCCAAAGTTACGACAACCAAAGTAACGACAACCAAAGTTACGACAACCAAAGTAACGACAACCAAAGTAACGACAACCAAAGTAACGACAACCAAAGTTACGACAACCAAAGTAACGACAACCAAAGTTACGACAACCAAAGTAACGACAACCAAAGTTACGACAACCAAAGTAACGAAACTATAGACTAGCAAAACTTTTACATTTTACAAGTGGGTGGGGCAAAACGAGCAAGTGGGTGGGGCAAAACGAGCAAGTGGGTGGAGCAAAACGAGCAAGTGGGTGGGGCAAAACGGGATAGTTAAAAAGGAATTATTCGTCAATTTTAAAGATTCAAAAACGAAGAGTATCGTCTAAATATACTCAGACATTAAACTCTCAAAAAAGTAACATACCCATAAAAACTTCACCCTCTTACACCCATATACAACAAAAAAGAAATAACTGCTAAAATAAATTTTTTGTGTGTGTTTATTATAAAATACCTCCGCTCTACCATAACCTATATATTGTTAAACAGGTAACTACTACTAAATTTGAAATTAAACAAAAATTTTTGTGAATCACCTAAGTCACACAAAAACTAATTGGCAACATTTTTGATGAACTGGTTTATTAGCAATATGCCAATGTAGAACAAACTTAAATATGCCATATGTATAAGCAGCTTTTCTAGTTCCAAGTTCCTTTTTATTTACAGCTAAAACTGCATTTCATCCCATTTTGCATGATTGATCTTTCTTATATAATTTCTTACCTTTTTTGTTTACATTAAACGCCATTGATAATTGATGTTAAGTTATAAAAATAAGAATTTGAATTTATTAAAAAAGTTTCTTTTCTAAATTAGAAAAAGAATATTTTAGATTATCCAACTGTGAACATCATCACGAAATGGTTGTAATATATTCAATTATATAAATAACTAGTTGTCCCGATATACAAAAGTCATCTTACTGAAAATAATACTATTCAAAAGGTTGAACTCCAAATATATTTTGAAAACCAGATTCCAAAAAAGGATAAAAAATACTGTCTGAAAAATATTAACTTTTTATAAATAAAGCAAACTCGCTATAGTTCAAAATAAATCTTTTGTCGTTGTATCGCTCATTTGTTTATCGCTTATTTATACCGTTGTATACGCAAATTTCGTTACTTGTAAACTTACTGATGGATTTTGGTACTTTTAATACATTTCGGTATTTCTAAAATTAATTTCGGTATTTCTAAAATTAATTTCGGTATTTCTAAAATTAATTTCGGTATTTCTAAAATTAATTTCGGTATTTCTAAAATTAATTTCGGTATTTCTAAAATTAATTTTTTTTACAATAATGAAGCACAATAATTTAAAATGTTTTATCGAAAAATAATTAAGAAAAATGTTTTTGAAAATCTTTTTTTTTCTTTCTGCTTTTATATACACTAATCAATGAAAAAGTCGTCAGCTCGGAATGTCATTTAGATAATTTATTAGAATTATATATGAAATTATCTAATTTATGTAAATATAAAAAAAATATTTTTGTATAACGTTACAATATGACGTTATACAAAAATAATTTTTTTCATATAAATAATCTTAAATTTTCATAAACTAAGTAATTACACATTTATATATAACATTAATAAATTATCGATACGAAATGTATTCCGAGCTGACGAAATGTTAAAATTACTATGGGATCTAGTGAAACTTTTTTTATTTTTTCAACTTAACTCATTATAAACCGAAAAAATAAATGAATAAGATAAAAAAATAATTTTACTTATTCTAAGATCTGAGAACGACATCTAAAATTAAAATGCCAAAATTAAGTTTTTTACATACATTTTTTTAAAGTGTCAAAAACTTTTTTTTTTTTAGTTTCCAAGTGTCTTTAATTAAAATTTTGAACTGCTTCAACCCAATAAAATGATTAGTCCTTAAATCATGCAATTAAGTTTTTTGATTCAAAAAGTTATTAATATCGTGCATGTTAAGTTTTCTGAAAAAAATTTAATTGATGTTAAGGACTAATAATTAAACTGATCTATGGAGAGAACGAATTGTTTAGTGTACATTCTGACAAGAAAATCAACTTTTTAGGGAATTGGGGCAAATTTTTTCCCCTCCTCTTTAAATTTAAGGCTTGCATTCTTTTGTATTGTGTTTTTTTTACTATTTTAAACAAGAAGAAAACTTACTATATAATTTTTTTTTTATCAATAATATACTTTTTTATCAATAATAAATCATTAAATCAAAGTTTTTCGTAAATATAGGGGAAGTTGGGGTACAGTGGATCGAGGGGCACAGTGAATAAGAGGCATTTTATCAAAGGACTTTGTTCATCTTGATAATGTATTCATTTTATGTGCTCATATATCAGCTATCTTCAGTTATAGTTGATACCACATAACTTGTGACTACCGGTTTTTGGTAGATAATTTTTGTTTTTAGCTAACTATAGTAAATTTTCTTACCGTACTTTTGTTTATTATGGAGATTATGGTTGAAATAATTTCAAAAGTGGAGGTTTTTCATTCGGATTATTGATATTTATGTTTTCTTTTCGTAGTTTAGCTTTTCTTTTAACAACACTCATGTCCCAAGAAATTAGACTTAAACTTAATTAGCTATGGTGGGGCACAGTGAATTGGGGTACAGTGAATATGTTGATTCACTATGCCCCATTAATGATCTTAAAGATTAAATTTAAGCATTTTTAACAAACAAACTACATAAAAATGAGTTTATTAGTTTTAAGTTATGAATAATAATATTTGAATAATTTTTGAATTTTTTAATATTTTTATAAGTTTTCTTATCAATAAAATTATACTAATCTAATTAATTAAAGTATGCCAAAAGTAGAGTGTACAGTGTCTTTACTCCCTCAGCCTCAAAGTTACTTGGCGATGCCGCTATTCACTATGATTAATTCACGGTTGTGTTCATTTATTCATTGTGCACACTGTGCACTGGGCACAGTGAATAACATAACACAACTCACTTTAAAGTTTTCTGTGAGCCGTTAGGTAATAAATATTTGGGTTTTAGTGTTTTATTATCATGAAGGATATATATCTCTATCCTTTTGTGTTGAAAAAAATGAAATACATATTTTAACTTTTGCTCAATTTATAAAATAAAGAAATCCATCCACTGTGCCCCAATTTTCCCTAAATAGTGTGATCATATTTGCATTGTTCGATGACTAGATGTGGATAAAGTTATTATTCCAATCGGAGTAGATAGTGGTCAAATGAAAAAGTTTTAATTATTACTCTGAGTATGGAAGCAGATATTGACTATTGATATTTAATATCTGTTTCCATACTAAACATCAAATATATATTGACTATGAGTCTAAGAATGTTGGTCTAATAAAGTTCTTGTATTGGCTTTTTCTCATAAATTAAACAATGCTTAACAATTTAAAGCTCTATTTATTAGCAGATCTCATGTTGCTAAACATAGTTGCAGGCATTTATATTTAACAGTTTAGTCAGAAAATAAGAAAAATAATCTTGTTTATATAGTGACAGTGAAAAGTCAAACCTGGGAGAAATGAAAACTTTCAATAAGTTAAAGTTGCTGTATGAAAAAAATATTTTTCTAAAAATATTTTTTGAAAATCTACACAAATGTTTTATACATCCATGATGCAGCTGAAGATAAAAATATGTTATACATACTTGATGCAGCAAATGTTATACATACTTGATGCAGCTGAAGATAAAAATGTACTCGATGTAGGTAAAGAATTTATTTAATATAATTACTCTAGCAGAACTTCATTTGCTAATTTATGACAGTGATTTGTGATTTGAAATGTTGTGTAAGGAACACAAAATTTGAAATCAATGCCACGAATTATCCAATGACTACTTAACCGGATACCTATAGCACCTGTCATCGGTTTCCGATTAAGTAATCATTGGATAGTTTGGCATTGATATAATGAAGGTGGGCTTGGTGGTAGAAAAATTATGTAAAAAATAATTTTAACCACAATCTTTTAATTGGATTGGAATTGAAAGGCCATAGGGGAGACGGGGGCTAGTTGGCTCGGTTTTTACTCTATGAGCTCTGTAGCCCTAACACTACATTTTTTTAAAAATATTAAAATGTAGTCTTAAAGAGTATGGATTAGGGTATCTTATAAAATTTGCATTCATTAACAAAAAAAAAATTCTTCGGGCCTTTCCGGGCCCTCAAAAAAAAAAAAAAAATTTGCGCCAACTTACCCCACCACGGGGTAAGTTGGCGCAAATATAAAAATGACTTTTAATGCACTATTAAGTGCAAAATTATTAGAAATTTTTTTAAAATTAATTTTTGCAACAATTTTATCCCAAAATTTAATATTACCTTTAGCTGGTACCAAATATTAGTCCGTATAAAAGCCAAACAGTAGCCCACCTTTTATCTGTGGTAAAAAAAACTAAAAAATTTTTTTTTTTAATTTTTTTGTTAGAATAAATATTTTCAATATTGTTAAAAATTAAAAAAAAAAAATAATAATAATTTTATCAAAATTAATATTTTTTTCCATAGTAAATGCTATGAGCCAACTAACCCCGTGAAAAATTTGTCAACTTACCCCGAAAGCTTTTTTTTTTAATAAACAGTCTATAGATACTGAAAACCGGCAGCTTTGAAAAAAAAGTCTGACTGGATATAGTAAACCAATTGTGACTGGAACTTTTACAATAATTTTTTTTTCATACGACTAAACATTTTCTTTGTATAGTAAAAAAGAAGCGATGTTCTAAAAGTTACGTTTTTGTCCAAAAAACGCATAAATCTCAATATCTCCCATGCGCATGCGCGAATCTTGACAATACTACAGTGAATGATGAAATCGTCAATAATGAAGTTTCTGAGTAATTTTTGTAACTTTCTGATGAAAGGCTCTAAAGATAAACGCAGTTCGTCAACTTACCCCTGCGGCCAACTAGCCCCGGTCTCCCCTATTATTAAATACCATCTTGTTATTTTCGTAAAACAAAAATATGATGCCATTAATAATGTTTGCTATTTTCCAAATTTGTTTATCACAGCATTTCAAAATTCTGAGTAGACTATCAACATCTGAATCTAAATAGAATCACAGAGATGAGTGGTATTAAAACACTCAAAATTGAATCTGAAATGAATGGTATTAAAACACTCAAGGATTAGACTTTAAATGACATTCATATAAATCAATAGTAAAAAATTTGTCAGTTTTTTATTATATGTCAAAAGTCTGATCGATAAGTTTATATGAATTTTCTTATTCTAATATATTCTTGTCATATCATTATGTTAATATGTAAACACCTTTTTAAGAAATATTATAATATTACAACATTCCGCAAAAATGTTTGAAAAAATTTAAGGAAGGTGGACAAATTTGCCCCGATTCCCTGCCCTTAAAATATTGATTTTCTTGTCAGGGTGTACACCAAACAATTCGTCTCTTTAAAGATCAGTCTGTTTATTAGTCCTTAAAATCATGTAATAAAACATTTTAAAGTGATAAAATTTCAATCTTACAATATTTGACAAGTGCATTTGATAAGAAAATTTATCAATGATGCTATTTATACTCTAATGATTATGCGTATTGCCCTAACTTTAAAATATTATTTTATATTACTTAAATATTAAAAATTCACTTAAAAAGATTTCTGTCTCTAAAAAAAGTAAAATTGTTTCTCCTAAAAAAAATATAAATCTCCATCAGAAAAGTTAAGTAAAAGATTGGCTGTTTTAAAAATGTTACATTAAGGTCTTTTAAAATCTTTTTGTTAGGTACAGAATAATGTTTCGCTTAATAAAATTTTGGGTGTTTAACTTACCTTTTATGAAGTAGTTCTTCGTCCCAAATCTTTTTTCTTTCTTCCATTGTTCTTTGACAAAATACTTCATTTAATTTGCCATTTTCCTCAGTTTTTTTACTGTGCTCAAAATTTCATTTTTATTTTGAAAGTTTAAAAGTTTTATAACCAATTGATCGTTTTACCATTTAACATGTATATATACATTTATATATATATATATATATATATATATATATATATATATATATATATATATATATATATATATATATATATATATATATATATATATATATATATATATATATATATATATAACTATATGTTTTGAAAAAGTTGCTTGTTTTTGTCATTTTGTGAATTTTTAAAAATTATTGTAGTTTAAAAAGCCCATTAATTAAATGATTTAACTTTAAATTAGATATAAAAATAAAACTATACAGTTATAGTTGTATAATAAATAATAATAACAATAGTTGTAACTATATAATATATAATATTAATAGTTATAATGCATGTTAAAAATAATAAACTAAAAAATCAAATCGTTTCTATTACGCATGGATAAGCAGAATAATACTTTTACTTATAGGAGGGTTCATTTTGTTTTACTCCCATCCTCTAAAAAAAGATAACATCTCCAGATTTTGTTATAAAAAAAAGCACAGTGCCTTTTAAATAATATTTAATTAATATATTTATTTATATATATATATATATATATATATATATATATATATATATATATATATATATATATATATATATATATATATATATATATATATATATATATATATATATATATATATATATATATATATATATATATATATTAAAAGTGTAGTAGCTATTTTAAAAACTTGCGAGACAATTATTTGACAATTGCGAGATAACTATTAAAAAAACAATGATTTTAGGTTACACCGTTGCGAGTAAATTGAACTTTTAAGTCAAAGTAAATTGAGTTTTCTTGTACATTTAGCGCAAATTTACATAATATAAGTTTCTGAAAGTTATTTTTATATTAATACACCCATAATCTTTATACTGATCAACAATTATGAAGTTATCAACAATTAATTTCGCCCACCATCCCCAATGTACCAATACATATTCGTTCTCAAATTAACTACTAGCTAAACTTTATATAAATACTTTTGCATGAGGAAAGTGCAAGGAAGTATAACTTTGAACGCAAAGAATTTCATGTACCAGACACGAGATTATAGATACTTTTTTTTAATATATGAGTCAAACAGTTTGGGTTTTAAAAGAGATTTTGCGCACAATTTAGGAGTAAGCTTGTATTCCTCTTCCCTAATTGTTAAGGTCCTTAGTAAAGCGAGACACATTAACATTATAAGATTTCAAATATTTTGAAAAAATTTTTTTCTCATTACTGTAAAAAGTTAAGAAATTAGATTAGGTTATTTTATCAGTTTAATTAAGTTCTTTTTTCATTTTTTATTTATTTGCAAATGATGTGACAAAAATAGATACAAGACGCCAAATAGTATGACACAGTGCTTATAATAACATAAAATGTATGACACAATGCTTATAAAAGCAGACGAAAACATACTCATAATTTGTCTACCTTGAAAAAATGAAAATAAAAAAAGTTCGACCCACAATCATTATAATATCAAATATTAATGTTTATTTCGCTACCAGATGCCGTTACTAAAATGTATTGTCAACTCTTTCTTATAAAAGTCTATCAGATGTTCGTTAGAAACTCGTTAAAAGTACGGTAAATTTTATTGAAAAACAAAAGATAATCAACAAGAGCCGGCAGATTAGCAAATATTTTCTTCCAAAAACATAATATTTAAACCCTAATGATGTTAAATTAATTTTCTAAAAATATTATACAAATATTTAACAGATATTTATATAAAACCGTAAACTTATTTTTTTTAAATAGTCTATGATAAAACATTATTTGGAGACAATAAACTAATCGAAATCAAATTTTAGGGATGTATTTTTTTTATATATAAAATTCCGCAGCTAACGGTTTGAAATTCCGCATGAAACGATTTGAAATTTGGCATGCAACGGTTTTTTACCTTGCGTTAATAAACCTAGTTCATATCTTTTTTTTCAAATACACATCTCTTTTGATGAAATTGAATAATAGCTGGTAGGTAATTTCTCAAAACTTATATTCTTTGTCCTCAAAATATAAATCTACCTCTACATATTTTCGTAGCCAAACATTTAATCAAACATATTCGCAGCTTGGCGGGATAAATGCAAGCGGTTAGTTTGGTTGTAATTGAAATATTTTATTTTTCCATTCCCTACAGGCGCATTAGAATAATGCAATTAAAGAATTTTAATGAGAAAGATCATAAATAATCGAACAGCATTTTTACAAAACGTTTTCTTCGCTGCGATGAAAAGTTTTTTTTATAAGTAACACGTGCACAAATTCAAAAGCATTAACTAAGTGAATTGAACAAGTTTATGAGGTATAACTTGATTTATCAGTTTAATAATTAATGTTTTCTA
Organism: Hydra vulgaris; assembly: GCF_038396675.1. Classification (NCBI taxonomy): domain Eukaryota; kingdom Metazoa; phylum Cnidaria; class Hydrozoa; order Anthoathecata; family Hydridae; genus Hydra; species Hydra vulgaris. The sequence continues at coordinate 2,548,089 of NC_088927.1, forward strand.
TTTTTTTCTCATAATCCTTTTAAATTTTGAAAATTCTTTTATATTTTAAAGTTACATATTTTATTTCCAAAATAAAATAAAGCGACTTTCTTATTATAAATTTTCAAATATCTTCTTTTAAGTTTTTAAATATAGTTTTCTAATTTTGTAATGTTTTTGAAAAAAAAAGTTTAATATCAAGCTGCAAACCGAGATTAATTAACAATTTTCATGCCTCGTTTATATATAACATATATTATTCATTCCGCGATACGGGGTCAAATTGCAAATCTATTCAAATCTTTCTCACTTTGACGGTTTGAATGCCATCATTCACTGTTAAGTGGATAAAATTTCTAGGTTACTAAATCTTCGCAATGAAAGAATAGATCTTTATCAAACTTGCGCTTTGATTTTCTTCTCAGGTAAGAAAGTTTGGAAGAATTTTCGATAATTTATTTTCAAAAAATATCAATTATTATGAATTTTTATGAATAATAGAAACGAATAAAAATAGGGAAGAAAAAAAAAAGACAATCCTAAAAAATATATATATAGGGTTGACAAAGTTTAAAAGAAATCACTACAAGCGATGCAGGTTTTATAAATTAAATACAGACCAGAAATAAAACACAAGATAATAAAATAAAAAGAGGATGTCTTATTAAAAAAATTACGAGATTTTTTTAATGCAAAGTATTTTCTCAAATCATGGTTGTGCTTCCGTTTTTTATCAAATCATCTTCATAGATAATAAGGCCGTCAGAGGAGTGGTCAGGCTGAATAAATTAATATATCATTGGTCCTTATCAACTAAAGATCCAAAAAAAGAACAAAACAGAGATAATATAACATTAAATACATTGTAAACAATAAGATTAAAATATACATTAAAAAACATATATCCATGGAGTCAATAATTTTTTTTTTCAATCAAGGAGTGTATGGAAGCCTGATTTCTTCCACTTCATTAATAATACAAATTTGCCGATGCTTATGCGAACATTTGCAAACAACAACAAAAACGTCAGTAAACAAAAACTAAATAGACCGGTAGTCCGTATGTTTAAAAACAAAATAATATTACTTTGCTATAGATGATAATGTCTGTTAAAAGAAATCGGTGATTTAATAGCAAAAAAACTAAAAGAAAACTAAATTTTTTAGTCAACAATGTTTTTTATTGAAATAAAATGTATAAATAATTATATAAATAAACTCATCATTAAGGTTTTTAAAGCACCCTAGTTACCATAGCTACGGTATCGTAGTTATTATACTAAACCATGTTGCAATATAACATAGAAATGTAAACAAAATAATGAAATCTATTTTTTCATGTAAACTCGTCCTAAAAATAGTTGCATCAATTTTCCATTATTCTCCTCTTAACGTATAATTTCGTATATAAATTAAATATTAAATAAGGCGCCGCTTTATAGGTAAAAGATAGAACCACCTTAAGGGCGGAGAACATTGGACCACGTTTTAGTACTTAAAAAGCTGTTTTCAATTTTTATTTCTTCATTGTAACAAGATAAAGTTTGTTATTCACGGTGTTTGTAGGTAATAATTTGTTTATTTTTTTTTTCTTTTCTTGTTGCATTTGAATCTTTCAAAATTATGTATATAAAATAATAATAATAATAATAATATACTAATAATAAATAATAGTTAATAATATTAAAAATAACAATAGTATATATATATATATATATATATATATATATATATATATATATATATATATATATATATATATATATATATATATATATATATATATATATATATATATATATATATATATATATATATATATATTTGCATATATTGGTGCGCTGGGATCATTTTAGAAATCATAAGATTATTTTGACAGTTATTCATTTAAATGTTGAATTATTATTTACTTTTTACTTTACTTTAAAACTTTATTTGCCAAGTTAAAAAGTTAAAAATTTACAAGACATTTCTTTGCAAAGAATAGAGCATCAAAATCAATACATGCGCCCGAATAGCAGCGAGTATTTTTATTTGCGTTTTGTCTTTTGAAAAATACATAATCTAAAATCATCTGTCTGATGAAAAATCATCTGGCTTAAATTCATTAAACAATTATGGAAAAAAAAAATCAATTGAATTCTCGCATGCTACATGCTTTTCTGCAAACATAAAATTCCAAAGATTTTAACAAAGGGCAAATACATTTTGTGTTCTTGCAAACTATGGCATTGTGTTTAAATGAAAAAGAAGACTGGTGCCAACAATTTCATTACATTTTTTTTTTTAATTGATTTGTTTAAATTAATAAGTTAATTTTCATAAGTGAAATGTACTTTGCTTAAAAATTTTGTTAAAATTTACTAAATTGTCATTTTTATTTTTGTAACAGGTATGATAGTAGAAGGCAAAATAAACATTTTAGAGATGAGAAATTTTCAGGTATCTTTTATTTAGACATGATAAATGATTTTTTACTAAGTTTTAATCAGTAGTTAATTAATTGATATCAACGCTTAATTAACGCTTCGAACTGATATTAATCGATGTCAACGCTTAATTAACGCTTCGTACTGATATTAAAATACCGTTATTTCATTTTTGTAAATTTATTTTAATGTGACATTTCGATACAGTGACATACAGCACGGGAGTATTATTAAAATTGCGTAAAATTAAAAAATTTAAAAATCACAGACCCCTTGCAGGATGAATTTTTTTAAGTAAAGATTTTTCAAATTAAAAAGTTTTATACGCTGAATATGTTTGGCTGAATAGCTTTGCATGTTTAAAATATTTATCGCACTTATATTTTTATTTTTTAAATAATATTGTCAAAGGTATTTCTCTGCAGATATTATTTTTGATGCCAAAATGTTTCTTTTTTCTTTTAAATAACCTTTACTGATATATTCATTTATATTGATATTTATCATTTTTATTTATCGTTTTTCGGCATTTTTATCTGGTGTTTTGAATCGATTATAAAACATTAAAAATTACATCAAGCTAAAAAATTTCTACTGAAGAAATGGTGATTAGGTTGTTGATTGCTGGAAGTGTTTAAAGATAAATCACAATAAGTTTTTTTTTCTTTTTTCTTTTCAAATAGAGTATTTTTTTGAAGGCATCCGTCACAAGTCATTTCTAAGCGTTTCCTCAAGTTTAAAGTTAATTACTTCTGTTTTGTTCAAATAGTCTTACAAATTTTATCTTAATGATATGAGTGATGCGAATCCCATTCTATCCCTTTTAAAGAATTAAGTGTCGTCATTTTATAAAGTAGTAAAAATTTATACTTATTTTTTCAATTTAACAAAAGAGTTATCGAGATTAATCATCGAGTTAATTGTGCAACAGATGCTATTCAGAACATTTTTTTTTTTTAAATAAAATAATTTCTTTTGTTTTTTCTAATCGGAATATTTTTAGCAGCGCGCAGCTTTTGTTTTTCCTCTAAAAGAAGCGCGTAATAAAATTGTCTTGTGAAATTATGAAAAATGCAAAAAAACATTAAAAAATATCTTCATTGGGTTCAAAAAAGATTGAACGAACTTCATTGCACCCTCTGCTTTAGAAGATATTTTAAAATAGTAGCAATTTTTAAGGGGTTCTGTTGGTATAAAAAAAAATATTTAAAAAAAGAAACTGGTATTAAAAAATTTATAAACTTCTTACGCTCGTCAGTAATTTGTCCAGACTTAATCTTTTTTAAAACTTGTATATAAATTTAATTTTATCCATTTTTACTGTTAGTTTTATGCTTTGTTCTGCTAGACGGCGCTCTGTGCCGACATTTTGTAAATTTTTTATTTCAGATGGGCTTCATTATTATTTCATGTGTATTTTATAACATTAATTTTACATTTGAATTAAAAGAGTCGAGTCACTTCACATTAATCAATATTTTCTTGCATCGGTAGGGAGGGAGTTCTTATGATATGAGCGATGATTTGCATAACTAACGAATAGTACAAAATAGACTTAAACTAAATGCTGATAATACTAAATAGGTTGCTAAGGTACTCACAGAGTAAATTTAAATCTAAACTTTTTTTTTTAAGAATTTTTTTGCAAATTATATTGTTTTTAGGTGACCATTTACGAATCAGGTTATTCTGTGATGACCGTTGAACAGGGAACTACTTTAAAAGTTGCAAAACTGTTGTATCAATCACAAAGGAAATCAAAATCACAAATTCTGGGATTAAGGCCAAGAAATCATAAAGATGGAATACCATGTATAATTACTCTAGATGACACATCATTATACGAGTCATCATACGATGTACTTTTATCAGGTAAGAATGACCAATTTAATAATATAAGAATAAAGATATTTTTTAGTTTCTATTTGTCATCAAGATTTTCAAATAACAAAAAAATTCCGGAGAAGAAAAAAAAATTTAATTAAGAAAAATAAACATATATTATCAACATATATCGTAAACACATACTATGATTTAGATGATCCGGTTTATACTAAAGAGGTTGTTTCAACCAAGAGATGCCTAGAATGTCTAAAAGAATCATGGAAGTTAAAAAGTTTTGTCAGTGTCGGGATAAACACAGAGGTAAATCCTACAGAATCATATGATGATTTTAGGCAAATCAGGCGAGAGGTCAACTCTTATGAGGAAGATAAGCCAATAAAAGAGTCCTTAATTTGTTTAAATGGTAGATATGTATCTCAAGTTAGCAAGCATGGTACTAAAATCAGCGATTTTGAACCGAAATTTCATGAAAACATTCGAACAGCACCGTATATGTGCTCGGAAAAAAATGCAAATTTTTTACGCAAGCATCGAACTCCATCGCCAATTTATGATAACCAACAGTCTTATATGCAGCGTATTAAAATGGAGGCGACCCATTATAATAGAATGCCTCAATACAACTTTTTAACTTCAGAAAGAGTAAAATGGGACTCGAAACAATATGCACATATTTTTAACCCTCAGGCTATTATTCCAAAAAATGACGATAATTTTTCAACACATCGTTTTCAGCATTGTCATAATGTTGATGTTGACAAATATAAAAAAAGAATATATTCCGCAATAGAAGATAATTGTATTATTGATAACAATAAAAATAACGAAGACTTTATGGTAGATCGAAAAGGGTTGTCATCTCCTGTACAGAAACTTCGATATCATCCTGAATTTCAATACACACAGTCTCACCCTCCTGAAGCTCCCCCAGTGTTTGTTTTACCTAATGACTTTAATGAAGTATCTGAACAAAGTATTGGAGAAAAAAAAATTAATTTAACTAAACACGAAATAACAAGAGTAAGTAAAGAAATGGACGAACTTAAATACGAAACTAAAGAAGAAGATGATTCTCCCCAGTCCCCAGCTGAATCTGAAGTAAGTTATCCAATACAATCAGGAGTTAGTCCTGACTCATCAACACACTCAGGTAAAGGATTATTATGTAAAATTTGCAACGAACTCTTCCCAACAAAAAGTCTGCTCTACAAACATTTGCGTGGTCATTCATCTGATGAAAAACCATTTAAATGTAGTGAATGCGGCCAAGGGTTTACACTTAGCAGTAACTTGCGTCAACACCGTATTATTCATCGAGGGTATAAACCTTTTCAATGCGAGTTTTGTGGAAAAAAGTTTATGCGATCTAATGTTTACAAACAACATAGAAGAATTCATACAGGGGAACAAATGCACAAATGCGGACTATGCCCCAGTGAATTTTTGCAAAAATACGCCCTTATTAAACATATGAAGAAAAACCATGACGTTCAAGCCATGGAGTAAATATTAAAAATTAACTCTTTCATTTTCTTTAAACAAAATAGTGTTTTAAATTATTTTATATTTATTTGTAAGTTTTGTTTTTAAAACAAATACGTTTCTTCACGTATTAGTAACTATTACATTTAGTGTTTAAATCATGCTTAATACGACAAATATTGATATATATATATATATATATATATATATATATATATATATATATATATATATATATATATATATATATATATATGTATATATATATATATATATATATATATATATATATATATATATATATATATATATATATATATATATATATATATATATATAATAGATAATATAAATAAATTGATAAAAAAGTAAAATAACTTATAAAATAAATCAAACATAAAAACGTTACAAAAAGTTGCTGTAATCTTGACGCAAAAAAAAAAAAAAAAATAGAAACGATCCAGGCCAATACCTTTTTAAACGAATATTTTAGTAATTGAAATCAAAATTATCCTTTTTATTTATAGATCATATTATCGCCAATTTTTCTAATTATAAAGGTGTTCTATGAAGATCTAAAAGTTTCACATCGCCTTCCTTACAAATATCGTATCACAGGCATCTTAACTCTGAAGCATACGCTCACTTCGCCACGGTTATTTAAGTTATCATAATAACAAATTCAAAATAAACTTTACTTATAAATAACATTAAATATAAACATAGAGGTTACTAATTTTGATATACCTTCAAAATATATATGCTTCAAAACGCGCTTATAACAACAAGTATTTTAACTTTTATAAAAGTTGAAATACTTGTTGACAATTCAAATTGCAGAAATAAATTTTAGAGTTTGTTTTTCAGAATTAGTTAATAATTTTTTTAAAAGATGATATTACTTCATCATGAAGTTTATTAAGATAAAAATTTAGCCTATGCCAAAAAAAAGTAAAGTTGTTAAATTTAAAATGGGTAAAAAAAAGTCATAGGAGACTATATTTAAGTAGGGTGTGTTTTTTTTTTTTTTTTTTTTCATTATAATTTTTATTTTTTAACTATTTAAAAAGAAATTAAATTCAGAGAAGTTTATTTGCAAAACTTTAGTCGAAAATAACATAACATTTTATTTATTAAATTTTATGAAAATTTCATATTCGGTTAAAAAAAACTCTATAGTCTCTATAACTCTATAGAATTCTAAAAAATTCGAAAATTCTATAGTTTTTTGTAATCGAATATAAAGTTTTCGAAATGATCTCTATAAACTAAGTTTATGTAAGATTTTTTTTGTAAAAAAATCAAGACAACTTTTTTAATTTTTTAAATTTATATTTGCAGGGATTGGGTATCAATAATTTCAGTTTTTATCAAATTTTAATAACAATTGTAGTTCAAGAACTTTATGAAGATTTTAATCCTGAAAATATAAAAGAGATCCCAACATGTTTTGCTCGAAGGATCCACCTTTTTATAAATAAAAAACTACTAAAATATGACTACGTTTAAAGGGAAAACTAAAAAAGTTAACTATTTGATAAAATTTTTAACATGTCTGATACTTATTATAGTAGATTTTACAAAAACGCCATATTTTTAACGTGGGAAAAACGTTCGTTTTTTACAAAGATTTTACAAAATATTTTTAGCGTGAAAAAAAGTTACAAAAATAAGTGCCGTAAAATACTTTAATCCACTTTATTGCGATTTTTAGTTTAACGATCAATTTCGCTCTATTTAAACTACTTTTTCAAGTTTTTTTTATTCAAGTCATCGATAAAGATATAAAACTTTAATTCGAGATAATTAATTTATAAAATAAGTTAAAAGTGGTATACTTTTTAGCTTTTCAAAAACTGACTATTGTTACCCTGAGTTTGTGTTTCTTTAAGCCATGTATACTTGTTCTGTTGTTTACTTGTTCTGTTGTTTTGCTTCATTTAGTAAAAAATTGACTAAGTAAATACCTCCATAATGTTAAAACAAACACTTACTTAAAATTTACTTGAAGAAATACCTCCATATTGCTAAAACAAATGCCCTTCAATCTACATAAAGTAAAATAAAAATAGAAATAATACGAAAAATTTTGTATACTGTATTAAATACTTTTTTTGTTCTGTAATAATAAAACGATAACTAAATTGGTAGGTGGGTTACTACTCTATATGTAGGTGGGTAACTACTCTATATATAAGTGGGTTACTACTCAATCTAAGTATATAATGTTTAAAAATAGTTGTTTAAGTCAGATTCAAACGCACGTAGCTTATACTTATATTCACTGTCAGATGTTGCTCTAGATTCATAATTAAATAATGATTCATTTTTTATTCGTTTCTGGGGCGCTTTTAGGGTATTTTTGACTGGTATCACATCTGATTCTTCTGAGTCAGGATAGATTTTCTGTCCTGGTTGAACATTTAATTTTTTTTTTGTACTTTAATATTGAAGGTCCAAGGTCTGCACAATTGTCATTCGCATGACTGATGACTGCTTTAGAAATAAGACTTAGATCAATAGATGATCGATCCTGCAGTGATAGGCGATTAATAAGAAGTTTTGTATGTCAAGGAATAATTCTACACTTAACAAAACTTTCAAATTTTAACTAGTTTTTTATTAGTTCTAGCACTATTTTTAGAAGTGGTGGAAAGTGTCATTTTTTAGAAGTGGTGGAAAGTGTCATTTTTTAGAAGTGGTGGAAAGTGTCATTTTAAAAGTGTTGTGGAATTTTTATCTGCAGGTGATACTTTCCACAAAACTAATCAACGGTTTTTACTAACTTTTTAGTGACCTAAAATAAACAACATCAAGAGTCTGTGTCAAATGTTACGAGTTAGGTGGTAAACACACAAGTACTATGTTATTTACTTGACACAGTTTTGAAACATTCTGACATGTTTGTTGACAAATTATCCCCAATGAGAACTTTTCTTTGGTCTAATTTTTCAGTATAAGAAGCAGGTTAGGCCAACACTATTTACATGAAAGAAAAATGCAAAGGAGCCTTTGTGAAGGGACAATGAAAAGAGACTTTTGCGAGGAGCAGTTCAAATAGTACAAGACTAATTCAAAGCAGAGACTTTGAAAAAAACAACAAAAAAAACAACAGACAAACAACAACTAAAGAAACAAAAAAATAAAGTCATTAATATATAATACTATGTATATTAATGACTTTAATTTATTATATTTGTTGATAATAAAGGTTATAACAATAATAATAGTAATAATAATAGTAATAAATATAATAAAGAAATAAATCTTATCACCAGAATAATTAAGCAAAAACTACATCCATATAATATTAATAAAATGACCGGAGATATTTTTCATAATATGAGATTGCTTTAAGTCTGGTTAAAGTAACCCCACTTTTACATAAAAACTCACTCGAATGATTTAAATTAGGTATTTTTAGAAAAAAGTTTTTAAAATTTCTTTCTAAAACTGAATGAAAATAAAATGAAATAAAATATTCAAATCTTTTTATCAAAGTGTTAATCTAACAAACTAGAGGTTTTGATCTCTGCAGTGTGTACGATTAAAAAAACAACATAAATGTTCTGCACTGTGAATTTCACATGCAAGTTTAGTTACTTTTAAACATCCGAGTAACAGTTATATTATTTAGTGTACGGCAAAGGCAATATGGTTTCTTAAAAGGAATTGCCACATATAAATTAAAGAATAGAAAAAAACGCGTCACTTTTAGGACGTGTTAACAGGAGAAGCATAAAACTCAAGTTTTCTATGGTGGATTAAAGTACGAACTGAAGGCATAAAGTAATTTGAGCAGCCGTGGCGCAGTGCTAGCGCACTTGCCTCAGAAACAAAGGATCAAACCCCACCTCCGGGCGAGCTTTGCGACATCGGTTAGGAAGAAGGCGTAAACGTCCTATTAAATGCTCACCCGCGGTGCTATGTGATAATACTTTTTGGGGCACCTAAATAAAACTATATAAAAAAAAAATCTTGTGTTACGGTGCTTAAAGTATGTTTTATTGAAGATTAATGCTTAAAGTATGTTTTATTTCTTTATTGCCGAACTTAATAGTGTTGTTAGTTATGCCCTATCGAGCATTTTTGACACGGAACTTGGCAGCTATTAAAACCCACAAAATGGTGAGAAAGAGTCGCAGTACTTTTTTTTATAAGAAAATATGAACGAAAGAGAAAGAGTCAAAAAAAAAACTGTGTTTATCGATGAATCTCTCCAAAATCTTTGGTAATTTGATTCAGCTCAATTTAACTTTTGTACCAAGTTTTCTTTTTTACCATCACTCATAGAAACTCTAGAAGTTATGAAAAGTAAAGTATTGTTTATATAGGGGAAAGGCGTCTATGATGGCATAGCGCCTATGATGGCATACCGGTCATATTTCCATTAAAATTGGTTTTGGTAAAAAAATGATTAGACCTTCATGACTATACTGACTTTTCATTAGTTTTAGTGAAAAAACATCCCTTGTGCACAAGTATTGTTTTTATAATCAACAAAAATCGATTTTGGGATGTGCTGTTGTAGTTTTATTTCCTTCATATATTTAAGATTGTGATTTTACTATTAACTGTGCAGAAATGAAATTTTCATGCATTTTATATTCAAGTTTTGTGCATTTAGTGGAATAGTTACTTTAATTTTATCTTTTGAACAAAGCAGACACGGCTTGTTTTAATGAAAATGATGAATTTTACCCATGATGGCATACTGACGAGTTAGGGGTATTGAAATATTGACGAGTTGGGAAAACCTTTTTTTTTATAAGAAAAACTTATTTTTAAGTAAAGTTAAAAGAAAGCGATGCTCCAAAATTTTTTTTTGGTCCAAAAAATGCGTAAAACGCAATATATCCTATGCGCATGCGCAAAATTTTACAATGCTGGTGTGTAGCATGAAATGGTAAATTAGGATGGTTTCGAGTAATTTCTGGCTTTTCTGAGAGAAGACTCTAAGGTTAAATGAAATCATTAACCTTACCCTCGATCCTAACTAGCCCCATCCTCCCCTATGCCATCATAGGAGCAGTGGTTGCCTATGACGGCATACTTGTGCTTTTTTTTACAATAAGAATAACTTATAAAAAAAAATAAAACTGATGAAAACTCCCAGGGTAATTATTGTTCTAGATGTAACAAGGAATGTATCCATATCAAAACTTTTATTATTGGCCTTCAGGATACTGAATAATGAAGCTTCAAAGTTAAGTATGCCATCATAGGCGCCTTTCCCCTATTCTTTTTTTGTTGAATATTTGAAACAGCTAATAATATCTTTAGTTGTAAAATCCATATATTTTTTGCAAGTTCGCGGAAGCTGGAAGTTGTGATTTAAACTTTTTTTTCGGTTAAAACATCGTGAAAATTGAAAAAGAAAAAAGTTTTTTTTTCTTGGGCATCTTAAGTAACCATGAGCGAGTCTTTTTTGGCATCAGGGAGATGTTCATACTGGCACATTTGGCTCAAAATAGGATTTAGTTCAGATGTTGGCTCTTGTGTTTTAAGTCTGACGTTTAACTTGCGCTACAGTTTTGAATTAAAGGACAAATCTGCTGAAAGAACTCTGGCAACAGGTTGGCACTAAACATTATCCTTAACCTGTGAGGCTAACCATTCTTTTGTTGTTTGAAATTTTTTGAAGAGCTTCAAGTGAAGTCCCTTTACAGCAGGATTTAAGTAGTTTGCTGCAGCACTCAATAAGTTTCCAGTGTGACAAAGAGGAAATCTTTTCTCAATGCAGCTTTTCAAGTTTTTTGCATACAAGACACCGTAGCCATTTTTTCCATCCTTCTCAATAAATTGATCAACTTTGTCATGGATTAAATAAAGAGAATCGGCGACAGTGTTAATCGTTTGAATAGACTCAGCCGACCACGTTTCTGTAGCTTCTTTAAGTGGTGCTAAAATTTCTGCTGCTTCCTCGATTGATTTCCACTGTGATGCACTGATGGTCTTTGAAGAAAAAATATCTTCATTTGCACATAAGCTGATAATTGCACTCTTTAGATGTAGGACAGAAGCCATGCAATCCAGCTCACTATTCCATCTTGTGTCAACAGATTGGCGTAAATGTCTAGAACTGATTCCTTGAGCGTCTGATTCTGATTCAAACAACTCAGCTGCAACTGTTGACTGGTGAGTTAAAGAAGCCAAATCTTTGCATGTTTGCAATGCATCATCCATTCCAGCAGTCATTCCAAATGAGTCGAACTGCACATTGCAAAATATGATTGTTGCACAAGGTCAAGGCGCTTTGACAATTTGATTGCAAGTTTCTTGTTTCTTGCCTGGTCGTTCACGCAGTACATTGGCAAATCAGCAGGCAAATTTAGTTCTTCTAAGAAAGAATCCAGCTTTCCTTCAATTAAGATACCTGTGAGTCTGTCTGGGAAATGTTGGACATGGGGTGTCCAGTGATGTAGTCTCCAATTTTCGTCAATAGTATGAAAAGTAGATATAGCTTTCCTGAGCTTTAGAAGTCCAAAGGTCAGAAGTAAATGCAGCACTTTTTAGATTTAGCGTAATCTCCGTTATTATGCTCTTCATTCCAGCTTGAACTTCTCTTGACAGAATTAAAAGCTTTCTTGAATAAGTTGTTCTGCAATGAAGGCTCAGTTTAGGGTTTGCAATGTCAAACAATTTCTTGAAACCTCTTCCTTCGACTGCTGAAAAGGATGCCAGATCAGTGCAAAAGTAATCCAGCATTGCTGAATCAAACTGTTTTTGAATGGAATTGTCTTTGTCATATTTGGACTTTGTTTCAAGCATTTCAACCATGGTTCGTTGTTTCTTCTAAGGAGGAGGAAGAACAGAGTCGTCAGTTTTTTCAGAATACTCAACGTAATCTTGGCTGTGTTTTTTTTCGAGGTGACGATGAAGTCCGCTTGTGTTTCCATCTTTTGTTTTCAAAGACATTTTGCACGCCTTGCATTCAGCACCGTCACTTGTTTTTTGAAAATATCTCCAGATTTCGTTTTTTCTTAAGTTAGACATGTAAGGAAAATTTAGCCCTTTTCAGAAACGTCCCATGGAGACTATGTGAAATTATTACAGGGGATAAGTCGTGGTTTTATTTAAAACAAGTTGGACACAATTCGGCAAACGCTAGTTGGGTCGGTGAAGGTGAAAGTCCAAGAACTATAGTAAGATGCGGCAGGTTTTAGCCGAAAAAATATGTTCTACATCTTCTTCAAAACAACAGGTGTTGTTCATTAGGGTTATGTTGAAAAGGGAGACACCATTACTAGCGAATGTTATATAAAAAATTGTTTGAAACCTCTTATATGCGAAATAAATATGCAAAGACCTAAAACAGGCACTCAAAATTTTTAATTTCTCCATAACATTCGACCCCATGTGACTAAAACCACCACAATTTGTCTAAACCAAGCTGGAATTACAATAACTCGCCACCCACCATACTTTAACATTATTTTTGTATAAACATTATTTTTGACTGATTTATTTAGCCTAAGGCACAGCGTATTTTTTTAAAATCACTCAGTTTAAACACTTAATTTTCCAAATATTTTATTGCAAAATACTTCCTGCAAAGGTTGTACGTTACATTGGAAGTTCGCTTCCATTTTTTTTTTTTTTTAATAAAGCAAAAAAAAGTTGTACATATAAGAAATACTTTTTACATAGGATGTAGAAAAAGAAATAGATTTATATATATTTTTTTTACAACAAAAGTAATTCATAAGGTTGCAGCCCATTACAAATTTCTTTTGTATTGATGACATGTAATGAGGAAAACATGTTTTTTTATTATTATTAGAATTATTTTTTCTTCTTCTTGTAAATGCTTCAATATTATTTATTTATTCTTTTTATATCATTTAATAATATTTAAAAAAAGAAATAAATAACAGGTAAAAAAAAAAGAAGAAAGAAATTATAGGTAAAAAAAAACAAAAAACAAATATAAATATATTTTTTTACTATATATATATGTATATATATATATATATATATATATACATATATATATATATATATATATATATATATATATATATATATATATATATATTTACATAGTCCATATACAGAGTACAACCATTTAAGCGAAACCTATGCTTTCAGAACACTTTTTCTAGCAAACTTTTAAAAATAAATATTTTTTTTGTCATTTCTAATAGTTGCATTAAAATTGCCTATATTTTGTCTCCTACGCAGTACATATCACATATTACATTAGATTAGGTATCGATTACATATGTAAATACTTTAATTAAGTTGATGTGATGTGATGATGAACGCATCATCCTTACCTTCTTTGAGTGCCTGACTGATTATAACAGTATATATATATATAATATGAATTAAAAAGATTAAAAACGTTTTTTATAAAGGTTTTTTATGTTTAGGATGTAATTTATTTTATATGAAAAATTGTAATATTGTTTAATCAGCCGAATAAAAGTTAATAAGAAATAAAAAAAAACAAAAAAAGTTCATTAAATATTGATGAGAGTCTATTATAAAATATTTTTTTGTTCAACTCCAACCTTAGTATAAGTTTAAATTTACTTTGTTATTTTTCATGTTTAAACTATTTTCTTTGTCACGATTCTCAGAACTGGCACCAATCAGATTTATAAGTTTAACAACATTGCACCAATAAGATTTATAAGTTTAACAACATTGCACCAATAAGATTTATATGTTTAACAACATTGGTATTAATTATAATTAATACCAATGTTGTTAAACATATAATAATTATTAAAAATATAATAATTATTAAACATATAATAATTATTAAAAATGAATTGCGAATGTTTTTAAATATTTTTAATAGGTTAGGATAAATAATTATTTGGAGAAAAATAATTATTTATCCTAATATTTTTTTATAATTTAACATTTTTAAAGGATTCAATGCTTATGAAAAAAGATTTAAGAGATCAAGCAAAATATGTTATTTTAAAAATTATGTAATGCATAATATACAGAATCATAAACTAATATATAAATGTACTATGGTTAAAATATTTTCGATTCAAATCTATTTTTAATTTTTTGCTATTTTTCACTGCTATTTTTAATTTATCACTGCTATTTTAATTTATCACTGCTATTTTAATTTATCACTGCTATTTTAATTTATCACTGCTATTTTAATTTATCACTGCTATTTTTAATTTTTTACCATGATCAGGATCAGAAGTATCTCTTTTGTAACATACATACGTCTTTTTAAATTTGGCATGAATTACCCCACCCGTTTGCTCAGCAAATTTACCCAAACCTTAGGGTCTGAGTAAATTTGCTGATTGATAGATACAAAATGAACATTTGCCGATTGATAGATACAAAATGAAGTTACTTGATTCGTTATCATGTAGATTTTCCAAGTTAAATGCAATTTTGTGTTAAAGGTTTCCGCAAGAACTTAAGTGTTACAAAACGATTTTTTAAATTTATTTTAAATCTAAATAATATTTTCCTAAATTAAGAACTCCTCATTCTATATTGCGTAATAAACAAAACTTTATAAAAGTATAAACCTAATAAGTGATATTTTGAGCATTGAAAAACTTTTTTTACTTTTTTAACTTGTAGTGACCATATTTCTGAAGTTTTTTTTCCTTGGGTTTGCAAGTGTAAATTTTTTTACAATTCGTCAGCTCGGAATACAAGTGCCGTATTTTTTTTATAATTGAAACAAAAAGTAAATGATATCTACACTAGAGTATATATTTCCAACTTGGCAAAATGAAACAGTGGTATTGTACACATATGGTAATAAAATAGGTTCTTTTTTTTTTTTTTACATTTATTCTTTTATTTTGCTGTTTAACATTAAATAATCCACATATATATATACAAGAAAAAATATGTCCGTAGAACAAAGAAGACAGTAAAATCTTGTCAACGAGCACCGTTTTTGTATATATAATAAAAAAAACTTTTCTTTTTTACAATGATCTTTATAAAATAAAGAATTAAACGGACAGGGGCTCAAAGAAGATGAAAATGACAATACGTCATCGCAATCTTTTCATAGAGCCCCTTTATAAATATTCAATAGAATATAGATATTAAATTAAAAACCCTAATGGGCATAAAACTGCTGCGCTAATCAGTAAATCAAAATAAGATCAAATAAAATAAATACTAAAATAATTAAAATTACTTGGTGATCCCTTTAAGAACAAATGGTTCTCAAATTTTAAAAATGTCCTTAATTATCAGAAACTTAAATGAACTTAATCACTTTGCCATACATTTGAATCCTTTTTGATAACTATTCCATATATTTGGTCCTCGATATACAATGCTGTATTCAGCATATTTATTAAAGTTTTGAGGCAGTTTATATGAGTTACTTATATTTGCTCTTAGATAATAGTTTTCATTTATGTTTATTTCAAACTTTTTACTAAAGTTTGCAGGAGAGAGGTTATTATTAAATCGATATAAAAATTAAATGCTGATAGATATTTATTTCAAAAACATCCATCATTTTCATATCTTTGTCAGATCAGGTTATCCTGCTACTGGTAACATGTAACCCAGTACAATCTGCTTCATGTCCTGCTGCCTTGTAGGATACGCCTTTTTAGGCAAAGGCTAGGAGATGCCAACTCCGATATAAAACACCCCCTGCCTTGGGGCTCTTGGTTGAGTAAATGCTAGAGATGGTGTCTCGATAAAAATATTCATCTTGGGCAGATGTTAAATGCACCCGGCTACTGTCATGTAGAAGGCCTCCTAGGCAAAGACTTAAGGGGTAAACAGATTCTATCTGTTGACCAGCCTTGCACCCCTTCTTCATCTATTAGGCTGGCGCAGATGTATTTTTAATACATTGTTTCCAGTTTAGGATGTTGAATGCTGGATCTTCTTGACTCAATGCATGGGTTTGCTTGTGTCACTGTTTTTACGACTAGGCAACTCATTCTATTATCTCCTTATGAGGGTACAGCTCTAAAACTCAGTTTTATGGTTCTGAGGCCAGCTGGTAGTCAGGTTTCCCGAACTCTGTGGTAGCTCTCAGAGAGGCTGATTCCATCAACAGCTGAAAAATATCAAAGTATTAACAGTGCCATGTTGCGCATGGATGGTGTCCCTGTTTGTACTTTTGGTGTGCATTGCGGAGGCCACATTTGGAGCCCTTTGTTACGGCTTAGGGTTTATTAGTAGTAATGAGGCAATTGCTTGGGCTATTAAACGGTGTTCTGAGTACTATCTATGCTTTGAGTCAAGTTCTTCAAACTAATTTAAAAATGAATAAAGTACCAAAAACTATAAAACACAAAAAACCATCATCATCACCAAGTTCTCTAAACCTATCATTCACTAATATTCGTGGTCTTCGAAGTAACTTTTCTTCTGTTGAGTCTTATCTCTTGCAAAGTTCACCAGACCTACTTGCTCTTTGTGAGACTAATTTGAGTTCAGCTGTCTCATCTTGTGATCTTAGTGTTGATGGTTATCTTCCTCTGATTCGTAAAGACTCCAATAGTCACATGCTTGGCCTGGGCATTTACATTCGTAAGAATTCACCTGTTTGTCGTGAAACTAGGTTTGAATCCACAGACTATTCTTTCATGTGCTTTCGTTTAGCACCACTTCACTCTATTGGCTTTCTCTTTGTTCTATATCGCTCTCCTTCATCTCAAGACTGCACTCTTTTTGATGTTATTTCTGATCATATTGACCAAGCCCTCTCTCTTTATCCATCAGCTAATATAGTTGTTGTCGGTGACTTTAATGCTCACCACTCTGAATGGCTTGGCTCTAGTGTCAGTGACTCTGCAGGCATTAAAGCCCAAAACTTTTGCCTTTCTCAATCCCTAACTCAAATAGTCAACTTTCCAACTCGCTTTCCTGACAACCCTAATCATTTACCTTCTCTACTTGACTTATGTCTTGTTTCTGATCCTAGTCAGTGCTCAGTTTCTCCACATTCACCCTTAGGTGCTTCTGATCACAGTTTGATCTCTTTAAAACTAATATCTCATTCTTCTTCATCACCTGAATCCCCCTATTATCGAAGCTCTTACAACTACAGTAAAGCTGACTGGGATTCTTTCCGTGATTTTCTTCGTGATGGCCCTTGGGTAGAAATCTTTCCACTTCCTGTCGACAAATGTGCTTCTTACATAACTTCGTGGATTCAGGCTGGCATGGAATCTTTTATTGCCTCTCGACGATACCAGGTCAAGCGTCACTCTCCTCCATGGTTTTCCTCACACTGTGCTGCTGCGATTGCCAATCGAAACCGTTACTTCCATATTTATCAGCAAAACAATTCTCCAGAAAACAGACGTCTGTTTATTACTGCTAGAAACAATTGTAAAAAGGTTTTGTCTAACACCAAAACCCGCTATTCTCAGGTCATGAAATCTCGTATCTCATCTCAAAAATTAGGCTCTCGTGACTTCTGGAGAATCTTTAATAATATCAATAATAAGGGCAAATCTATAATTCCACCTCTCTTGTATGGTTCAGACTTTGTCACCTCACCTAAAGACAAAGCCGAACTGTTTGCTAAAAACTTTTCATCAATATCATCTCTTGATTCCACTAATTGCGTTCTACCTGATATTGCCAACAAACAGGTTGATCCATTGCTTGACATTCATATCAATCCAGCATCTGTATCTATAGTGATCTCCTGCCTAGACTCTTCTACAGCTTGTGGCCCAGACAACATACCTGTTATTGTCTTGCAAAAGTGTTCTCCGGAGCTGTCGTCTATACTCTCAAAACTATTCAACAAGTGCTTATCAGAGTCTTGTTTTCCAGCCTGCTGGAAAGCCACATCTATTATCCCTATCTTCAAAAATTCTGGGGAGCGATCTGATTCGTCTAACTACCGTCCCATAAGTCTTCTTCCTATCATAAGCAAGGTTTTTGAATCTTTAATTAACAAACACTTAATTTCTCATCTTGAATCTAATAACTTACTTTCTGACCATCAATATGGATTTCGATCTTCTCGTTCTACAGCTGATTTGCTAACAGTAATAACTGACAGGTTTTATCGTGCATTAGATGAAGGTGGAGAGGTTAAGGCCATCGCTCTTGACATTTCAAAAGCGTTTGATAAAGTTTGGCATGCTGGTCTTCTCCATAAGCTTTCTTCTTATGGTGTATCCGGCAACATCTTTAAGATCATTGAATCCTTCCTTTCCAATCGTAGCATAAAGGTTGTCCTCGATGGACAGCACTCTTCTTCTTATTCTGTAACTTCAGGGGTTCCTCAAGGTTCTATCCTTGGCCCTATACTCTTTTTAATTTACATTAACGATCTTCCAGATATTCTCACATCTAAGGTGGCATTGTTTGCTGATGATACTACCATTTATTCTTGTCGTGATAAGAAACCAACACCCTCTGATTGCCTGGAGGGGGCATTTGAGCTTGAAAAGGATCTCACTTCTGCTACAGCATGGGGCTCACAGTGGCTGGTGAACTTTAATTCAGATAAAACTCAATTTTTTTCAGCCAATCGTTATCGCAATAATTTAGATCTTCCTATATTTATGAACGGTGATGTACTCGATGAGTCACCTACTCTTCATCTTCTAGGATTAACTCTTACTTCCAATCTTTCTTGGAAACCATATATCAAATCGGTTGCAAAATTAGCATCTGCTAAGGTTGCATCTCTTTATCGAGCTCGCCACTTTCTTACTCTGGATTCTATTCTCTATCTCTATAAATCTCAAATCCGGCCTTGTATGGAATACTGTTGCCATATCTGGGGCGGATCTTCTAATGATGCCCTTTCTCTTTTAGACAAGGTGCAAAAACGCATTGTAAACATAGTTTGACCTACTCTTGCAGCCAACCTCCAACCATTATCACATCGTCGTAATGTTGCTTCTCTTTCTCTTTTCTACAAATACTATAATGGGCACTGCTCTAAAGAGCTAGCGTCTCTACTAAAATTCATTCTCTTGTTACTCGTCATTTAATTAAGTGTCATCCTTTTTCTGTGACTGTTCCTAAGTGCTCCAAAAACGCTTATTCGTCTAGTTTTTTTCCTCGAACATCAGTTCTTTGGAATTCGCTTCCTTCATCTTGCTTTCCTGATTCATATAATTTGCAATCTTTTAAATCGTCTGTCAATCGTTATCTTGCTCTACAACCTTCATCTTTTCTCTTACAGTAACTTCCAACTTTAATTAGTGGCTGCTTGCAGCCTTGTTGGAAGCGAAGATGTTTAAAAAAAAAAAAAAAAAAAAAAAATCTATCATTATAGGTTTGGCTCGAGTTAAAGCTTAATTAATATCCAACATAAAGAGACACCGAAGTCTCTTTATGTTGGATATTAATTAAGATTTAACTCGTTTCCAGTACTTATAAGTTTAGTTTACAGTCCCGCATTTACAGTCCTTTTACACTGTCTTTTTACAACTTCATTACACTGTATATATATTTATTGCTCACCGATCGTTTCTATACCTATTCCTTATTTACTTTAATATTTTTCAGTAAAACAATTCGTTCTACAAAATGGCTTAAAGAGCAAAAAAAATTACCATGCGGTTTTTTTCCGCATGCGTAGACTTTATAAGAGATTTATAATTAGGTTGTTTTTTTTTGTCTATACGGAAAGCATTAATAGCTCAGTGGTTTAGTGCGGTGTCGTCAGTGTTGTTTTCCATCTTGTCACGACACTATTACTCAACTGTCATCTTTACAAGCACGTGATTGTTTTTCTCTGTCTATTTTATCGTGTTTTTTTTAGAATTCTGAAGAAGTAAGTGCAATAATTAGTTTTTATTTGTTTTACTAATATAATTTAAACTTGTAAATAAAGATTTTCTAATATTATTATTACAGAAAGGTCATTTTAGATAATTTTACAACTCTAACCTCAAAAACCTTGTATTTTTTAGTAATGGGTAAAAAAGGAGATCTTTCACCAACAAAAATTGGATTTATAAAAGCATTGATAAATTAAAAAACACTTTCACAGCGTGAAATTGCTTAAAAATGTGGTATTTCACATACCTCAGTACAGAGATCTGTCAAAAAATTGGATATGGGTGTTAACTGTTCACCGAAAAGGAAAGGTAAATGTGGTAAAAAAAAAATTTTGACTCCTCGTGGTGAAAGAACATTGTCGAAAAGTAATAAAAAAGGATAGGACTGCTACTAATTCTTTCATAAAAAATAAATTACAAGCCTCTGAAATTCAAATATCCACCAGAACATTGCGGAGAAGACTCAATGATCTCGGTTATAATAGTAGACGGCCAGTAAAAATGCCAAAGTTAACAATCAAAATGAAAGAAAATAGATTGAAATGGGCTCTAAAGTATAAAAACTTTACAGTAGAAAATTGGAAACAGGTTTGTGTTTAAATTATTTTAATATTTTTATATGAAAACACACATGGAATGAGAAATTATAAAACAATATTTTATTTCAGGTTTGCTTTAGTGATGAGAGCACATTCCAAGTAATGACAAACAAAGCTCAGTATGTTCGCCGTAAAATATCGGAAAAATATCACGAAGACTGTGTTATAAAAACTGTGGAACATCCGACTTCTGTCATGATTTGGTCCGTGATAAGCGGAAAAGGTTTGGATCAACTCTACGTTGTAGAGGGCATTATGAGGCAAGACCAGTATCGAGATGTCTTGCAACATCGATTGTTACCACAATTAAGGGATTGGTTTGGTGAAATGGAGAAATTTATATTTATGCAAGATGGTGCCCCTTGCCATACTGCAAAATCTATAAAAAAGTTCCTCTCAGAAGAAAAAGTTCCATTATTGGATTGGCCAGCTAACTCACCAGACGTCAATCCAATAGAAAATGTTTGGGAACTCCTGAAAGGAAAAATTTCAAAAGAAAATATCACAAACAAAGTTAATTTGATTGAAAAAATTATATATTATTGGAACCACGATATAAATTTAAAAGAAATGTCATCAAAATGTATTGAAAGCATGCCTCGACGCGTCCTAGCAATTATTGATGCCAAAGGCGGGCTCACAAAATATTGATACAATGTGTGTCTATCATTAGGTTTATTAATTTTTGTCGTTATTTTATAGATTTATTTGGTTTTATTGTGTATATGAATGTTAATCAATTTAAAATAAAAAGTATTTGAATACATTTTAATTGTTTACTGCATTTTATAACCCCAAGAAATCATTAATACAGAAAAAATGTAGGTGGCACTAATAAATTGTCATGGAACTGTATATATATATATATATATATATATATATATATATATATATATATATATATATATATATATATATATATATATATATATATATATATATATATATATATATATATATATATATATATATATATATATATATATATATATATATATATATATATATATATATATATATATATATATATATATATATATATATATATATATATATATATATATATATATATATATATATAGAAAAAAGACTTCTAATTGTTTTTTTAAAACTTTTAAAGTTTTCTCATATTATACATATATTATACACGATTGTTCCATTTACTGCCGTCAAACTCAACATGTCAAAGACGTTTTACATTTACGTACAAACGTTTGCCCTATGTGTTTTGGGGTGGCCAAAATACAAAAAAAAGTTGTCTCAGATTTTTGAAAACTAAATTCCTACTGCT
The DNA here is from genome assembly GCF_038396675.1 of Hydra vulgaris. Taxonomy (NCBI): domain Eukaryota; kingdom Metazoa; phylum Cnidaria; class Hydrozoa; order Anthoathecata; family Hydridae; genus Hydra; species Hydra vulgaris. Next base: position 2,570,449 of record NC_088927.1, read on the forward strand.
TTAAAATATTCAGATTAAGGAAAATACAAAATATTTTTACTGTGGTGATAGTATTCCCAGAGATAGTGACCATCAAAGTCAAAAATGGTTGCAAAATTTAGGTTTTCAAAAATTATATGTTTTTGTTTTTCATCCAGTGTTTCGTGAATAATTTTTTTTTCCTGCTAATTTATTTATATATTAAAAAGTGTCAAACTTTATACGTCTTAAGAAAAAAAAACTTTTTTATTTTTCAATTTACACGATGTTTTATGCCGAAAAAAAAGTTTAAATCACAACTTCCAACTTCCGTGAACTCGCAAAAAATATAGTATCAAAAGGTATCGACCAAACTATTATTAAATAACGTGAAATTGAGTCTATTCTTAAGAAATTAAAAAATTAGCTGCGACTTTTTGCGACTATGCGAGAAATTTCTAATTGAAGTTTGCGCTACCTGGATTATTGCCAATTTTCAATTTTTTGTTTTCCCAAGTGATAATTGATCAAAAGTCTACAGAAGACATTGTATTCAATAATCAATTGAAAATGATCTTTAATTATTGATGATTGACATTTAATTAGGTAATTATTTGCATATGTGTTATTATCCTATGCTTAAAATTAACATTCCATGCTTGAAATTAACATAATTAAAAAAAAGATTTTACAACTAAAGATATTATTAGCTGTTTCAAATATTCAACAAAAGAAGAAAATATAAACAACACTTTACTTTTCATAACTTCTAGAGTTTCTATGAGTGATGGTAAAAAAGAAAACTCGGTACAAAAGTTAAATTGAGCTGAATCAAATTACCAAAGATTTTGGAGAGATTCATCGATAAACACAGTTTTTTTTTTTGAAAACAAGAAAAATGGTTAAATCAAAAGTTTGAAATAGACTTTTCGCCATTGGAATTAGCACAAAATATAAAAGGCGACCATAAAATTATTTTAATGATATGAGTAAGAGAAGTAAACGTCGGATAATTGCAGGAAAGCATACAAATTCAAATTTTGATTCAATTGAAAAATCATTACTTATAGCTCGTAGAAAAGTATATAATCAAAAAGATTTTTCTTTATTGAATGTGTTAACATACGTTATCAAAAATTATAAAGATTCACATCATATTTTTGCTCAGTTGACAAATGACAACAATAAAATGACAGCTGAAGAACCCGCTGCAATAATAATTGACGTAGATCTTAGCGTATTTGGCTATAAACGAATCCAACAGACATCTTAAATAAGATATCCATCTTATTCAACAGTTGAAAAAGCGCTTTAGTTGTGTGCTCCACAGGACAATCACTTGGAAGTCAGTGATTTAAGAGTCAAAGTAGAATTACAAGCACTTATGAATCATACCGATGAAAAAATTGTAAATATGAGGCAAAAAGATATAATAGATTGTTTGGATATCAGTAACAAACTAAGTGAAAATATGTTGCTTTTAAACAGTTGGGGTATGGATGGATCTACTGTGCAGGCTTTGTACAACCAAGCGTTTTCCGATTCTGTTGACAGTCAAGATTCAAGCATGTTTGCAGTTGTAACAACTCCTTTGAGGCTTAGTGTGTCAAATTCAAAAAATGACTTTTTGTGAACCAACTTAATGCCTCTTAGTGTAAGATTTTGTAGGCCACTTGAACTTCATTTCATCAAAGAAATTGCCATAGTCGTTTTTTTGGATTTGCATTCAGTGAATATTGAATTGGTTAATGGAAAGTTTGTTATTATTTATTTCAACTTTATTTTGTGCATGACTGAGATTTTAGCAAATATAACAAACGCATCGTCAACGCAGTCCTGTTGTATTTGCAGAGCTACACCAACTGCAATGACTTGCTTGAAGAACTTTCTAAGTGGATTTACAGCAAAAAAAGGTACACTTATCTATGGAATATCTCCTTTACATGCTTGGATAAGATTTCTAGAGTGTCTTTTTCATAATTCATACCGACTCGAATTCAAAAAATGGAGAGTAACCAAAGTGTTCTTGATAGTATACGATAGCAAAAAGAAATTTATCCAGCAATTAATGTTCAAAAGGAAGCATCTCCGAGTTTATTTTCCTGCAGTTAGTGGAGTAGGAACATCTACCACCGGAAATGTTTGCAGAAAAGCACTCTCTGACCCAAAAGAACTAAGCAAAATATTAGGGATTGATAAGACAATTATTAAAATGTTCAAAAATATCTTAATTGCAAAAAGTTGTCAGCAAACATTGAATCCAGAGTTATTTGAGCTATACTGTAAAACAGTATACCGTCAATATTTATATCTGTATGATTGGTATAAAATGCCGTCAACAGTTCACAAAGTTCTTGCACATGGAGCAGAAATAATGAGGAAGCATCTGAATGCTGAAACAAATATTAGAGACGATATCGTGAACGACATTCTCGAAAATGTTCAAGACAAGCAAATTTTAAAGACGTCTTTAACCGTGCAATGAGATTATATGATCCTCTTATTAGTTCTATTTCCTTGGAATCAAAACGAACGAAGAAATTTGTGCTCAAACTTCCAGAAAAAGTAAAGAGTTTTTTAATTTTAGAAGTTGACAATAAGGAATAAAAAAAAACTGAAAGAACTAGAATCCCCAGACTTAGAATTATCGGAACCAACAGAACTATTAATTTAGAAGAAATAATGTACGATTAGAAATAATGTACGATTTAGAAGCTACTAATGAAGATTATTTGGAAAATGAAAATATTGACGTGTAAAACAAATATAGCAATATTAAAATTAAAAGTTGTGAAAAGTTATTACTTTGAAGAAAGTTTTTAAAATATTCTCTTTTTAAAAATTAAAACAAGTTTGTTACCTTTTGTAAAAGTACCAGTGTCCTCTTAGGTATTTATGGCCTACTACACAGTTAACTAATTAGGTCTATGAGGGTAATGGGTTATTTTTACAAGTTTTCTGCTCCAACAAAGCAATATAGTTAATAACAAATAATATAATCAGTGGCGCGGCTAGTTGTTTGGAGTTGTCCCCTAAAAAAAAGTCATTAGGGCCCAACAAATCTTAAAAAATTTTCCTTCATTAAGTTTAACTGTTAAAAAAAAAAAAGTTCGAAATTTGTACTTTTATATAAAACTTTTAAAATTGGGTAAAAACGTAGCGTCGTCCAGGTGTTTAATAAGTTGTTCTAACTAAGTTAATAAATTGTTCATTTAAATGACATAATGATACAAAAAAATTAAATAAAAGTTATTACTTTTTTTAAAACTATTTTTGACCACCCCTTTGTATAAAATAACGACGTAGTGCAGCCGTGGCGCAGTGGTTAGAGTTCTGGCCAGGGGTGGATCCAGCATTTTTTGTGCTTCGAGATATCTAACTTCTTGACATGGAGCTAACTCCAAACATTTCTATGTTTATACTTATGTCAAATAAAGGTGCTTTGCAAAAAGTTGAGGTTATTGTAGTCTGGAAACAAAAAAAGCCCCAAAGGTTTTGCCCCTTTCCCCCCAACACCCCTCCCTCCTTACTCCAAACGTATATTTCCTCCTTACTCCAAACATATTTTTTGTACTATTTTCAACAAGACTTATATTCATCGAGAAATTTTAAACTTCATAGAATAATTTCTTAGCGTTCAAAAATTATGACCATTTAAAATTTGCAACCCCTTCAAATTTAGGGGAGTTTAAACTTTATATGGTCATAAACTTTGAACGCTAAAAAAATTTACTATGAAATTTAAAATTTATTGATGAATATAAGTCTATTTGAAAATAGTACCAAAAATGTTTCGTCAAATTGTTGCTCTCAATTTTGGAGCTTTTTGCAAAGCACCTTTATTTGACATAAGTATAAACATATAAATGTTTGGAGTTTGCTCCATGTCTATTAACTAGCTATCTCAAAGAACAAAAAATGCTGGATCCGACCCTGGTTCTGGTTCAGAACCCAGAGGTCCAAGGTTCGAAACTAGCTCTGACCCAGTAAGCGATATTGGTAATGTCGTGAACTTCTCGTTAAATGATTTTTTTTATTAATTTTTTTAGGTGCCCCAAGAAGTCCTTACAGTCTTATCACAGAGCACCGCGGAAGAATATTTAATAGGAAGTTCAGGCCTCCTACCTAACTGATGTCGCAAAACTTGCTCAGGTGGGGATCGAACCCCGGATCATTTGTTACTGAGGCAAGTGAGGCAAGTAAGGCAAGTGCAATGCTCCTGCGGAGAGCATTGCACACTTGACTACATACACTTGATTTCAAGTATTCCTTTAAAATTTTGTAAGCTAGTTAAAAAATTGTGAACAAATCTTTAATAGAAAAATTTATTGACTTTGAAGGAAAAAAAAGGCACTAAGTCTAAACGGAAGAAACATTTTACTGGTAATTTCGAAAAAGTTGACAAGACCATATTTACGTGGTTTATCGCAAAAGAAAGTCGACGAGTACATATTAAAACACTTTTAATACTGAGTTTGGTCTACCAGTGCCTACTTAACGTAATGTAAGAAAGACGACACTGGTAACGACAAGAAGAAAACGTTCTGGGGAATAATTGTAAAGCCAGACTAACAGGCATGGCAGCAGGAATTGGAACGGCGGAAAAATTAACCATGTTTATTATTGGTAAATCCTCACGATGTCTTTAAGCAAGTCAAACAACTCCTTTTGACATATTGGAATCAGCTAAAAAGTTCAGCCCACGGAACTAGACATAATACGAAGCCTTAAAACTCATTATCGTCTCAAAACTATACATATGTGTATGGCTGTGCTTCTATCATTCAAAATTGTACGTATGTGAATGGCTGTAGTTCTATCATTCAAAACTGCACTCATGTGTATGGCTGTGTTTCTATCATTCAAGCACTGAAAAATCTTATTTCTTTTTGAAATGGTGTTTCGAAGGATGCTCTAATTATTTGCTCAAAAAGTCAACAGAACAACCTAACAGATATCAGAAGCTAATGATGATAATCTATTCAAATTGTAGCATCCTTGTGCCGTCCAATAAGCGCTCTTAACATGATCTTACAATGGCTTAGATTGCAATGTTTTAACTAGGATGGATTCTCGGTGGATGGTGTGGTAAGGGACAGCACGCTGTGTCAAATATATAAACAACATACTGTATTATATATCCCAAATCATGTTGTTTGAAAACGAAAGTAAATTAGAAACACTGTATAAAAGTGGTATGAAATTTAATTAAAAACCTGTACAAATTTTAAATCGGACAATAAAGGTATCGGCTGTTTATTAGTATTGGATATTTATATATTTTAATATATTTTGACATGTATATATATATTGGGTTACTAATATATGGCTATATATACGTATACTACAGCAATTTTTGTAAAAAAAAACTCATAAAATGGAATCGTATTGTTATTATTATATATTAACAAATTTAATAAGGAAAACTATACATAACACAACTACCTGTTTTGCATTTATTGGTATTTTAATGTAAAAAATAAGGTTTTCATAAGCATTATGAACCTTTTTTATAACTGCAAAAAAAACTATCAAGTTTTCATTTTTGCTGTCGGTGCCGTATTATAAAAAATGAAACTGAGTTATTTTTTGTAAGAATCAGACAGTGAGTTACAGTGCCCTCCTCAAAATTACATGAACCTACTCCCTCTATTCCAAAATACTATTCCGATTTGCATTCAACGTAAAGAATTATTGAAAATAAATTATGTTATTAATTTTTTTATTTTTTACAATAAAAATTATTTTATATATATATTTTTTTAATATGTTATATATATTTTATCATATAAAATACCCACCTACTGGCGAAATTATTACATTTAGTTCATTTTTACATGACGATATTGTAAATAAAATCAACCACGAAAAGAAATTACTTTACATATTAGGTGATCTGAATTTAAATTGCTTTGAGTATCACGTCAAAAAAGACATTAATGGGTTTTATAATGGCCTATTTGAAAATGGAGCAGTTCCTCTAATAAACAAACCAACAAGAATTACTCAAACAACAACTTCCTTAATTGATAACATTATAACCAATGATATTTTTAATAATTCGCTTAAAAAAGGCATTATTAAAAGTGACATATCTGATCATTTCCCTATTTTCTTTTCAATAGATATTTATGCGAAAATTTTATATAATGAAAAAAAATCATTTAAAAAACGACTTTTTCATAATAAAAACCTAGAATCTTTTAATTATCAACTTTCTTTAGTTAATTGGGACATTATTAACTTTTCTGAAGACATTAATTTAATATACAAATCTTTTTTTAAAATTTTTTATGAAATTTATGACATCAATTTTCCCAAAGTAGAAATAAATTACTAACATAAAAAAATTAAATCGCCATGGATTACTAAATGTATTCTAAATTCATCTAAAATTAAACAAAAACTTTATATTAAATATTTAAAATTGAAAACAACTGAGAGTAAGACCAATTATAAAAATTACGTAAGACTATTTGAACGCCTAAGGAAAAATTCAAAATTAATATATTACACTAATTTACTTGAAAAATACAAATTAAACTCTAAACGCACTTGGCAACTAATAAACGAAATTACGGGTAATACTAAAAAAACATCGCAATCTTTGCCCTCAGTTATTAAAGTAGATGATAATTTTATTCTCGATCAAAAAACAATTGCTTCCGAATTTAATAAATATTTTGTATCTGTAGGACAAAACCTAGCCGAAATAGTTCCAAACCCTAAAAAATCATTTAAGGCAACATATGACCCTCTAAACTCGTGTCTAAATTTTTTTGATTTGTCTTTTGAAGAGTTTGAAAGTGCTTATAAATTGTTAAAGTCAAATAAAGCAGTTGGTCCAGATGATGTCAATGGGAACGTTATTATAAACTGTTTTGACGTTTTAAAAAACATACTTTTCCAAATTTTTAAATGCTCTATTAATCAGGGAGTTTTTCCTGATGATTTAAAAATAGCAAAAATTATTCCTATATTTAAAGAAGGAGAAAAAACTAATGTTAAACACTATCGTCCAATTTCTATCCTCTCTGTTTTTTCTAAAATTTTAGAAAGAATTTTGTACAACAGAATATACAATCACCTTATCAAACAAATTATTATATAACATGCAATATGGATTTAAAAAAAATAATTCAACAGAGCATGCAATTAATCAGCTTACAAGAAGTATATCAGACTCATTTAATAATTCTAAATTCACATTGGGAGTATTTATTGATTTAGCGAAAGCGTTTGATACCATTAATCATAAAATTCTTGCTAAAGAATTAAAATGTTGTGGTATAACAGGCAATGTTTTAAAATTGTTAAAAAGTTATTTAACTAATCGCAAACAATTTGTTTACGCCGATGAAACATTATCATCAAATTTGTTAAATATTACCTGTGGAGTTCCTCAAGGATCCATATTAGGACCTCTTCTTTTCCTTATTTATATTAATGATTTATACAAAGCCTCGGATTTAATAACAATTATGTTTGCTGATGACACCAATTTATTCATGTCACACAAAAGCATTCCTACTTTATTTAGTTGCTTGAACATTGAGTTAATCAAAATATCTGACTGGTTTAAAACTTAACAAATTATCTCTTAACATTGATAAAACTAAATGGGTTCTTTTCCATCCTCTTATCAAAAAACATAAACTGCCAATTAACATGCCTCATCTTGTTATTGACAATATACAATTTAAACAAGTAACAGTAACCAACTTTCTAGGTGTTTGTATAGATGAAAATCTTACATGGAAAAGTCACATTAAAAACTTATCAAGTAAAATTTCAAAAAGTATAGGAATATTGTACAAAGCAAGAAATGTTTTAAATAAACGTACTTTAGTACAATTATATCACTCATTTATTCATTGTCACATAAACTATGCAAACATTGCTTGGGGTAGTGCAAAGAAAATTAAACTTAAACCTCTTTATTGTCAGCAGAAGCATGTAGCACGTCTCATATATTTTAAAGACCGTTATACTCATGCCAAGCCTCTATTATTTGAAATGAAAGTTTTTAATATATACGAGCTTAACATTTTTAATATTCTTTGTTTTATGTTTAAATGTAAAACCAATTCATCCCCTATTTCTTTCCATAATTTGTATTCATCGAAAGATAAAAATAAATACATTTTGCGGAATAATAATTTTATTAAGCAGCCCATTTTTCAAACAAATCTTTTTAAATTTTGTATTGATTATCGCGGACCATTCTTATGGAATAAAATAGTTTAAAAAAATTTTACTAAGGGTCTTATTCATCGAAGTAACTACTTTTCTTTTAAACGAAAGCTTAAAGAACTCATTTTTACAATTGAAGATGTAACAATATACTTTTGATATTTTTTTTTTTTTTTTTAATCATCTTATTTTTTACCCCCTATTTAACTATTGATTTATAAAAATTATATATGCATCATTAACAATTGTAATATATAATAATGTATCTTGTACTTGTACGACAAGACCGTATGGTCTTCTACGAGTTTCCGCGTTCTTTTATTATTTAGTAACGATTATTATATATGTATATATATGTTTTTATTATTATATATTTGTATTTTAAATATTGTAACGAAATGCTTATTTATAATGTAATAAAAAGAACAAAATAAAAAAAAAAAATGTAAAAAATAATATGTATTTTACATAAAAAATAAAAAAAATAATATAATTTATTTTCAAAAATTCTTAACGTTGAATGCAAATCGGAACAGTATTACGGAACGGAGAGAGTATTATATATTGATTAGAATATAGAGAAAACCTGTAAGTGAAAAATTTTTTTTTCCAAAATTGTTTCGTTTACTTGAAGTCTGAATTCAAAATTTTTGGCATTTTTTAAAAAAAATTAAAAATATTCAGTTCACACAACTTTTGATATATCTTGATTTGGAATATATTGAAAAAGATTTAACGATTCGTCAATCGCGAAACCCTTTTCTATAAGTTGCAAAATGACAGAATTTTGAACTCCAACTTAAAATGGTTTCAGAATCGTAAACAATGCTTTACGTTTAATTTTAAATGTCTTAAAAACGAAACGAACTATACAACCACAACAAACAGTTCAGGAGTTTGGAGTCATAGCATGCCATGACATGAGCAATCAGCTGACAGGTGACAGCACACAGGCAGAATTTCGTTGACAAGTGCCATTTTGCAGCGGACAAAACAACTGCAACTATTTTGGTTTGTTTCATTTTCTTAAGTCTGGTCCGTATCAACGTCACGGAAGTTTTTTAATAATAAAAGGAAGTATCCAGAAGTTTCCAGAAGCGTGCAGAAGCTTTCAGAAGTTTCCAGAAGAAGAATCTGGAAGCATCCAGTAGCATCCAGAAATATTCAGAAGCATCCAGACGCATACAGAAGCTTCCAGAAGCATCAAAAAGAAGCATCTAGAATCTTCCAGAACAGGTTCACACTGGTTCATTTTACTATATTTTTTTTTTTTTTTTATTTTTTATTTTTTTTTAGTATTGTATTTGCCGATTGAAAATAATTTACACTCGTAATTTATAAAAACAAATATTTACATGACTGGGGCTTGAAGAAGACAAAATTCATCTTATCATTAAGCCCCCCCTAAAAAAATGCATATTCATCAAATAAAATGTTTTAACAAAATGCAAAAAATAAAATATATAACGTTTAAAATATTTAGTAATTCAAAGAGTATTTATATTTAAGAACTGATTAGTAAAATAAGATGATATATAAGTATTAATATTACAAAAAGAATTTACAATAACTTTTTTTAATAAAAATTGAAATTATAAAATTTTACAATATTTTTAGTAATTAGTATTTCAAATAATAAAACTTAAAAAAATCGTTTGTAAATTCAAAACTTATAAGATAAGAAATACATTTACAATAGCAGACTATTGTTTAGAATATTAAATATTAAAGAGTAATTAGTAGGTTAATTTTTGTTTTTGTTTGCTAGTTTAAAAAGCTTTTTAGAAGAACTTTAATTCATTTTCATGTATCATCAGTAATTGCTTAAGTTTTGTTTTAAACTGGTTTAAAGAATAATTAGATTTCAGCTCATTATTTAATATTGTATTCCACAGCTTAGGACCTCGGTTAGCAATTGAGAATTTGGTTGCTGAATAATGTGTTTTGGATTGAATGTAATTGTTTTTTGAAAATCTGGTAGGGTATATGTGGTTTATTTTTTCAAAAAGTGAATTAAATAACATTGGTGATATTTTTTTATCAAGTTTAAACATGAAGATAAGAATATGGTAAAGGTTTAGTTTATATACATTTAATTAGAATATTAAGTTTATTAAATAATGTTTGAGTGTGAGAGAAACGGTCTACGTTTGTAATTATCCTTATAGCCTGTTTTTGTTTACTAAACAGTTTTTTTACTTTTGTTGCGTTTGTGCTGCACCAAGTAACGTTTGCATAATTTAAGTAGCAATGAATTAAAGAAAAATATAAGTTTTTTAAACAAGATAGATTTAAAAACTGCTTGGCTTTATACAAAACACCTATATTTTTTGATATTTTATTTTCAATTAGACCTATGTGGTCCCTCCAGGTTAAATTTTCATCCAGAACCACACCTAAAAATTTTATTGATTGCTCTCTTTTTAATAATGCGTTATCAATAAAAAGATCAGGAAGTTTTAATGGAATATCTTGTTTTTTATGAAGACGATGGAACAAAGTGTATTTGGATTTATTGATGTTCAAAGATAGTTTGTTTGATTTGAACCATTGGGTTAATTTTTCAAGTTCTTTGTTTACTGTTTGAAATAATTTACTGATATCTTTACTAGAATAAAACAAGGTTGTATCATCTGCAAACAAAATTAAGTTTAAAATGTTAGAAAATTTATATAAGTCGTTAATATAAACGAGAAATAAAAGTGGTCCTAAAATTGATCCTTGAGGAACACCACAGGTGATTGACTTATATTCCGTTTTTCCGCTATCATATGAAATAAACTGCTTTCTATTAGACAAGTAACTATCAAACCAGGACAAATTAGTATTTATTATACCATAACTTTTCAGTTTGGATAGAAGGATTTGATGATTGACAGTGTCAAAAGCTTTACTTAAATCGATAAATACACCTAGGGTATACTTGTCTTCATCAAACCCTTTAAATATATCATGAACAAGGTGAGTGATTGCATGATCAGTTGAATGACCAGATTTAAATCCAAACTGTTTATGAAAAAGAATATTATTAACATTTAAAAAGGAATATAGTCTATTATACATAACCCGCTCTAATATTTTAGAAAAACAAGAAAGAATTGAGATTGGTCTATAATTCGTAACATCGGAAGGATCACCTGATTTTAACACTGGAATGACTTTTGCAATTTTTAGGTTATCTGGAAAAACGCCTTGTTTTTGAGATAAATTAAAAATATGTAGTAATGGAATTGTAATTTGTTTTATTGATTTGATAATGACATTACTACTTATATCATCAAATCCTAAACTTTTATTGGGTTTTAATAAAGAGACTGCGTCTAGTAATTCTTTTTCTGTAAGTTTATAATTAGACATAACATTAAGGTTGGTTGAGGTTAAGTACGAACTAAAGTGTGATTGAGTAGTTGCTATATTAGATGATAAAGTAGGACCTATATTTACAAAAAACTGGTTAAGTGTTTCAGCGACTAAGGATTTATTTACAATTTGTTTGTTATTAAATTTAAGATTTAGAGGAAGTAAATTTCTGTATAAACTTTTTTTTCCAATTACCTCCTTAATAATATGCCAAGTTTTTTTAGAATCATTTTTGTGCTTTATTAATTGTTCAGAATAGTAACGTTTCTTTGAGCGTTTTAAAATTGACTCAAATAGCCGTTTATAGTTTTTATAGGTAGTTTCATTTTTAAGAGTTCTTTTTTTAAGAAACTTGTTATATAAGCGTTGTTTTTTTTTTGAAGATTTAAGAATGCCCTTCGTGATCCAAGGGTTTAAAAGTGTTTTTGTTTTGATTACTTTAGTAACTTCTGGGAATGCCTTGTTATAAAGATTAAGAAACTCTGTTAGAAAAATATCATACGCTTTATTGGCGTTTAGATTTAGTTTTAGGGTGTCCCAGTTAACACAGGATAGAAGCTTATAAAAATGACTAATAGAAGTGTCGGTTATTAAACGTGTTTTAATTATTTATTTATATATTTATTTATTTATATATATAAAAGACATGTAAATCGACATGTAATTCAGTCAGTATATGGAAGTCAATCAGTCAGTATTATCAAGACAGTTTAACGAAGTGAGTTTTATCAAAGTGTTTTATCGAAGAACATCAATATAAGAAGTGAAATACAACAAGTGTTTCATTACATCAATACAGTCCACATCCAACCAAGACGTTGTGTTCCACAAAGCATTATTGTATCATCAAAAGGTAAATGTAACACAGTGAGCCTTGAGAAGCGTGATTATTTATTTTTATTATTTTTATGACTTCAAGTGCAAAAATGGCTCCCGACAGTCTTGGATTGGAACTAAGAAAGAAAATTATATAACGTAATAACGTAAGTGTAATTATATAACGTAATAACGTTAAAATTATATAACGTAATAACGTAATAACGAAATAACGTAAGTAATAACGTAATAACGTAATAACGTAATTATATAACATAATAACGTAATAACGTAATAACGCGATAACGTAAGTGGAATGTCACAAAAAAGTATTTGTGATAAATATCGCGTGAAAAAATGGACCGTATCAAGACCATGTTCAAAATATCGTTCTACGGGGAAGTTGGCAGCAGATAACAAAGGTGGAAGACCGCGTTCCACCACTTCTAGAGAGGGTTCTATGATCGTCAGATCCGTCAAGAAGGATCCCTGGATATCATCAGTCGAGATACAAAAGCAATTAGAGCTGCCTGTATCGGACCGAACAATCAGACGACGTGCTGTTGAAGCCGGATTGTTTTCTCGACGCCCTGCAAACCGCTGATTTCACTAAAAAACCAGAAGAAAAGACTCCTGTTTGCTACATCTCATATTGACTGGAATGTGCAGAAATGACGAACTGTTCTGTTGAGTGATGAATCGAAGTTCAACATCAATGGAAGCGATGGCATTTGCCGTGTACCTCGACCGGCCGGAAAACGCCTCGATTTACGTTATTGCCATAAGACCGTGAAGCATGGTGGAGGCAATATAATGGTCTGAGGGTGTTTTTCTGCTAACGGTCTAGGTCCAATACATCGAAACGATGGAATAATGGATCGTTTCATGTATAAAAATATCCTGAAAGATGTTATGTTACCTCATGCTGAATGGAATATGCCAATAAAATGGGTTTTTCAGCAAGACAACGATCCGAAACACACTGCAAAAGTAGTCAAGCAGTGGTTTCAAGACAACCACCTATCGGTGATGAATTGGGCGCCTCAATCTCCGGATCTCAACCCTATCGAGAACCTGTGGGAGATCGTCAACCGCAGAATTAATCGTGAAGGTGTTCGTAATAATGATCAACTGTTTGAACAAATCCAAAAGGCACTCGTTTTGTCCGATACTGTATATATATATATATATATATATATATATATATATATATATATATATATATATATATATATATATATATATATATTATATATATATATATATATATATATATATATATATATATATAATCATGGCCTACTTTATTTATACGGCCGGATATTTTGCATTTTGAAGAAAAAAATAGAAGGCCAGTTTTTAAAATCGTAATGTTTCAAAAACTTAATACGTTTTGAACATTTTCAAAATTATTTATTTTCTAAATTTAAAAAGTCCACTAAAGTTGTATATATTCATAATTTTTTATATTAAACGAACATTTATTAGGAAATAAATAAATAAAAAGAGTCTTTATTTTAAAATTTAGAATTAGTAAAAACAATGTAAGAAACAAGAACAGTTATAAAAATATTAAAATATTTTTCTTTTTTCATTAAAAAATAAAATAATTATATTATAAATAATATATTAAACATTCTCAAATTTTTTCTTTTTAAAAGATTTTACAAGATCAACAGCTACTTCGCTGGTAGAGATAATTCTTTTATTATTAAGAAAAATGTTGATAACAATTCTTCCAGCAAGTTTTATCCCAATTTTCTCATGCATGGGACAAGAAAAAGTCTGAAAAGAGTCATAGAAGTGGTTTAAAAAATATTCTAAAGCTTGTCGTGCATGTAAATTAAATTTCTTTATTTTGTTATAAGAGTAGTCAATCATAGCAAAGGATGTGCAAACATAATCCAAAAGTGATGGTGAAGGAATAGTGAGACCACCCCTAGAAATAATTGTTAAATAAGTATGATCAGGATTGCTTTCATCAATATTGACACAACATAAAAATTCTTTACAACATGTACCAAAACGTTTTTTAAGTTTCTTTGCTATATATCCAGCAATATGAGCACCTACTTCCCTACTTTCTGGTGCAAGTGTCATGATTTCTGGAGTACACTCAGCTTTATCAATATCAAGAAGAAAGTTTTTCAAATCTGTTAAATTATTTTCTGACTCAAGAGGCATTTTCAAACTATCATCAAAGTTTATACTTTCTTTAACTATACTTTTGATTTTTAATATTTTTTCAGAAATAGTGACATCTTTTAAACCCACCAAAAATCTTCCACCGCTCATTTGTCTATATTGTCCAAATCTCCTTTCTAATGGGTCACTTTGAAATCTCGCAGTTAAAACAAAGTGATATCCATCATTAAGTAAGTCCTCGATCAATAAGGCATGACTATTAAGTGTTCTTATTAGTGCTGCAGCTGTCTGAACACTTAAAGTAAACTTCTCACAGTTTGGTATCTTTTGTGATTGCCAAGCTTCAATCCAATGTGCCATTTCCCTAAGAAATTCAGGTTTTTTATCACCAGAAACGACTGCATTACCTAAAATATTACATGTTGAATATTGACATTTAGAATTTGATAAAACCCACCACTTGTTAAATAATGTAAGAAAATCTGCACTACTTTTAAGATCAGGAAAATATGAGTGAATCGCTGCAGATGTAGTTTCATCAAAAATTGCAAGTGCTAAAGAAACATTTTGTTTAAAATTGCCAGGATGTAATACTTTCATTGTTATTTTTGGTGCTTTACGCAAGCCAGCATCAAGAGCGAGGTCTTTTTCATAAATATTATGGAAGGTGCTCCATTTAATTTCTCCCCCACATACAATTATAGGATCTTTAAATCCATTAAAGTTAAAATCTGGAAATAAAAATCTTTTGCAATTTAACAAATTATTTCTGATGTTTTTAATAAGATGTACAACATCAAAACAAAGGTAAATTTTTTTTAGATTGTAAATAAAAAACAAATCTTCGGCTTGTTGATTCGATGCACAAAGAATTTTTTTAAAACAAGAAACATTAGAGGAATGGTTGTCACACACAATAACTCTAACATTAAATTCACATTCAGTTAAAATACGAAGACATTCAAAAATTTCTTCTTTCAACCATTCAGCATTGATTTTTTTTTCAGGAGACGTTTTAATCACATATGGAATGTTTTGTTTCAGGCCAACTATCATAAAACAAACTATTCCCTTAAACATTTCTCCTGACTCATCACTACCAATCATCTCTCCAGCAAAATACTCCTCACATTTTTGCAAGTACATTTCATCAAAAATCAAGCAAATGTCTTGAGATATCTTACCTTCTAATTTTAAACGTTTTGCACAACTTAGAGCATCAATATTTCCACTAGTTATTTTTTTAAGTAATGATAATGATGGTAAAGGCAATCCTTCACGCAAAAGTTGGTATGACTGCATAGAAGTATATCGTAATATCAGTGAATATTTTATAATATTGGCTGAATAAATAGGTTTTTTCATATATTTAATTTGCTGTAATTCAGTCAATACAGATGAAAATTGTTCGGCTTGTGATTTAATGTAGGTAGGAAAATTATGAAGCATACTTTTACAAGATAAACGACAATCTCTTCCTTGACGAAACCACTGAGGCAATGGTAGAGGTGAACCTTTGAAAAATAATTTAACATGCATCTCATTGTTTACACGAATGCACTCTGTAACTTCTGGAATAGATAAAGTACTATGACTCAATTTATAAAAAATTACATGATCATGATACTTCAAGAATGAAAAACCATCTGGAGCAAGACTTTCAGTAATATCGTCAAAGCTACTAATCAAATCATTTAATAAAAACTGTTCATATTGATCTGGCTGAAATATTCTTTTAGTTGGTGATTTTCTTAACGAATTAGAAGATTTTATAAGTTGTGATGAACCTTCTTCAGTCAAATTTGTGCAATCAAAAATAGTTGGAATAGGCTTTAGTTTTTTTATTAATCTAAATCGTTGATTCGTGTTACCTTTTTGAAAATATTTTTTTTCAAAGTGTTTGATGCATATAACGGAAGAATTAGTAGGTGTCCAATCTTTTCTATTTACAAATTTAATCCAACTTTTTTTTAACTCTTCATTTTTTGGAAACGAAAATACTACTGTAGATACTTCACCATAACTATGATAATTTGAACGACAATTTACAACGCAACATTTGTTAACCATCTTTTTAAACTTTCAAAGCTGCTTCTTTAAAAACACTTTTCGAGAAAACTGGCCTTCTATTTTTTTCTTCAAAATGCAAAATATCCGGCCGTATAAATAAAGTAGGCCATGATATAATACAAGTAATATATTTATATTTAAATTTTTATATGGTTCTGACGACAAGAACAATATGATCTTCTTACAGATTCCTTTATTATATTATCTTTTTCCAGATTTATATTACATGACAAATCTTATTAATAATATACAATTAATATAAATTAATATATAACATTAATATAATATATAATATAAATATAAGACAGAACTTTATGACAGTTACCGTCCGTCATACCTATTGATTTCCATATCTGATTACTGCTTTACTCAAAAGTAATTTTTAGTTAACTCTACAGTCATTTCATTAAGTCGTCTGTAATCTGTTTCACGATATGCTCAAATAAATGCAGTTATAAAGGTGGTACTACGTTAATTACCCGGTTCTGTAGATTTTCGTGGAGCAAACATAGACCAAAAAAGTTTTTGCATGTTTTGTACTGCTGACCTTCCATAACATACTTAAGGTGCCAATCATTAAATCTCTAGATTTTTCTTTATTTCGTTCACGATAGTAGCAGGCTAACTTTCCGCTATATATTATATAATAATAAAAATCAAAAAATATTTCAAATGAATTTTATTTATAATAAATATACTTACAAATAAAGTAAAACAAAATATTTTAGTGATTGAAAAAACTTACTGACAGACCTAACATACTGTTGATTAGTTTGAGATCTGCTGCCTCAAAAAACTTTATTTAATTTTGTCATCTGAAATAATCTTCCAATGTTCTAGTTGCTCTCTTGAACTCCACGTGCAATGGAAAAAATTGTGTTTTATTGACGACAGTGTTTATTAAAATATAATGTAACCTCTTTTAAATTTGTTGCGTCTTTTATGAAATTTTTTATCACTAGTGCTTTTTCTATAATCTTTATATGGCCTAGCAAATTTTTGTTAAATACAATTTCCATAAGTGATATCAGAATATGTGCAAAATATAATATTAAAGTGCTTGGTAGACTCTAAACTGTAGCGAACATTTATAACTTATTATGTTTACAATTTAAGACAATCATTCTTTATATATTTTATTTATATACAAATTTGAATTTGAACACATACACATGTATCATGGCTGACGCCACCGAGGGGGGCCCGGGTCTACCCACTTTTCTAGAGGACCTTTTATTGAAATTTTAATTGGTAGAAGACTCTATTTTAAAATCAACGACCGTGCTCCCCCTTCCCTCCTTCAAAACCCGTGTCGTCGCCCCTGTATATATATATATATATATATATATATATATATATATATATATATATATATATATATATATATATATATATATAATGTATTTCATTAGAAAGAGAAAAAAATAGTTACGCATACGTATAAATACATATGTGTGTATGTATGTATGTATGTATGTATGTATGTATGTATGTATGTATGTATATATATATATATACATATACATATATATATATATATATATATATATATATATATATATACATATATACATATATATATATATATATATATATATATATATATATATATATATATATATATATATATAATGTTAAACTATTCCTTACTGTTTTTATATATTTTCTAAAGCTAATTAAAATAAGTTATTGTTATAATAGAATGTTGAATTAACACTACGACTATCATAACATTCAATCGTTATTATTGTCCTAAGGGAATCATACCAATCGTTGCAAATGTTTAAAAGGAATTAATTGTGTAGCAATCTTTACTTCATTCGTTTTTTAAAAATAGGTTTACTTTGTTATTGCCTTTTTTGCGATAGTTTGTAATAAATAATTAGTGCATTTTAAATATTTAAAAACGCTGATGCGTTTTTAGTTCAAACAAGTTTGGAAGAAAATTGAAAAATTAAACGAATTTTTAAAACTTTAAAAATTATTTTATTTAGGATAATACATAAATTAGTTTATAAACATATAACTAAAAGTGAGAAAACAAGGCAATTATTTATCAAAAAGATACTGAATAAAAATTCCGGTATTTAGAGAACAAATACCGGTAATACCAAACGTCATTATACTACCGAAAACCAGCATTGCATGCCCTAGTTGTGCGCTGTTTTGCATTTTCTATAGTTTTGTCTGATGTTTGGCATGCTTTCTGTTTTGTAAGTAATTTAGTATAAGTCTTAATGTCGTAACGCATATGTTGTAAAGTTTATGCGAGAGTCAGATAATAGCCATTTTGTTCAGCGCACGCAAAAACTCTTGGCTAAAAAGATTTAAATTAAGAATATATAACATCAACTAATTCAGCATTCAGAATACCCACTCTAAATTGCGATGGATTTGGACTCAATAATACCTAATAAATAAATACATTTCAAGTTTTTTGCCTTGTAGGATTATTAGTATCCTACCTGAATCTAATGCTATGTCTTGTTAGGGTAGGATTCAATGATAACTAGTCGAGACTTTACTAATTGCAATTCTAATTTGGGGAATCTAAACGCTAATTCTATGTATCAGTATTCCTTATAACTTAAATATAATTTACCTCATTTGAAATGAACCTTTTTTTAGCAGTTTAACAGCTAATATAATAAATTTACATTTGTATGTTACATGGTGTATGATAAAGTATAAATTGTCTTTAAAATAAAGTAAAAAAGCTAATACAAAATGAAATAAAACTACAAGATGAGACTCAAAATAAAATAAAAAAAGTTAATAAAAAAATTTGCAATAAAATATTTTATTGATAATTTTGATGGTCTCCGCAAAAGCATAAACATTCCTTGGCATAAATATTTGTATTTGTAACTTATTTACAATAAGTTAATCAACAAAACTTTTTTTATCAACACAAATACGTCGAAACTTCTAATCTTCACCTTCATTTTGTTGCGAAGCAATTAAACGCATGACGGAGGCTTGTTTTAGGAAAAGCTTTGCATCTTCAACAGTCATACTTTGCAGTTTTTTTTCAAGAGTAGTCAATCCATCAAAAAACTATTTATAAAAACAAAAATTATAGTAATAATAAAATCATTTTTAAAATAAAATTTAATTGGGAAACAAACTAATACAGGTATTAATGGTTAAACATGCATGTTGAGAAATAAAAACAGATAAGTTAAAACAGATATTTTACAAACAGGTATTTTATGTATTTAGCATATATAACATATAGGGGAGAATGGTACTGAATGAACCTTGTACTGAATGAACCATTAGAAAAATGCATATAATTTTTAAATTGCATATAATGTATACTCAAAGTTTCTTTATAATTTTTGGTCAAACTTTATTCGTAATAATGCATTAATATTTGTGTTTTTTGTTTTTTTCAAGACAAAAGTAATTTTTTATCTTTTCGATTTGTTTCAATTTACACTAGATTTTTAAAATAAAATTAACTATGATTAATAATAATATTATAGATATATACTTTTTACTTTGTGTAACATTAGAATGAAGGTTATATGATTTACTGATTGCTGTGATTATATGGGTAACATGTGCATGTCGGTTAGTGTACTGGATGAACCACCATTGATTGTACTGAATGGACCGGTTCATTTTTCTGCAAAGTATTTATCGCGCTTCACTATGCTACTTACTAAAATAAAATAAACGAGTTTTTTCATCTAAATGAGCTATGGAAGTGTGGATTAGGAAATAAACCAAAATATCTAATAAACTTTTGTTAACGAAGACTCAAGTTCAATTATTCAATAATTAAGTGAAGCAGAATAATTATTTACAGTTAATAATTATTATTTTGTAGTTTACTTCATTATTTCAATAATTGAATGTCGTAATACTATTAAGATATATTAAATTATTTAAGTTGTTATTATTTATAATAACATATCTAGCATATAACATCTATTATACATACTACAGGCGTATGTATAATAGATGTCCCCGGGTGGCCAGCAGAGGCATTTGCCCCCCCAATAATTTTTCAAACTTAATAATTTTGAAAAAATTGACTGAAAAAATGTCTAAAAGAAAAAAAAAAAAAAAAGATCCTTAAAACCATTTCGGGGCCTCTAAATCCAGCATTACCCCCCCCCCCCCTCATGTAATTTTTGTTCCTACAGGCCTATACAATATATAATAAATGTTATATGCTAGACATGTTATATGGCATATAATCTGTTAGATAAGTTATATGCTAGATATTATTTAATATAGTTTATCTGAAATGTTATTTGTACGTTGCTGAAAATAATGACAATTGTCATTATCAGTAGTTTTTAAAATATAAAAAATAAAATAATATATGTTATATGTATATGATCCCAATAATATGATCCAAGCAATTGAAAATGTTTTGACAAAAACTTTATCTGAAAGAATAGCTGTTGAGACATTTGGAGTCAAATGTTCAACTCTTAAGAGGCGAATTAAAGAAGCTCGACTATCTCCAAATGGATTAAATAAATTGCAATGTATTCCATATAGTAACAGTTCTATAAAAGTTTTTTCAGTAACAGAAGAACAAGAGCTGGTTCAATATTGTTTAGTTTCTGCAAAAATGGGATATGGGCCAAGTCTTATTAAGCTCAGAGCATTAACATTTGAATATGTTCTCAAACTTGAGAAGAAATGCCCACATTCTGCTAAACGTTCTGCTAAACCTTGGTAAACAAATAAACAGCAGGTGTAGATTAGTTTAAAGCTTTTTTAAGCCATCATCCAGAGCTTGTTATAAGAAAACCAGAAGCAACATCTATTGGTCGAATGTCAGTACTCAACAAGTATAATGTAGATCTATTTTATAATAATCTGCATTATCTTTTGATCAAATACAAGTTTTCACGGAATGATATATGGGATGTTGATGAGACTGGTGTTACTACTTGAACAAGTGCCAGATCACGTTTTAGCTAAGAGAGGAGTGAGAAAAGTTGCTTCTGTTACAAGTGCAGAAAAAGGTATCTTGTTAACAATGGGCAATGCAGTAAATGCAAGTGGATCATCAATAACACAATTCTACATATTTCTGCGTGTCCATTTTAAAATATTTTTGCAAAATTGAATTCCTGGTCCTGTCGGCACTGCCAACAAATCTGGGTGGATGGTGGAATCAAACTTTATGGAGTGGTTTAATCATTTTATAAAAAGTATTTGACCATCTATAACAAACCCTGTGCTTTTAATACTAGATAATCATGAGACACATATATCAATTAACTTCATTGATTTAGCATCAGATAATGGTGTAACTGTTATAACAATCCCACCCCATACATCACACAAACTGCAACCACTAGATATAACAGTGTATGGACCTTTCAAACGTTATTATAATGGTGAAACTGATAGCTGGTTGGTATCACATTCAGGAAAAACTGTTTTAATCTATGACATTGCAGAAATTTCTGGAAAGGCTTGGGTAAAAGTATCAATGCCAATTAATATCATTAGTTGTCTTTTAGTATCTGGAATTTTAACTTGATCGATGGAAGGATGAGGATTTTTTTTTATCTCAAATTACAAGCAGAACAATCTGGAAACACTCAACATCACTCCAGTTTCAGTAGAAATTAATAGACCTAATCCTGAAGCACTCAAGCTCAATCCAGTTACAGTAGAAATTATTAGTCCTAATCCTGAAGCATTCAACATCAATCCAGTTTCAGTAGAACCAAATAGAAATATTAAAGCCAACAAAAATGTTAGCAATACCCTGAATGTGGAAAGTATACACCCTTATCTTTCTGCAAAAGCTCATTTAGAAAAATTCAAAGGTGTTCGCAAAAGCTCTCTTCTTCAATTTCAACTGATACTAAAGCTGTGTGAGATTAGGTTTTTTTATCTTCAATCGAGTTCGATCAAGATAACAAAAAATTTGATCGAGTTCAAGATTATAAAACAAACTAATAAAAGTGTACATTCAATTCAATTAAAAATGTCATCATCATCAAACCATACTTATCCTAATGCTTAAAGTCTACAAATTTTTATGAAGAAAGGTAAGTTCTTCTACATATTCTGATAGAAGACTGCAGCATTTAATGGAAAGGATGTTCGCAGATGTCGAGTTCAGTCACTCAATTGACACTGGTTGCTGGGATTGCCAGAAGTAAATAATACTCCATAATTTTACAGCACTGAAGTGTTTTAACATAATTTTACAGCAAATTTTTGAAGTGTTTTAATATAATTTTACAGCAACTTTTTGAAGTGTTTTAATACGATTTTACAGAAAGTTTTTAAATATCGAACTTTAGGTTCAAAATTTGAATTATACTGGATTAACTAAACACATTCGATTCGAGTTCAAAAAAAAAACAAAAAAAAAAAAAACCAAGAAAGAAATCAAGTAACTCAAAATCTCTAAAGTTTCCATTAATGACATAATAATGAGGTTGATGATATTCTTGTTGAAAGAAGTGATAATGGTGTTAAAGATTGTTTAAATATTTGTGGAGGCATTACATCAAATTATGATTTGTGTGCTATATGTGAAGAAATGGGTCAAGACAACGAAGTGTGGTACCGTTGCAGACAGTGTGTGAGCTGGGCACATAAAGCTTGCACAAGTGCAGATAATGCCAGCCAATATGTCTGTGATTATTGTAATTTGACTATCTGATTGAGACTAGTCTAAAATTGTATTAATTAATTCAGAAATATCAATAATGCCTCAACATACTGCTTTCTTATTTTTAAACTCCATTTATCACCCTAACTGCTTTGCATAATGTAACTTGCTATGTGCAATGGCTTACAACTTTTAATATAGTATACAATATACTAGGATAGTTATCTTGTCTTCTGGATTGATATCTGCCATAGTTATTGACAATATAGATATTGATCTTTTTTATAAAAAATAACTATTTTGTGGTCCATTCAGTACAAGGGTTGGTCCATTCAGTACAGTACTGAATGGACCATTAAACAACTTTGTATGAGTCACATTTATAGCACATTTTAACTATGTACTGTTAGTAATGGTTTACAACTTTTAAGGATTGTTAGTTAAGATATTAATCTTGACCTCTGAATTAATATATCCGCCATATTTGTTGACAATATAGGAAAAAATTATTTTTATAAAAAAGTTGAATTTTGTGATCCATTCAGCACCACTCTCCACTATAGTTTCATCAACAGATAAAATAAAAACAATTTCACCCCCCAAAAAACTTAAAGTTATTAGTTAAAGGTGGCCAGCAAAAACTTTCTGATATGTGATTTAATGGCTAGTCATTAGCTAACCACTTTTGGTGGCTACCACTAATGGCCCACTAAGTAACTGATGAGCAAAACTACAAAAGACCGCTCAAAATAACTATTTAGTTTCAAAATGCCTATATATATGTATATATAAATATATACCTGTGTATATAAATATGTATATATATATATATATATATATATATATATATATATATATATATATATATGTATAAATATATATATATATATATATATATATATATATATATATATATATATATATATATATATATATACACATATATATATGTATATATATATATATATATATATATATATATATATATATATATATATATATATATATATATATATATATATATATATATATATATATATATATATATATATATATATATATATATGAGGGGTAAAAATAACATCCGGATTCTATGGTTGTGACCTCTAGTTGAAATAAATCGGCCAACTAACCCAACACCTGACTTGAGGCCTGGATTGACTTGAGGCCTGGAGTCACCTCGTTTTCTTCTATGATTTAATATTGTAAGGTCCAATTTAACATTTGTTGTTTTTCATAACTAAGCTTTCTATTTGTGGCATTTTTGTAGTTTAGTGTTTGGTGCGTCATTTTGGTGGTTCAGTGTTTAACTTTTTCCAGCGCAAAATTTTTGGCTAAATTTGATTTCAGACTTCATGCTGGAGCCTAAAATTGAAGAGGTTGCACAGGTTGTATACTAAATTTTCTACATTTACAATCTCTACTTAGTAAACTTAAAAGTTTTTTTAATAATCTCATTATTTTTACCTGAATCTAAGTTTTATTAACACATCCTTTGTTTGAACAAAGGATGTGTTAATAAAACTTAGATTCAGGTAAAAATAATGAGATTAATAAAAAAAATGTTTCCGCCTAATATCAGGTTGAACAAAAATACCTATAATGGTATTACATATATAGATGGTATTACATCTATTTTATTAAAGTCGATATATTGTTCTTTAACTGAAAGAAAGCAAAGGGTTCTATTAGGTAAAGGTGAATCCTAATGTATATAGCTAGCAATGTGCCAGAAAGATCTGTGTTTGGTCCAACTTAATTTTTTTTCCAACTTTATTACCAACGTGAATTTATTACTACAATCATGTTTTTCACGTTCTTGTGTAGTTACTATATTAAACCATAATTATTTTTCTCATCTTTTTTACAAGAACATCTCTCTTGAGTCAAAAAAAGTTCTACATCTCAAAAATCTTTATGTAACAATTAAAAAATTTCAACTTATTTGCAGGGTTATTATTAATTATATAGTGGTTTATTAATAATTATATACCAGTTTAATAATAATTATATATCTGTTTATTAATAATTATATATCAGTTTATTAATAATTTTATAGCTATTTATTAATGATTATATAGCGTTTGTATATAATTTAATTTTTTAAAAATAAATGATATATTTATCCATTAATACCACGTTATTCCATCAGAAAATCATTATTATTTTAAATATATTTTTGTTTGTTTTAGCTCCATGGAAAATAATTTTAATGAAAGTGAACCTGTCAGAAATATGAGAAGGAAAAAAAGAGTACCAATTTCATCTACATTAATTAAACAAATAAAATTAGAATTAACAGAGGGAAAGTATAGCTCAAATTGTGAATGCTACTGATTTGGGAGTATCCACCATTAGAAAAAGACTAATAGAATAATCTTAGCGATTGTTTTAACCTACTACAGAAAAGTGGCCCTAAGCAAAGCTTCAATTCTCGTGCTAAGATTTGTTATCTGAATGTATTCAAGACAACAATTGACTTATGCAGGGTGAATGGCCAAAAAACTTCAAGAAAATGGAATAATCATATCCCAATCATCTATATCTTGTTACCTTAAGAAGCTTGAAATTACAAGAAAAAGATTAAGAAAGGTCTCTGATATCACCTGTTCACCAAGAATAATTAGTGTGAGAAAAAGTTATTCTATTCGCTATAGAAATATTAACTATTTTCAAATATTATTCTTGGATGAAACCAGGTTCAATTTACATTCAAGACCAAATTTTGGATATTCACCTAGAAACACTCCTGCATTTACAACTGTTCCTGCAAAAAAAAGTCGCAATATCAGTATACTTGCATTAATATCAGTCAGAGTCATCTTAAAACATTGAATTATTGAAGGACTTTTCAACACTGAAATTTTCTCAGAATTTCTCAAGCAATGTTATGATGCAGATTGTTTGAAAATAAAATTCCTATCATGGACAACGTAGGATTTCATTAATCAGGACTGATAATTCAATTTTTCAGGGATAAGAATATTAGATACGGATATCTGCCCCCATATTCTCCCCAGTTAAATCTTATAGAAAGAGTCTTTTCATGTTTGGGGAACAGATAATACAAATTACGTCCACATCCAGAAACTAAAGAAGATATTATTCAACACATTAATACAGTAATAGCAGTATGAATGAGAATGTTGATTTTATGGCGTTTTATCAACATACGAAGAATTATCTTGCCAACAAAGCTGCAAGCAGCCACTAATTAAAGTTGGAAGTTACTGAAAGAGAAAAGATCAAGATTGTAGAGCAAGATAACAATTGATGGACAACTTAAAGGATTGCAAATTATATGAATCAGGAAAGCAAGATGAAGGAAGCGAATTCCAAAGAGTTGATGTTCGAGGAAAAACTAGACGAATAAGCGTTTTTAGAGCTTAGGAACAGTCAAAGAAAAAGGATGACACTTAATTAAATGACGAGTAATACAAGAATGAATTTTAGTAGATGGCACAAGAGACACTAGCTCTTTAGAGCAGTGCCCATTATAGTATTTGTAGAAAAGAGAAAGAGAAGCAACATTACGACGATGTGATAATGGTTGGAGGTTGGCTGCAAGAGCAGGTCCAACTATGTTTACAATGCATTTTTGCACCTTGTCTAAAAGAGAAAGGGCATCATTAGAAGAACGGCCCCAGATATGGCAACAGTATTTCATACAAGGCCGGATTTGAGATTTATAGAGATAAAGAATAGAATCTGAAGTAAGAAAGTGACAAGGTTGATAAAGAGATGCAACATTAGCAGATGCTAATTTTGCAACTGATTTGATATATGGTTTCCAAGAAAGATTGGAAGTAAGAGTTAATCCTAGAAGATGAAGAGAAAATGACTTATCGAGTACGTAACCAATCATAAATATAGGAAGATCTAAATTATTGCGTTAACGATTGGCTGAAAAAATTGATTTTTATCTGAATTAAAGTTCACCAGCCATGCTGTAGCAGAAGTGAGATCCTTTTTAAGCTCAAACGCTCCCCCCAAGTAATCAGAGAGTGTTGGTTTCTTATCACGACAAGAATAAATGGTAGTATCATCAGCAAACAATGCCACCTTAGATGTGAGAATATCTGGAAGATCGTTAATGTAAATTAAAAAGAGCATAGGGCCAAAGATAGAACCTTGAGGAACCCCTGAAGTTACAGAATAAGAAGAAGAGTGCTGTCCATTGAGGACAACTTTATATTACGATCGGAAATGAAGGATTCAATAATCTTAAAGATGTTGCCAGATACACCATAAGAAGAAAGCTTATGGAGAAGACCAGCATGCCAAACTTTATTAAAAGCTTTTGAAATGTCAACAATAAAACCTATCAGTTATTACTGTTAGCAAATTAGCAGTAGAACAAGAAGATCGAAATCCATATTGATGGTCAGAAAGTAAGTTATTAGATTCAAGATGAGAAATTAAGTGTTTGTTAATTAAAGATTCAAAAACCTTGCTTATGATAGGAAGAAGACTTATGGGACGATATTTAGACAAATCAGATCGCTCTCCAGAATTTTTGATAGGGATAACAGATGCCGCTTTCCAGCAGACTGGAAAACAAGACTCTGATAAGCACTTGTTGAATAGATTTGAGAGTATAGACAAAAGCTCCGGAGAACATTTCTGCAAGACAATAACAGGTATGTTGTCTGGGCCACAAGCTATAGAAGAGTCTAGGCAGGAAATCACTTTAGATACAGAAGCTGAAGTGATATGAATGTCAAGCAATAGATGGAGTGATATGAATGTCAAGCACATTTGTCAACAGGAAGACAAAAGATTTCTACCCAAGGGCCATCACGAAGAAAGTCACGGAAAGAATCCCAGTCAGCTATACTGTAGTTGTAAGAGGTTCGATAATAGGGGGATTCAGGTGATGAAGAAGAATGGGATATTAGTTTTAGAGCGATCAAACTGTGATCAGAAGCACCTAAGGGTGAATGTGGAGAAACTGAGCACTGACTAGGATCAGAAACAAGACATAAATCGAGTAGAGAAGGTAAATGATTCGGGTTGTCAGAAAAGCGAGTTGAAAAGTTGACTATTTGAGTTAGGGATTGAGAAAGGCAAAAGTTGTAGTCTTTAATGCCTGCAGAGTAGGGTGTCTCAAAAAATTTATTTTTGGAAAATCAAAATGTGGAAAAGTTCAATCGATATCATTATGTATTAGTAGCTTATAGTAAAAATTTTAGCCTCCCAAATCAACTCTAAGGTAAAGAAGGTGGTTTTAGATAATTTCTATATAATATAATTTTTCCTGAATATTATATTTTAAAGTTCCGAATATAGATAGTTTTTAATTTAAAACACTCACAAAACATTGGTTTTGATTTAAAATATATCTAATAGAGTAAGGAAAATACAGATTTTGTGACAATTTTATTTTCAGATAATCATTCTAAATTGAGTTTAAAAGCAACAAAAACGTGATTACAGTTGTAATACTTGTTAGATGTTCTGCAGGTACTTCTTTGTAACTTTCGTGGATACTTGTTGTCTATTTTTACGGACAACCTAGAAAATAATAAATAAAATTAAAAAAGCAGGTTATTTTGTAAAATAATTAAATAAACCATGCAATAAAATTCCTAGTATTTGATATTAATAGTCTATTTTATTAAATAAAATGATATGGAAATACTTTTAAAAATTTTGCAGACATTATTGTGTAGCATGCGCGTACATTGGGTGGGGTAAGTCGTTGTTAGGTGGAAATTGTTAAATGCAATTGAATTCCTTTTTTGTTATTAAAAATGAGCATGATATGTGTTTGCTATTTTGAATTGCCTAATTTTTCAAAAACGACCCCCTCCCCCTAACAATTTACACACTATAAGTCTGTGTAATAATGTTTAGTAATTACCTGAAGAGTATCCTGAAGTCTATCCTCGTTATGTGTCCTTCCAATAAAGTCTTGGATCAGCTTTATGTGACGTTCTGCCTTATCATTTATCACTGCAAGCTGATTTGCACAAGCAGAAAACTTGACAAATGACTTAGGGGCTTTCTCACTTTCGCAAGCAGCTTTACCTTTCTCCCTCCACAGCAAAAGCTCTTCCTTCGTGATTTCTAGGAGAAAAAAGAGAAGATAACTCAGTGCTCAGTGACAAAATCATCAAGAGATGACATGGGAACAATGACTGGCTGGATTCCAGATTTCTCAAGCACCATATATTCTTTTTCTGGAACGGCAAAAGACAACAATTTGTTAAGGATGTTGTTCTTAACTCGGTATATCTAGATCCCTGTCAGCAAGAGACAAAACTACAAGCTGGGGAGCTAGATACCAAGTGTGACGTAGAAGGCTTTTGTTGAGAACTTTCCCAATCTCTGCGTAGGCTTTGTAATCATCTGACATTTGGAGCTGGTGAGCTATCTTAAAAGCTCTTAGGTCATTTAAATGAGCTTGAGTTGCCATAGGACTCTTCAGAAAGAATAGACCATGGAAAAACACAATATAATTTGTAGCAGTGTTTATGTTCTTGAGAGTAGCAGGCTCTACTGTTTTTGAATCATTCAGATGATAGTTCTGTGTCATCTGCAGAACAAGGAAGTAAAGACAGTCACTCATAAACCTGGCCTCATGGTGAGCTTCCGGCTGCTTAAAGAAGAAATTAGATATACCTGCACCCAGGAAGTAAGCCAGTAGCTGGCAAAAAGAGACTTATAGTCTCCTCTTTGGAAAGTGTTTCTCTGAAGTGCTGTGGTGCAAAATTCTTTAGTTTCAACTGCAAGTTGGTGCAAAAGAGTACCTGGTCTAAATGCATCCTGAGACCATTCAAATTTGACAATTCTTTCAAGTTTATTAACTTCTCTATGTATTTGCGGCCATAACTTCTGAAGTAAAACATAGAGGTGTTGGCTTGGACTTTTTGTTGTGCCAAAAACAAGTTCCATGACATGAGACACATGCCTCTCATATATGTGATGTCTGCACATTAGCCAGAGAACAGGCCTCCCCAAAGCATGAACAATAACATTTCTAATAGCTCCATTGTTCTTTTTTGTGTTGCTAGCTGTGGTGTCAGCACACACCCCAATAACTTGATCAGCACACACCCCAATAACTTGAACAAGCTCATAGTATTTGAGGATACTTTGAATGGCTACAGCCTGGTCGCTTCCCTTGAAGCTTTTAATTTTCAAAATACCAAGCAGAAAATCTAAAGGGTCAGCTCCAGGAGAAGCAACGCTTATAGCTATCCTCTCATGACACTGCTTCTTCACTGGTGTACTGCCTTACAATTTTAGTATCAAAGTGAATCACTAGCCCTAAGCCTCTTACTTTGTCCATGTTTTGCTCTCTGATGATCTGGGCTTCTGACTCTACTACAGTGCGTGCTTTCCTATTCAGAGTTGATCTTGAGATCTTCAACTCCTCAATGTTAATACCGCCAGCTTTATAAAGAGATGTCAATAAACAGGTTCCTGGTCGAACACCAATACCATATCTTGTCATGATTGGGATCCAATTGTTTAGGAGTTCATCCATACTTAGCTGAAGACTAACTTTTACTTCCCCTGAAATTATTTGGGTCTTTGTAGGAGGCATAAAAGCTTCGTCAGAGTCTGGAAGGCTATTACTGTCTGTGTACCAGGAAACTTCAAACTCTCTTTGTTCTAGTTCTTCTACCTTCCTTTTATTCTTTTTTTCTTGATTTCTGAGCTTTTCATCTTGTGAGCGCATTTTTTCTTCCATTGTTCTTATTTTCTCCACAGCCAAAAAGCATTTTTTTGAAATGTGTTATCAATACCCGCCATCTTGACCATGCGTCCTTTGAGACAGTGCTTTAGAAATTCAATGTCCTCTTTTTGAGCCTCTTTGCTCCTTAATGAATCACTCTTTATTAAGTTAAAGATGTTGGCCTTATGAATTGGGAATAAAAAGTTGCTTTCATTTAGAAAGTTGTTTACTTTCTTACAGTAGCTTCCTTCTGGTAGACTTAGAGTCTTGAGTCTTTTTAGAGATTGGTACTCATTGATCTTGTTGGTAATTTTGTTTCGAATTTGCTGCTCTGTGAGTATGAAATTGTTGTTGAATCCAGCTTTGCCCCACAAGTTTACTAGTCCTCTCAAAATGCAAACACCTCTGATTGTCTATCGCCAATTCTCTTCACACATTCCTTCAGCTAACTTGCTGCATTTCAGATAACTTTTTCCAGAAGCAAGGGCACATCCAACTTTACAGTTCATCTTGGTAGTGCTAAGAAAATGCCAAATGGTTAAGTAACCACAAGTAAAAACAAACAGATAAAATTCAGAAATTTTTTAGACGTTACCTAGTTTCTTTCATCTAATGTTGAGCCAGTAAAATCTTCTGAGCATTTCTCCAGTCGTTGGAAGTCGATTTGGAGCAAAGCTTTGCAGTGGAAAGCCTAACAAATAAAACTATCTACGCTTTCTTGCAGCCTGTCTCAAATCTTCAGCTGGCTCTAGTATTGTATTGTGGCATTTTTTTCCTGAAGCCATTGTCTGAAAATATAGCTAATACAGTTTATAAATTATATATATTTATTAATTTATAGTATAAAATATAGCTTATAGTACAGTAGTTTGTTTTGTAACAGCAAATAATACTATTAAAAAATACTTTTTTTGCCAAGCAAAAAAAAAAGCGTATCATACATAGCATACTCGTGTTGTTTTTTATTACAATTATCTGCACTTAACAAATTTTTTGAAAAAAGTCGCTTTACAATTGAAAAATAAACTTTAATGAAATGAAAACTTATTTATTATGTAAAACTTTCATATGCACGCGCGCAATTTTTATGTAAGGAGAATTAGAAAACAAATCTTTTTTTTTTCATTTTAACCCCTTATTAAAATTGTTAATTATATTATTTTTTTAATAATTTTTGTCACGTATTATAAACCAAAATGTATAAATAACTAAAAAATAATTATATTAACAATGTTATTAAAACATTTACATTAATTGAAAAATGTGTTTGCTAAATTCTCGTAACATAAAAAAAAGTTATTACAAAATAATAAATTTGCAATATAATATTCTATTACAAAGAAATTGACTAAACCACCTTCTTTACCTTAGAGTTGATTTGAACGGCTGAAATTTTCACTATATGCTACAAATACATAAAGATAACGATTGAGCTTTTCCACATTTTGATTTTCCAAAAAAAATTTTTTTTTTGAGACACCTACTGCAGAGTCACTGACACTAGAGCCAAGCCATTCAGAGTGGTGAGCATTAAAGTCACCAACAACAACTATATTAGCTGATGGATAAAGAGAGAGGGCTTGGTCAATATGATCAGAAATAACGTCAAAAAGAGTGCAGTCTTGAGATGAACGAGAGCAATATAGAACAAAGAGAAAGGCAATAGAGTGAAGTGGTGCTAAACGAAAGCACATGAAAGAACAGTCTGTGGATTCAAACCTAGTTTCACAACAAATGGATGAATTCTTACGAATGTAAATGTCCGGGCCAAGCATGTGACTATTGGAGTCTTTTGACGAATTAAAGAATAATAACCATCAACACTAAGATCACAAGATGTGGCCTCTGCAATGCACACCAAAAGTACAAACAGGGACACCACCCATGCGCAACATGGCACTGTTAATACTTTGATATTTTTCAGCTGTTGATGGAATCAGCCTCTCTGAGAGCTCCCACAGAGTTCGGGAAACCTGACTACCAGCCAACCTCAAAACCCTAAAACTGAGTTTTAGAGCTGTACCCTCATTAGGAGATAATAGAACGAGTTGCCTAGTCATAAAAACAGAGACACAAGCAAAACCCATGCATTGAGTCAAGAAGATCCAGCATTCAACATCCTAAAATGGAAACAAATACAGCTGCGCCAGCCTAATAGATGAAGGGGTGCGAGGCTGGTCAACAGATAGAATCTGTTTACCCCTTAACAACACTTTTTATATTTATTTTACTCGATGTATTCTTTATTTTAACTAAGAAAGGTATTTTATGAATTATATATATTTGTAAACAACCCGATATATAAATATTAATAAACTGCTATAAAATTACTAATGAACTGATATATAATTATTAATAAACTGATATATATTTACTAATAAACTGATATATATATTTACTAATAAACTGATATATAACTATTAATAAACTGATATATAATTATTAATAAACCCTTATATAATTATTAATAACCTTGCAAAGATTTAAAACTTTCTTGCTTTATAAAAAAAGATTAAAAACTAAAATCAAAACAGTAAATGTAATCAATTTTTCTGGTGTTTGTCTGGCCTGGTGTTTGTGTACAATGTATCTGGTCCGCTGTTTGTGTACAAAAACTTTTTTCACCAAATTTTAATAAATATTCTGGAGTCTTTTTATAAACCTACAAAATATCTAAAGGGTCCCTAATTCAAAAAAAAAAAAGTTTTTCAAAATTATGTCTTGTTGGGTGCCAAATTATGTAACAGTTTCATAAATACTAATTATTTTTGTTGACGGTCAAGAATGATTTTGAAAATTATTTTGCAAATATATATTGCATAAATACTTTTTTGCATATATATATATATATATAATTAATTAGTAAAAAACACTTATCTAACTTTTATCTTCGACTCGGAGTTTCACCATCGCTGGATCATCAGGAAGAGTATTGCTCTGTTCATTATTGCTCTGTTCTTTAAGAACATTGAGCACTCTATTTGTAAAATACACTAACATAATTTACATATATATATATATATATATATATATATATATATATATATATATATATATATATATATATATATATATATATATATATATATATATATATACATATATACATATATACATATATACATATATATATATTTATATATATATATATTTATATATATATATATATATATAATGGAAACTCTAATATATATATATATATATATTATATATATATATATACATATATACATATATACATATATATATATATATATACATATATATATACATATATATATATATATATATATATATATATATATATATATATATATATATATATATATATATATATATATATATATATATATATATATATATATATATATATATACTAGGTTGTCCCATAAGTTCGCGGGCACTTGAAGCTAATATTTCAAACATAATTTTTTTTATGACGTTTGACTCAAATCAATTAATGATTGATATTATTTTGTAGTATTTTTACTCCTCTTTAAAATGGTGTATTGCTTTTTGTAATTGTGATTTAAAAATGTGTCTTTTTAGTTCTAAAATGACGGACGAAAAATATGAGATTCGCGTACTTTTGCGTCACTATTGGAAAAAAGGACTGAGTTCAAGAGATGCAGCAGCTGAAATTTGCAATGTGGAAGGCGAGGGAATGGTCAAGAAAACCGCAGCGGCCAAATGGTTCAAGCGCTTTAACAACGGCGAAACCAGCCTTGCAGATCTACCCAGGTCAGGCCGTCCATCGACAGTAAACAATGAGGCGCTGCGCGAGCTGGTGGAGCAGCAACCACAAACTAGCACCCGCAGATTGTCGGCAGAGCTCGGCCCTTCCAAGTCCACCATCGATCGCCACCTCCATCAAATCGGACTCGTCAGAAGGCGCTGCCGAGAAGTTTCTCACGAATTGACGCTTGCGCAGCAAAAACGACGCGTCGACACCTGCACCCATCTGCTCGAAAACCCCAAGGACTCTTCGTTTCTTTTTTCAAATTTCGGAGTTGCCTGGAATTGAAGTTCTTCCTCATCCTGCATACAGTCCGGACCTTGCGCCATCCGACTACCACCTGTTCCGTTCGATGGCTCACTTTCTTCGCGCTAGGACCTTCGATTCTTTGAAGGAGGTCGAAAATGGGTGTAGAGAGTTTTTCGCCTCCAAACCGGCGGAATGGTATCGTCGCGGAATTGAGCAATTGGCGCAAAGATGGACAAAAGCTGTAGAAAGCAATGGAATTTACTTTGAAGAATAATTGTTAATAAATATTAAGTTACAATGAAATAAAGTTTTGTCGCAAAGTGCCCGCGAACTTATGGGACACCCTAGTATATATATAATATATATATATATATTAGAGTTTCCATTATACATATAGATATAAATATATATATATATATAATATATATACATATATGTATATATAATATATATATATATTTATATAATATATATATATATATATATATATATATATATATATATATATATATATATATATATATATATATATATATATATATATATATATATATATATATATATATATATATTAGAGTTGTCCATTATGGCAATTTTAGAAACTTCATGCTTCAAATACTCAGCAACTTCATTGCTAAGCAACTTCAAATATTCTAACAAAATACCTCAACTTCAGAATTAAAAAAATCAAGGCCCAATGTTGCAACCAACAACTCATTTTTTATTTCCTCTTCCTGCTCAAAGAACATGGTTTGTCTGTGTATTTCTGCTTCCATGTTCCTTAATTTATATGTGCAGTTATCAAAATTATTTTCTAAATTTTCAACCATTTGTTCAAATTCATCTTTCCAATCATAGTATATTGGGTCTGGTTCATTTACTAAAATAAAAAACAAAAAATTTATTTAAATGCATTACACTTCATATCATAAAGTCACATCACATAATTGACATAATTATCACATCACATAATTACAGTAACTATCTTTTCTTAAAAAAAAAAAAAAATTCAATTAAGTTCAATGTAACCCCCCAGTAAAAATTGCGTTGATAAAAAAGTGAAAAAAACAAAAACAAGAAGAAAGAGTCTTAAAAAGTCTATAAGTCTAAAGAATCTTAAAACTATATCAAAATTTACACTTTTTTTTTTGAAATTTTTTTTTAAATTCTGCTCCACTCCCACCAAGGCTTCAAGCAACCGCTATTAAGTTGGGAGTTGATTTAAAAAAAAAAGAATAGAGTTAAAGAGCAAGGAAATGGTTGGCAGAAGATTTGAAAAGTTGTTGGTTGTATTGAGTTAGAAAACAGGAAGATAGAAGTGAGTTCCAAAGGGTTGAAGTGCCGGGAAAAAAACTAAACGAATAAAAGTTTTTACAGCATGCAGGGAAAGATACAGTAAAAGGATGAATGACAAGTCAAAGAAGAAGTCAAAACTTTGCTGAATGACAAGTCAAGCCAGAATGAGTTTTAGTTGATGGAACTGCTCCTTATAGCAGTGACCATAATAGTATTTGTAGAAAAGAGATACAACTTTACAACAATAAGAGAGAGGCTCAAGTCTAGTAGATAAAGCTACGTAGATTCAACTACGTTTACAATGCATTTTTGAATTTTGTCAAAAAGAGAAAGAGCATCGTTAGAAGAACCAGCCTAAATATGACAACACTACTTCATACACGGACAAATACATAAAAGCTATTTTTATGTATTGCCATATATAATATTATGGCAATACATAAAAAGAGTTTTTACTAATCATATATATTATTAGGAGTCATATTAATTATTATTATTATTATTATATAATTATTATAGAAATTATTATAGAAAACTTTAAATTTACCTATAAATTATTATAGAAATTATTATAGAAAACTTTAAATTTACCTATAAATTATTATAGAAATTATTATAGAAAACTTTAAATTTACCTATAAATTATTATAGAAATTATTATAGAAAACTTTAAATTTACCTATAAATTATTATAGAAATTATTATAGAAACTTTAAATTAACCTATAAATCATTCATTCATTTATGTTCTTTTAAAAAAGTGAAAAAAATGATTATGACAGAACAATATTAGCAGAGAGGTAAAGAAAAAAGATCAAATTGATCAGAAATTATATCTAAAAAAGTGCAATCTTGAGAAGTAGGAGAATGATAAAGTACCAAGAGAAAAGATAGAGTAAGGAGGTGCTAAGCGGAAGCATATAAAAGAACAGTCAGAGGATCTAAACTTGATTTCTTGACAAACACCTGAATTGAGGCCCAAGAAGGAACAAATGAATTTAAATTAGTCTCACAAAGAGCTAGCAAGTCTGGTGAATTTTGAAAGAGGTAATATTCAAATGATGAAAGTGACCTTGAAGTGCATTAGTATTTGTAAAAGATGTAATGAAATAGTTGGGTCTTAATGATGGTTTTTTAAGTTTTATATATTTGGGTACTTTGGCAATAGTGTAAGTTAAAAAAAAATTGACTCATTCATAGACAAAGCACTGCATCCCAAGCAATGCATCCCTAGCAGTTATCTCAGTTCTGCTAATTAATGCAAAGTTGTAGCTTAAAGCTCCTAATGTAGCCCCAACATCCATGTGCAACATGGCACTTGATACTTTCATATTTTATAGCTGTTGATGGAATCAGCTTCTCTGAGAGTTACCACAGAATTTGGGAAACCTTACTACCAGCCTGCATCAGAACTGTTACACTGAGTTTTAGAGTTGTACCTTTATTTTGGGATACCAGGAAGAGTTGAATAGTCACTATTAACAAGGCACAAGCAAAAATCTATGAGTCGAGTCAAGAAAATCCAGCACTCATCATCTTAGGCAGAAAAGAATTTAACACAGGTTGACATCTATGCCAGCCTTATAAATGAAATAGGAGTGCAAGGCTGGTCGACAGAATTATCCTGCTTACCCCTAAAATCTTTGCCAAGGAGGCCTTCAACAAGACAGTAGTTGGATGAAGATAAAATTTGCTCAAGATTAGTAATTTTATTTAGACACCATCTTGAGCTTTTACTAAACCAAGAGCCCCGAGAAAGGGGAAATTAAGTTGGATCATGATGATCCTGAACATGACCTTACCTGGATTATTTAAAAAAAGTTACTTCCTGTAAGCAGTTCTTCAAAACATTGAACGGGGTATTTTAGAATTGTATTAGGAAAAACAGTATGCTAAAAATTAAGGTGAGCGTATGCAGTTGGAGTCATTTATTGTTTATTGAGCTCACAACACATCGGATATTTAAGCAGAACACAAACATACATATAGTAACTTATGGATAAATAAACACTGTGCCAGTGGTTCAGAAAGAACAAAAACATACAAATAGCAACTTACAGGTGAGTTAACACCGCGTTGGACAAACACACAGTAATTTACAGGTGAGCTAACACAATAAATAAAACAAATCCAACTATAAAGAAACAAAAAAATTACAACAGACAAGGCAGATATTAGATAGTATTAATGACAGGAAGTACACTTCATCCAGTTATTGCTTAGAAAGTGAATCCTACAAGGAAATAGGAGATGAAACAGGTTGCATTGGATTACATATTACCAGTAGAACAGTGATAAACTTTGCATAAACTGGCAGGAAAGTAAATATTAATCTTAATGCTTGTTTTCAGTAATATGTTTAGCGTAAATATATTTTTAAATATATACACCATTGCAATAATATTAAATGTTTCTTTTTCTTTTTCAACGATAATTGTTAACCAAAGTAAACTTAGCAATCTCAAACTTTACATTGTTTAATGTCATAGATGAATACTTATGATAAAAGGCACATAAAAGTATCAATAAAATAAACTTAACATGAGTGTGATTCTTGAAAAAAAATCTTTGTAGAGGTAATGTGCCATCCCCAACCTCTGTTGCCCCCTACTCATTTTTCTGGCCCCCTCAATGCTAAACCTCAATCCGCCACTACCATACGCTTGACCTGACACAAATCTCATAGTCTGCTGCTGCAAAAGAATGCTGCTACATCAACAGAGGGTTTAAGCTGGGGCAGCAACCTTTCTTTCATTATTCTTTGTTTTTTTCTTCTTCTTTTGTTCTCAATAGTTTCTTTTATTACACTTTTTATAAGATTTTTTATAAGACTTTATTTATCTAAGATTTTTTTTTAAACATCTTCGCTTCCAACAAGGCTGCGAGCAACCATTAATTAAAGTTGGAAGTTACTGGAAGAGGAAAGATAAAGTATGTAGAGCAAGATAACGATTTTGAACGACTTTGAAGATTGCAAATTATATGAATCAGGAAAGCAAGATGAAGGAAGCAAATTCCAAAGAGTTGATGTGCGAGGAAAAAAACTAGATGAATAAGAGTTTTTGGAGCACTAAGGAACAGTCACAGAAAAAAGATGCAACTTAATTGAATGACGAGTAACACGAGAATGAATTTTAGTAGATGGCACAAGAGACGCTAGCTCTTTACAGCAGTGCCCATTATAGTATTTGCAGAAAAGAGAAAGAGAAGCAACATTACGGCGATGTGATAATGGTTGGAGGTTGGCTGTAGGAGCAGGTCCAACTATGTTTTCAATGCGCTTTTGCACCTTGTCTAAAAGGGCATCATTAGAAGATCCGCCCCAGACATGGCAACATTGTTCCATACAAGAACCGAAGTAAGAAAATGGCAAGCTCGATAAAGAGATGCAACCTTAGCAGATGCTAATTTTGCAACAGATTTGATATATGGTTTCCAAGAAAGATCGGAAGTAAGAGTTAACCCTAGAAGATGAAGAGTGGATGACTCATCGAGTACATTACCGTTCATAAATATAGGAAGATCTAAATTACTGCGATAACGATTAAAAAAATTGATTTTTATCTGTGTTGAAGTTCACCAGCCACTGTGAGCCCCATGCTGTAGCAAATGTGAGATCCTTTTGAAGCTCAAATGCCCCCTCCAAGCAATCAGAGAGTATTGGCTTCTTATCACGACTAGAATAAATGGTAGAATCATCAGCAAACAATGCTAACTTAGATGTAAAAATATCTGGAAGATCTTTAATGTAAATTAAAAAGAGTATAGGGCCAAGGATAGAACCTTGAGGAACCCCTGAAGTTACAGAAAAAGAAGAAGAGTGTTTTCCATTGAGGACAACTTTTATACTACCTTTATCTAATGCACGATAAAAC
Source organism: Hydra vulgaris (assembly GCF_038396675.1). Taxonomy (NCBI): domain Eukaryota; kingdom Metazoa; phylum Cnidaria; class Hydrozoa; order Anthoathecata; family Hydridae; genus Hydra; species Hydra vulgaris. The sequence continues at coordinate 2,610,434 of NC_088927.1, forward strand.
CTATTGGTTATTATTGTTAGCAAATTTACTGTTAACAAATCAGCTGTAGAACAAGAAGATTGAAATCCATATTGATGGTCAGAAAGTAAGTTATTAGAATCAAGATGAGAAATTAAGTGTGTGTTAATTAAAGATTTAAAAACCTTGCTTATGATAGGAAGAAGACTAATGGGACGGCAGTTAGACGAATCAGATCGCTTTCCAGAATTTTTGAAAATAGGGATAACAGATGCCGCTTTCCAGCAAGCTGGAAAACAAGACTCTGATAAGCACTTGTTGAATAGTTTTGAGAGTATAGACAACAGCTCCGGAGAACACTTCTGCAAGACAATAACAGGTATGTTATCAAAGATTTTATTAAATTATTTAACACTTATAAGTTTGGAATAATTTTTAAACAATGAATAATAACAAATTTATTTAAAATAAATAAATTTAAGTTTTACAAAAATTAAAAAAATATTTACAAAAGTTGAAAAAATATTTAAATAGTATTTATTTTCAGAAATATTCAAAAAATACCTTTGTTTCCAGGTGTTTTTATCTTCTTAAAAATAAAACTAATAACCATTGGCGCATCTTGTGTTATTGGCTCTTCGTTTGTTTCAGTAAATGCTTCACAGATCAGCCCAACAAATAAGTTTATCATAACCATCTGAATTGACAGCATATATGATCCAAACATTATTGGACCAAAAAATGGAGCATTATTAAAGTAATCTGTAACAGATATCTTTCCCAAAAACATTGTTGTCATAGTTATAAATGATCTTGGAATTGATTGAAAATCCTCTAGCTTATCCATGTAGATGCAAGTAGTAAATGTAACAAATGCCATAAACAAAACTAAAAACATTACTCCAAAAGACAAGAGGGGACCTCCCATTGTAGACACAGATTTACTAAGCAAAGAAATTAGTCGATTGAAACGCAATATTCGCAAAAACTCAAGATTAGTAAAAAACAAAATAAAACCGAGACAACCAATAGTAAGATACTCTAGCTGACCAACAAACTGAAAACTAACAAACACTTCGGGATCAGATGAATACTCTGCTACCGCTGTGTTTACAGCCAACATGCGACACATTGTAAATGCTATAACACAAACTGAATTAACAGTGACAATTACGTGCAAAACATTCCACGGAGTGGAAAAATACTCCTTTACACTAATCCTACGTGATGAGCGAATAATTTTGTACATGCTAACTATTGTTATACCAAAAAAAATTAAATCAAATATTATGACCAGTTGTCCAAGCCCACCAACATATCGATACAAACGTAAAGCTTGAACATTTGAATAGTAAACATAACCACCAGTAGGAAGTACCTCGTGTAAGATTGTCACAATTAACATAAGATTAGTGTTGGCATTATAAATATTTATTTCTGTAAAAAGTGCTCTGGTGTATCTGTCAACCCAAAAACTATTTTTCAAATTTCTCCAGATTGTAATTGCTGTTCTTTTATTGGGTCCAATACTAACAGAATAAGATGATCCAGTATAGGTATTTATTAAACCGCTAAATGGAAAGGGATTCTTCAGCTGACCAGTTGCTGAAAAAAAATTATCATTACCTCAGAAGTTTTATTTTCTGCTGCTTTTATTACATTATATATACAAGAAAAAAATTAAATAAAAGTCTTTTAATTATCTTAAAATTAACAAGAAGCCATACTTTACCAAAATCATATAACTTTTTTTAAGTAAACTTTTCCACTATTTAAAAATTGGGAAAAACAACACAAATTAAAAGTTTTTTTTTGTTGAACATAAAAAAAAGAAAGAGAAAATCATAAGAAGACATTATAATAAAAATAAGTTTTTATTATAATCTATTATATAATACTGTAATGAGAAAATTAGCAGTTAATGATAATAAATATTTTGATAATTATTGAGTACTTCTATTTTTAATTTTTATTAAATTCTTTAAAAAAATTTTCTTGCTAAATATAAAAGATCTTAAGCTTTATTACTAAAAATGTTTTTTTTTAAATTTGAAAAAAATGGGAAAAAATGAAAGGTGTGAAACACTTTTTTTTATTAATTAGCTTTAAGAAAACAGAAAATCTGCACTTTTAGTTTTTTTAATAAGCAGCCATGGCACAGTGGCATAGGTGCAGCCATGGCGCAGTGGGTAAAGTTGTGCTTAAAGGCAACTCTAGTCCAATATTAGTAAGGAAGGAGGCGTGAACATTCAATTTAAATGCTCTTCTATGATGCTGTGTGATAAGATCGTTGAATATTCTTGGAAATAATAATAGTAATAAATAAATATATAAAGCTCTTGATATTATTATAATATTAATATTATATCAATTACAAATATATTGAGCCATCATATTAGCAAATATTACACATAATTTTTTAAATTATATGGCAACCCTCTCACTTTATGTCCCTTCTTTACGCCTTCTTAAATTATTACTCGTTACTGACCTCTCATGGAAACCATATATACAATTGATTGCTAAATTAACATCTGCTAAGGTTGCTTCTCTTTATCGTGCTCGCCATTTTCTCTCTCCTGATTCCATTCTCTACATCTACAAATCTATTATTTTATTTTATTTGGGGTGGTTCTTCTAATGATGCTCTTTCTCTTCTAGACAAGTTCCAAAAACAAAATTGTAAATGTAGTTGTAAATGTAATTACAAAAATGTAGTTCTAAATGTAGTTGTAAATGTAATTACAAAATGTAAATGTAATTACAAATTGTATATGTAATCTTTCTCTTCTAGACAAGTTCGAAAAATAAAATTGTAAATGTAGTTGTAAATATAATTACAAAAATGTAGTTGTAAATGTAGCTGTAAATGTAATTACAAAATGTAAATGTAATTACAAATTGTAAATGTAATTACAAAAATGTAATTACAAAATTGTAAATGTAATTAAAAAATGTAAATGTAATTACAAATTGTAAATGTAGTTGTAAATGTAGTTGTAAATGTAGTTGTAAATGTAATTACAAAATTGTAAATGTAGTTGGACCCACTCTATCTGTCAAGCTTGAGCCTCTCTCCCATCATGCATCTCTTTCTTTTTTCTAAAAATCTTATCATGGTTGCTGCTCAAAGGAGATTTCATCTCTAGTCCCATCAACTAAAACTTTCTGCATGACTAGTCATGCAAAGTTTTATTCTTTTACTGCATCTGTCCCTGCATGGTTTAAAAATCTTTATTCATTTAATTTTTTTACACGCATTTTAACTTATTGGAACTCCTCCTTCATGTTTTCCTGACTCATACAACCTACAAATTTCTGTCAATCATTTCTATTCTTTTCTCTCAATTCTTTTCAATTCTATTCTTTTTCTTTCTTCTAGTAACTCCCAACTTAGTGTTGTTTGCTTTCAGCCTTGTTGGGAGTGCATCAGAATAAATAAAAAATTGAAAAAAAAAATTTACTCTTATAAAGCTTAATACCAGGAGGGAACGTAATAAAAAAATCATTCACCTATAAAAATAAAAATCATTCACCTATAAAAATAAAAACTTTCAGTGTAATCAGGCTTTAAAAATTATCGATCTTTAAAAACTCTTCTAAATCTTGATTTATCAAAAAATAGATTTTAAAACATAGTATAAATAAACACGTTTAATTTTATTGAAATTATGACAAGCTGTTAAAAAATGTGTATTTGACAAAAAGTCACACTAGAATTAAATTGTTTTATCCCTGTTCTGTAAAATAAATCCCCCATTCTTTTTATTAAGTGCCGTATGTTTATTAGATATGAAGTTAATTATACCCTGACAAGAAATATTTAATGTGATAGCCACACTTGATAAAAGGGATGGAATTGATAAAATGACAGGTCAGGTTTTCTTGCTGCTGGTAACATGCAACCCAGTACAACCTGATACATGTCCAGCTGCCTTGTAGGATATGATTTTTTAGGCCAAAGCTAGGAAAAGCTAACTCTAAACTAAAATACCCCCTGCCTTGGGGCTCTTGGTTAAGAAAAGACTAGAAATGGTGTCTTGATAAAAATACTTATCTCGGGCAGATGTTAAACTCATCCAGCTAGAAGGCCTCATAAGCAAATTCTATCTGTTGAACAGCCTCGCACCCCTTTTTTATCTATATATCTGGCATAAATGTTTATAATAAATTGTTTTTAGAGTAGGATGTTGAGTGCTGGATCTTCTTGACTCAATACATGGTTTTTGCCATGTCTTTGTTATTATGACTAGGCAACTCATTCTATTATCTCCTAATTAGGGTACAACTCTAAAACTCAGTTCTATGGTTGTGAGGCCGGCTGGTAGTCAGGTTTCCCGAACTCTGTGGTAGCTTTCAGAGAGGCTGATTCCATCAACAGCTATGAAAGGTAAAAGATTACTAACAGTGTCATGTTGCGCATAGATGGTGTTCCTGTTTGAACTTTTGGTGTGCACTGAGGTCACATTTAGAGCCTTTGCTACAGCTTAGGATTTAATAATAGTAATGAGGCAATTGCTTGAACTTTTAAATAATGTACTGAGTAATATCTGTGCCTTAAGTCAAGTTCTGCACAAATTTAAAAATTAAAAAAGTACCAAAAGCTATAAAACTCAAAAAACCATTATCATCACCATCATCATCATCAACTAGTTCTCTAAATCTATCATTCACTGATGTTTGTTGATATTTGTGGTCTTCGAAGTAACTTTTCTACTGTTTAGTTATATCTCTTAAAAAGTTCACGAGAACAACTTGCTCTTTGTGAGACTAATTTCAGCTCAGCTGTTTCATCTTGTGATCTTAGTAATGATTGTTATCTTCCTTTAATGTGTAAAGATTCCAATAGTCACATGCTTGGCCTGGACTTCTACATTCGTAAGAATTCACCCATTTGTTAGGTAACTAGGTTTGAATCTACAAACTATTCTTTTATGTGCTTTAATTTAGTACCATTTCATTCTATTGCCTTTATTTTAGTTCTATATCGCTCTCCTTCATCTTATTTCTGATCAAATTGACCATGCCCTTTACCTTTACCCTTCAGCCAATATTGTTGTTATTGATGACTTTAATGCTTATCACTCAAAATAGCTTGGCTCAAGTGTCAGTGATTCTGCAGGCATTAAGGCACACAACACTTGCCTTTAACAATCTTTAACACAAATAGTCAGCTTTCCAACTTGCTCTCAATCATTTACCTTCTCTACTCGACTCATGTCTTCTTTTTGATCCTAGTCATCAATTTCTCTACATTCACCCTTGCTTCTGATCATGGTTTGATCTCTCTGAAACTATTATCTCATTCTTTTTCATCATTGGAATCCCCCTACCACTTTACCTCTTACAACTACTTTAAAGCTGACTGGGATTCTTTCTATGATTTTCTTTGTAATAGCCCTTAGATAGTAATCTTTCGACATCCTGCTGACTAATGTGCTTCTTACTTAACTTCTTGAATTTAGGCTGGCATGGAATCTTTTATTTCCTCTCAACGATTCCAAGTCAAGCCTCACTTTTCTCCATGGTTTTCCTCTTGGAAAGAGGGAAGCCATGAAGAAAAGTGAGGCTGTGTTATTGATTATTGGTTACAAAGTTACATTTATTGTGTTATTGGTACAAGGTGCAATTTTGTGCAATTTTTAATCGTAACTATTACTTCCATATCAATAAAACTATTCTTTTGTCTAATGCCAAAACACGCTATTCTCAGGACACAAAATCTTGTATTTTATCTCAAAAGCTAGGCTCCAGAGAATTATGGAGACTCTTTCTGTGACTTCAACAGTATCTATAACAAGAGCAAATCTGTTATTCCACCACTCTTGTATGCTTCAGATTTTGTCACCTTACCAAAAAAAAAAGGTGAATTATTTAATGAAAACTTTTGTTACAGTATGGGGCTCTCAGTGGCTGGTGTATTCAAATATAACTAAACTTTTTTCAGCTTATCGTTATTGCAACAATCGAGATCTTCCTATATTTATGAATTATAATGTACTCAATGAATCATCTACCCTTTGTCTTCTAGGATTAACTCTTATTTCCAATCTTTCTTGGAAACCATATATCAAATCTATTGCAAAAATAGCATCTGCTAAGGTTGCATCTCTTTATCTGCTTGCCACTTTCTTTCTCAGGATTCTATTCTTTATCTCTATAAATCTCAAATCCGTGCTTGTATGGAATGTTGTTGCCATATCTGGGACATATCTTCCAATGATGCCTTTCTCTTTTATACAAGGTGCAAAAACACATTGTAAACATAGTTGAACTTGCACCTTGCAAACCTGCACTTGCAGCCAACCTCCAACCAAAGAGAAGCAAACAATGTTGCTTCTCTTTCTCTTTTCAACAAATAATATAATGGGCACTGCTCTAAAGAGCTAGCGTCTCCTGTGCCATCTACTAAAATTCATTCTCGTGTTACTTGTCATTCAATTAAGTCTCATCTTTTTGCTGTGACTGTACCTAAGTGCTCCAAATACTCTTATTCATCTAGTTTTTTTCCTTGAACATCAGTTCTTTGGAATTTGCCTCCTTCATCTTGTTTTCCTGATTCATATAATTTGCAATCTTTTAAGTTGTCTGCTAATAGTTATCTTGCTTTATAAATTTCATTTTTTCTCTTTTAGTAACTTCCAACTCTAATAGTGGTTGCTTCCAGTCTTGTTGGAAGTGAAGATGTTAAAAAAAAAAAAAAATGCCATGTATGGTTACAATATTTATAATACTTAAGTGGTATGAATATTATAGCCACATGTGGGCCATATGTGACTATCACTTAAGTGGTGTAAACACCAAAGCCGCACATGTCACACATTTAGGCCATCCTATAAATTAGGTGTGGCTATCATTTAATAACATGTGTGTCCCATATCAAACTTTCTTATTGTGATAAATTAAGAACAATATTTTAAATTTGAAAACAGTTTAAAAAAATGTTACTCTGATATAGCCATGGATCTTCAAGACCTTTCCATACAGCTTTTTTTTTCCCTTTTCTTCTTCGAAACCTTTCAGTTTTATTTAAGGGAGGCAACCAACCAGCTTTGAATTCACGAGTCTCCTCAGAAGAGTAGCTGTATCCAGCATTACATTCATTTATTAAATATTTAAAAACAGGATGCTTTGTGCAAGAATCTAAGAATAAAATTTAAAATATACATATATATATATATTTATATATAAATATATATATATATATATATAAATATATATATATATATATTTTTTGTTATTCACCTCCTCAAGGCCAAGAAGGCCACTACAGATGAGGAGGCTACTTAATAGTGGTTATAACCCTCTCTCAATTCTATAACTCCGAAACACAAACCTCGAAGAACAAGGCCGCTGCGCGGAGAAACAAGTTGTATATATATATACAATATATATATTTATATATATATATATATATATTGTATATATATATATATATATATATATATCTATATATATATATATATATATATACATTTATATATATACATATATATAAATATATTAAGGCCAAGAGTAAAGTAAGCTTGTTCCAAGTTCAGAAATTTAGCTTCAAACAGCAAGAAGTACATAAATAAAGCAGCAAGGAGTGCATAAATAAAAACATTTTATTTACTCTTTGTTGTTAAAAAAAATTATAAATCATGTATATATATATTTTTTTAAACATCTTCGCTCCCAACAAGGCTGCAAGCAGCCACTCATTAAAGTTGGAAGTTACTGAAAGAGAAAAGATAAAGATTGTAGAGCAAGATAACGATTGACGGACGATTTAAAAGATTGCAAATTATATGAATCAGGAAAGCAAGATGAAGGAAGCGAATTCCAAAGAGCTGATGTTCGAGGAAAAAAACTAGACGAATAAGCGTTTTTGGAGCACTTAGGAACAGTCACAGAAAAAGGATGACACTTAATTGAATGACGAGTAACACGAGAATGAATTTTAGTAGATGGCACAAGAGACACTAGCTCTTTAGAGCAGTGCCCATTATAGTATTTGTAGAAAAGAGAAAGAGAAGCAACACTACAACAATGTGACAATGGTTGGAGGCTGGCTGCAAGAGCAGGTCCAACTATGTTTACAATGCGTTTTTGCACCTTGTCTAAAAGAGAAAGGGCATCATTAGAAGAACCGCCCCAGATATGGTAACAGTATTCCATATGTATGTATATAGAGTTTTATGACAAATGTCAGTGAAACACAACAAGTTGATTTTTTTCAGCGCCTAAAAATAAATTAAAAAAAAATTATGTTCATATAAATGTGAGTTTAAATAACAAAAAAAGAATCATCAATATCATAGTATGAGATGAGTAATTCATCTAGAGTGGTTCAGTAAAGATTAATATGGTTTTGACATGTTGAGTGTAAAAATGCAGTTAATTTGGGTATCAATATATAAATTAAGCAGTTTCAGGAGAAAAAGGATGAAGACAAAGGTTGAAGCAAAATTTAGAGAAATAACTTCAGTTAAAAAATGAAGATGCTCATAATCTTGTATATTTGAGATAAACCTTTATTTCTTACTTTGTGATACACGCAGTTGACGGAACCTTGCCATTGCTAAAACTTTAGATGATGCGGAGTCAGCAACAAACCCAGCAGGATATTTCATTTTATTGTTATACCAACCATCAGGGAATAAATACTCAATAACTGAGTAGCGTGTCCAATGAAACCAATCTGTATTTGTTGCCACCTAAATAATGATAAATAAATAAAATATCAACAAAAGTTACATCAAAATATTTTTTATTTCAAAATATTTAAACTTTTTTACCTACTATTTAATCTCAAGTTAAAATAAATATAATTATTACCAGTCAAATATACAGTGATATAATACAATATTATAACCAGATTATTATGTAGTGTTATTTTTTTTTTTTCTAAACATCTTAGCTTCCACCAGGGTTACAAGCAACCACTAATTAAAGTTGGAAGTTTTTGGGAGAGAAAAGATGAAGATTGTAGAGCAAGTTAACGATTGACAGAAGACTTAAAGGATTGCAAATTATATGAATCAGGAAAACAAGATAAAGGAAGCAAATTCCAAAGAGCTGATGTTTGAGGAAAAAAACTAGACGAATAAGCGTTTTTATAGCACTTAGGAACAGTCACAGAAAAAGGATGAGACTTAATTGAATGACAAGTAACACGAGAATGAATTTTAGTAAATGACACAAGAGACACTAGCTCTTTAGAGCAGTGCCCATTATAGTATGTGTAAAAAAGAGAAAGAGAAGCAACATTACAACAATGTGATAATGGCTGGAGTTTGGCTGCAAGAGCAGGTCCAACTATTGAAGCTCCAATGTTCCCTCCAAGCAATCAGAGAGTGTTGGCTTCTTATCACAACAAGAATAAATGGTAGTATCATCAGCAAACAATGCCACCTTAGCCATGAGAATATCTGGAAGATCGCTAATGTAAATTAAAAAGAGAATAAGGCCAAGGATAAAACCTTGAGGAAACCCTGAAGTTACAGAATAAGAAGAAGAGTGCTGTTTATTGATGACAACTTTAAAACTACGATTGGAAAGGATAATCTTAAACATGTTGCCAGATACACCATAAGAAGAAAGCTTATGGAGAAGACCAGCGTGCCAAACTTTATCAAAAACTTTTAAAATGTCAAGAGCAATAGTTGCTAAAAACTTTTCATCAATACCATCTCTTGATTCCAATAGTTACGTTCTACCTGATATTGCTAACTAACAGATTGATCCATTGCTTGACATTCGTATCACTCCAGCTTCTGTATCTAAAATGATTTTCTGTCTAGACTCTTCTACAGCATGCGGCCCAGACAACTAACCTGTTATTGTCTTGCAGAAGTGTTCTCCGGAGCTATTGTCTATACTCTCAAAACTATTCAACAAGTGCTTATCAGAGTCTTGTTTTCCAGCCTGCTGGAAGCGGCATCTGTTATCCCTATCTTCAGAAATTCTGGAGAGCAATCTGATTCGTCTAACTACCCTACAATTAGTCTTATTCCTATCATAAGCAAGGTTTTTGAATCTTTAATTAACAAACACTTAGTTTCTCATCTTGAATCTAATAACTTATTTTTGACAATCAATATGAATTTTGATCTTTTCGTTCTACTGCTAATTTGCTAACAGTAATAACTGATAGGCTTTATTGTGCATTAGATAAAGGTGGAAAGGTTGAGGCCATTGCTCTTGACATTTCAAAAGCTTTTGATAAAGATTGGCATGCTGGTCTTCTCTATAAGCTTTCTTCTTATGGTGTATCTAGCAACCTCTTTAAGATTATCCTTTTCAATCGTAGTATAAAAGTTGTCCTCGATGGACAGCACTCTTCTTTTTATTCTGTAATTTCAGGGGTTCCTCAAGGTTCTATCGTTGGCCCTATACTCTTTTTAATTTACATTAACGATATTCCAGATATTCTTACATCTAAAGTGGCATTGTTTGCTGATAATACTACCATTTATTCTTGTCGTGATAAGAAGCCAATACTCTCTGATTGCTTGGAGGGAGCATTTGAGCTTCAAAAGGATCTCACTTCTGCTACAGCATGGGGCTCACAGTGGCTGGTGAACTTCAACACAGATAAAACTCAATTTTTTTCAGCCAATTATGAACGGTGATGTACTCGATGAGTCATTTCCTCTTCATCTTCTAGGATTAACTCTTACTTCCAATCTTTCTTGGAAACCATATAACGAATTGGTTGCAAAGTTAGCATCTGCTAAGGCTGCATCTCTTTATCGAGCTTGACACTTCTTTACTTTGAATTCTATTCTCTATCTCTGTAAATGTCAAATCCGGCCTTGTAATTATACTGTTGCCATTTCTGGGGCGGATCTTCTAATGATGTCCTTTCTCTTTTAGACAAGGTGCAAAAATGCATTGTAAACATAGTTGGACCTGCTCTTACAGCCAACCTCCAACCATTATCACATCGTTGTAATGTTGCTTCCCTTTCTATTTTCTACAAACACTATAATGGGCACTGCTCTAAAGAGATAGTGTCTCTTGTGCCATTTACTAAAATTCATTCTTATGTTACTCGTCATTCAATTAAGTCTCATTCTTTTTCTGTGACTATTCCTAAGCGTTCCAAAAACACTTATTTGTCTAATTTTTTTCCTCGAACATCAGCACTTTGGAATTCACTTCCTTTATCTTGTTTTCCTGATTCATATAATTTGCAATCCTTTTCTTCTGTCAATTGTTAACTTGCTCTGCAATCTTCATCTTTTCTCTTCCAGCAACTTCCAACTTTAATTAGTGGTTGCTTGCAGACTTGTTGGAAGCAAAGATGTTAAAAAAAAAAATACAATACGATTACCTGATAAATATATAGTGATATGAAAAATATACGTTAATGTAAAAAATATATGTTAATGTAAAAAATATACGTTAATGTAAAAAATATACGTTAATGTAAAAAATATACAGCTAATAAAATAAAATAAAATAAGTCTATTACAAATTTTAATGATTTCTTAGTTAATTACGTGTTTAAATTAATTGATGTGTTTCAGTTTTTAAAAAACATATATTAAAAAAATCTTAGTTATATCACTTAAGTTACTTCAAAAGAAAAAGTTTTATTTATCAAATATTTTTCAATTTTATGAATGTACAATTCTAACACTTTTTTAAAAAGCGGTTTGCAATTTTGACGTGTTTTATCCTTTGTTGTGAAGTTCTAATAACTGTGTGAAAATATTTGTATACCAAGCAACATGAAGACTTATAAAGAATGCACAAAGCATTTTTTATTTGTATTTTAAAATTAAATAGATTTTCAGGAAAATACTAGGACAGTAATGTCTGAAATCTAAATCTTAGCTAAAAATAATTCTTTTTTTTTTATAACTTAACTTCAATTATTAATAGTGTTTAATGTAAACAACAATGGTAAGAAATTATATAAGAAAGAATAATCATTGATAACTGGTTGAAATGCTGTGTTTGCTGTAAAATAACATTGAATGCAGTGTTTGCTGTGAGCATAAAGGAACTTAAAAATAGTAAAAAAGCATATGGCATATCTAAGTTTGCTCTATATTGACATATTGCTAATAAGCCAGCTTACCAAAATTGTTGGCCAAACAGTTTCAGAATATTTTTTGTATGATTTATGTGATCCATAATACTTTTGTTTAAATTTAAATTCAGTTGTGGTGACTAATTTAATAACATATACTTTTTTTTTTTTTTTTTTTTTAAAAGATTATTCACCTCCCCAAGGCCCGGGGGGGGGCCACTACAGCCGAGGAGGCTACTCATTTTTTTGTGTTTTTTTTTTTTTTTTAGTTGTTATTGGTGGTGCAATCCTCTCTCAACTCTTTAACTCCGAAACATGAACCTTGCTGAGCATAGCCGCTACGCGGAGAAACTAAATTGAGCGCGGTACTTCCACGGACGTGGCGGGAGTCGAACTCCGAACCTCTCGCTTACAAAGCGAGCGCTCTTAAATTTGCTTGTCTTAAGTTTTGTTACTTTTTTTTATTTTTTTCAGTCAATTATTATCGCAGTAATTTAGATCTTCCTATATTTATGAACGGTGATGTACTCGATGAGTTATCTCCTTTTCATCTTCTAGGATACAGAAGCTGAAGTGATGTAGAAGCTGAATGTAATTTTCTAGGAACTAACTTAACTAACATAACTTTTAGAAACTATTTTTTTTCTTTTTTTTTTTCTTATTTCAATCAAATTTAAGAAATTTATAAAAAATAGCGTTAATAATGATTAATTTAACTGCAGCTACCAGTTTAAGTGTCCACAGCTAGCATTTGTGTTTTAGGCGTCCATATGCACCAGTTTACCCCAAAACTAAAATTGACATGATCAAAATAATCATGCGAAACTTTATCCAACACGATTGAATAAAAATTTAATTGCTAAAAAAAATATTTGTTTTTAATAAAAGAAAAAAAAAAAAATTAAAAAGTTTCTATTAATTCCATTTTTTCGAATTTTTTTTAAAAAGTTATTTTTTTACCACTCCAAAAAACTGCTGAAAATTGTTTTTAAGTTTTAAAAAAGTACAAGGGTATTAATGAAAAAAAGTATATTTAATAATTTATTATAAAATTGATACAAAAATAACTTCTTTGCACTCATTCTCAGCGAAAATAGGCAGGGACCAAGCATTTATCACAAATATACTAAACAATTTCCTTATAATCTGCACCAAGATTCACAAACACTTATCTGCTTTCAACGCCAACAATCAGCTGGAGGTGACCACATTAGCCCATTTTTGCTTAAAGAATGTGCCTATGCAGCGGCTGTCCGACTTGCAAGTATTTTTCAAAATTGAGAGATCAAGACGTAATCCCAAAGGCTTGTCTTTCAGCAAATGTAACACACAGTTCAAAAAAGGTTCCAGATTTAACCCAGCAAACTACAGGCCCATTTCAATCACTTCTGTACCATGCAAAATAATGGAAAAAATGTTAAAAAACAAGATCATGCAGCAACTTGTAATCAACAAACTTGTAGCCGATTGTCAACGCAACTTCATCAATAAAAAAACCTGCGCCAAAAATTTGCTTGAGACAATGGACTATCTAACCTACAGCATTTCTCATAAGCTTCTGATAGATGTGGTCTTTCTTGAATTTGCCAAAGCGTTTGACAAAGTCTCTCACAGAAGACTATTGCAAAAATTTGCATTCTACGGAATTGAATATATAATTCTTAACTGGGTTAAAGCTATTCTTTCTATTAGATCACAATGTGTTGTTCTTGGTAATACCTCATCCAACTATTGATAATACTGTGTAAAATGTTCAACTTTTAGTTAAAAAACGAGCCATGCCAGCATATTTAAATTTTGATTGATTTAATGCAAATATACAATATAAACTATTTTTTTTTAAATTAGTTACTCAGAAAAACAGGTTAAGCACTGCACTTCCAGAGGGGTAGGGTGGATTTGAACCTCAAACCTCTTGATTTAAGGCTGAATGTTCTACCACTATCTTATATTGCATTTGTTAAATCACTACACTCAGTCACATAATATCACATAATATCACATAGTTATCACACCATCGCTCCCTCAAAACAAGCTTTGAACTAGTTACGTTCGCAGTATGATCTTAATGAGTGGTAAAAAACTTCTTTTTAAAAATTAAAAAAAGATTAATTCAAATTTTTAATTTAATTTAATTTAAAAAAATATATATATTCCTTTAGACAATAAAGTTATTATTCAATCATGTTAAATAAAATTTTAAATAATTATTTTGATATGTCAAAACAAATTTTTTAATGAGATTTCATTAAATTACGTATCAAAATGTCATGATAAACATTTTATTTGACATAATCTAATAAAATAAATAAAAAATTTATTGGTTATACATGATTTATACATGGTTTAAAGAAAAATTAAATATTTAAATTCATAATTAAACTCTTCTTTACATCTGCTGCTGCAGGAATAACAGTTATAGAAGAAGGATCTGATGGTGTAATAACAATTTTTCCTTTTGGAAAATGATAATCTTTAATCAAGCCATTTAATGCACAGAGCTGAAAAGTGGATTTATACAACCAAAAACAAGAAGGATCAGCAGAAGAGTATGCTACTATTATCACCAGTATTACAAAAGAAAAATGATTGAACACTTCTTTCAGTATAAATTGAATGCGCTTCTCCTATAAAAATGTTATAAAAATGTTTTCAATGGGTTTGAAGATGTTTTAAAAATTAAACAGCAAAAAAAAAACATATTGTCATTTTGATACATTTTTAGTTTTACATATATAAATATATGTAAAACTATAAATGCATTAAATTACAAAAATAACCTCCCACCTTAAGCCGTGCAATGCGAAATTCATTTAACTTTCTTTCATCAGGAAGTTTAAAAACTTCTGGATCAGAAAAAAGAACCTCTTTAATTTCATTTTCTTCCTCTTCTTTTGCTAATAAAGAGATTTTACATGAATTTAATTATCAGTAAGTATAGACAATTTATAAATAAACAGACACAATGATATATATATATATATATATATATATATATATATATATATATATATATATATATATATATATATATATATATATATATACATTATATATATATATATATATATATATATATATATATATATATATATATATATATATATATATACATATATATAAATTTATAAATAAACAGACACAATGATATATATACATATATATATATATATATATATATATATATATATATATATATATATATATATATATACATATATATATATATATATATATATATATATATATATACATACATATATATATATACACATATATACATCATTATGTGTTTACTTTACTATCTTATAGTAAATTTAAATTCATTGATAGATCTTAAGTTTTATTCAAAAATATTGTTAAGTTCAAAAGGTATGACCATGCAATATTTACAATGCTCTTATTTTGAGGGAGGGGTGGATGGTTTTTGGTTTGTGTCAAAAAAATTTTGTTTTAATAATATTTTATTATGGCTTTGGTTATATTGATTTACCAATTGATTTTATTGTAATCAATTTTCTTGGTTCAATGTGTAAAGGCCTTATTTTAATTAATGAAATATCATTTCCAATAAAAAAAAGAGCTTTCTCAACACCTAACATCATTTTATAGTGTTGTATAATATTTATACAACACTTTAAAAGTAATACACTTATGTTGTATATCAATTCTAGTTTAACTTAAGTTACGTTGATCATAAAAAATTGTGACTTTTTTTGTCTTTTACTATTTCTCAGTTAAGTCTTTACTTTTTTAATTTTTTTTCTCCAGTTAAAAAGAAACCTTGAAACTTAAAATTGGCTGAATAAATCTCAAAATATAGAGTGCTTCTTATTACAGGAATTACTGAGTTGAAGTAATGAATTTCAATAAGTTAAAAGCAGTCTTTAGCAATTATAAAACTGAGTAAAATAGGTGATTAGGTAGTATAGAAAACTTGAAGTTTCTCTACTACCTAACTTATGTTTTTTTGCCACTACATCAAGAAGAATGAGATTCGCTTCATGAAGTTTCAACAGATTCCAAACATCAGCAATGCATGCTGGAACTTCCATACCATTTTATTCCATCTGGTGTTTATCTTGTTGCCTGAAACTTAGAACATGCTAGGTAAATACTGTTCATTCATTTTCTACTCATGGGCGGACCATTTTTAGTGCAAAACTAATGACGGAAACTAAACTGACCATTATCAGTGCAAAACTAATGATAGAATCTAAACTGACTATTGTTAGTGCAAAACTAATGACACCTGGTTTAGCAGCCAATGGTGTTATGTTGACTTTTTTGAACTACCTGCAGCTCTAAATGACTACCCAAAAGGTCTTATTTCCCTAAAAAAATAACTGCAATCAACTAAAATTGGCTGAAAAAACCAGTGCTGTAAGCAAGTGATCAAAGTTTTAGAAAAGCTTGCATGGCTCCTGCCACCACAAGGGCAACTTTTCTCTTCGTTTTATTCTGTCCAATACCATTATTGTGAATAACTGACTTCGTTGAGTGTTTAATAATGCTGTAAAAATATGATTCTAAGCTTAATTTCTATTTTTACATAAACTTTTTTATCAGATCACCTTAAAAATCTTTCACTTGGTGAATCCTTTATAAAAGGTTTGAGGTGAGTTCTAGCCCAATAAACAATTTTGGTAAGAAAGGAGGTTTGAATGTTTAAATGTTAAAGTAAATAAACTTCAATTTATAGTAAAAACTAAATTACAGGAAATCATAGCTGCTGTCTTAACTGCTCTAATATTTTACACATGAGTGGAATTTCACACATTTGTGAAATATGTTGACACAATTACAAAAAGAAATCTTTAGAAATGTAGCCAACCACATCTAGCAAAAGAAAATTTGTAGATAACATTAGATTTAAGCAGCCTAGAAAGTTGATCTTCTATGCAAAATTTGTTTTAAATATAAGTTTCTATACACTCAGGTGTATTCAGTTTACAACCATTTATATAAATTGGATAACTTCTTATCATAGTGCATAAGAAAGCAGCTAAGCAGCCATCTTGTGTCCAGCCAGCTAGTAGTAGTATTATTTGGTGCATGACTAAAATAAGTTTTAATTATAACTATGTATTAAACACGATTAAAATCAGTTTAAAACATAATTATGACATAAAAATAATCAGTTTAAAACATAATTATATTGTTATGTAGTCCAAAATAAGAATTTTTTGATTTTTGTGTCTTTGTCATCGCACTGCATGCAAAGTATTTTTTATAGAATTTAGAATTAAAGATATTTTAAATATATTTTGATTTAATTGTTAGGAAATTTTCTTTGAAAAGACTTAATGGGAAATTTTGGTTTTTATTTTTTTAAAAAAAATTTCAATTTATCTCCCCAAGGCCATAAAGGCCACTACAGTCGAGGAGGCTACTACAGTCAAGGAGGCTACTACAGTCGAGGAGGCTACTACAGTTGTAACTTTAGTTGTTACAACACTCTTTTAACTTTATAACTCCGAAACAAAAATACAAAAAAAACAAAAGACCTTGATAAACAAGGTCTTTCTGCTGCTTGAAGAAACATATTGAGTGCTGTACTACCAGACAAATAAAAACAACTCTATTCAGTACTGCAACAACATAATGTTTTAGTTATTTTATTTTCTAAGACACCTCTATTTAGTACTGCAACAATAGTTTTAGATTTCGTTATCTTTTTAAATTAATCTATAAAAATTAAGATGGCAGAAATTGATACTTTTTAGCTAATCATTTGTTCCTCTAATTTGTTTACCAAAATCCACTAGGATCCAATCATCTGCATTTGACTGCTAAATCATAGAAATAGTTTGAGCAATGTAATTAATGTAATTTTTAACTGATTTATTAATTATAAATTAATTCCCTGAATCTAATACTTGAAAGTTTTCTAATATTCTGCTCTGGAAGATTAACTTAATTAGAAAGTGATAAGAGAAATCAAAAAACCTTGCTGCATTACTGGTGGAAGAACTTTGAGAATGTTCAATGTTGTCACCACTAAAAACCCAAGTCCTCAGGCAATGTATTTTAAAATCTGAATTTCTTTAAGTTTATAAAATATAAATTAGATGTTTTTTTTAAATCAATTGAAAGGATTTACAGCCCCCCCCCCCTCCTCCATCCCTTTTCAAGATTATAAAGATAATGGATTTATTAAGTAAATTATAACAAAATAATCCAAAAAGTAAGCATTGGACAATATGATCTTTGTTTTCTACTTAAAGAATTTGTAACAACAGCAGAAAAAAACATCCTAAGAACAACATCAACATTATGGAATGTAGGTACAAATTCTTTGGTTACCAGTACCAATTTCAACTGAAGTGGAAACAAAGCTCTAAAAATGCAGACATTCATTTGGAAAATAAATGTCAACAACACTTGGGTAGGTTTTTAAATACTTTAAGGCACGCAATGTGATTGCAACAGAATCCCTATATGGAAGATGGAAATAAAAAAAATTTTTAAAACAAGAGGTAAATAAAGCATAAGCTTGATTTTGCCTTTCAAGCTAAGCTAAAAGTTGATCTGTGATGACATTAGCCTCAGCAGTCATTTTTTCTCTTCCAGTAATGTCTAATGCCTCAATAAATGTCAGTCTCTTATGTTGTCATTTGTGTGCCTTTTTCTTTTTGGGTCAACAGAGTAATTGTCAGTACTCATCAATAAATATCATATTAAATATCCAATATTAGATATTAAATAATTAAAATTAGATACTAAACATCATAGTTTCTTTTTCAAATTTGTCAAAACCTGATCTAACCTCTTGAACGAAAATAGACAGAGAGGTATACAGTTTATTCACCACTGTTAAGTCGATTTCAATCGCTTGAAACATTTTGTTCAATTTGTTGAACCTTTCTAAAATTGTGCTCTAGATGACTATCATGATGGCCATCTCCAGCTAATCCATTTTCCTGTGAAGTCTACTAGCTTTTAATAATAGTGTTTGGCTGTAGCATTTTGTCAGTTCATTTGGGCTACTTTGAAGTTTAAACGCATCTTTCAAACCTACAAATATTTAAGCCCTATTGATAACTAATAACTTAAAACTGATTCTAATAATTATACCTAAACTTAAATTAAAAATAATTATGCCTTATAATAAAATAACATTTACGTTTACGTTTATTTAACATTTACGGATATAATTAGAGAAAAAGTTTGCAATAAGCAAGCTATAGCTTGCTTATTGCAATTTTGCAATATGCGAATTTTTGAATTCATTTTACACTTGGGATATAAAATGGATATTAAAATATAGCAGTCCCGATCTCGGAAGATAAATTATCTGTAAAATCTCAAAAAAAAAATTATACTTAAACTAGAATAATATGTTTGAAAAGCAGAACAAACATCGAGTCTGTAAGAGATATTTTGGACTAAACTTTTTGATATCAAGACATCCCAGTTATGGATTGAAGCAGAAAAAAAGTAATCTAGCTATTGAAGGTAGCCAAAAAAAAGGAGCAGGCATCACACAAGACTCAGCTACTGCAACATCAACCAGATTCAAAGGATGACTAGCGCATGGAATATTTTCAGATAGTGAATTTAACCTTGAGGCATTAACATATGAATGCTCATGCCAATCAGTAACGTTGATGCCCTACATTTTTAATACCTTTTTGACAAGATTTAGTATATCTGCTGCCCCGTGACCTCACATTGGATTGAATGATAAAAAATGTTCAACTGGTTTTCCATCAGTTTGAACAACAGTCATATATACAGAATGACCAAAGTGAGTTGATCTTTTCAGTTGCAAAATACAGCTCGCTAAAGAACTCTTAGTTTTCCCAAAAAGAAGCAAGGTTTACAGAAAACACTTGTTGACACAAAAAACACTCTTTTCTCTAAACACTCTTTTCTTCAGACTTTAAAAAAACTCTTTCTTTTGCCTCTAGAACTACTATTGCCAGGCTCATCCATGTTAATGTTATTAATCACTTAAGACTTAACCTTAATTACTTTCTGACTTTTTTTTCTGAAAGTTATGATGATTTTTACATTCTGACTTATAACAATTATTTAAAATACTTTTTCGAAAAAAAATTTAGATTAATTTTTTTTTGTATTACGCTGCCTTATTCTTACATTTGCTTTTCAAACGTTACAATAATTAAATTTTATAGTTTATTTCTTGATTACTTTAGAGCTGATAGAAATAATTTTACACAAATTTACACGCTTATTGCAAAAACACGATTTGGTTAGGGTTAGGGTTACCTTGACAGATTATTGCAAAAGTTTCGCCAAGATTTAAAAATAGAATAAAAAGAGTAGATTGTAACTTTTTTTTTTAATTTTCATAATTCATTTAAAAAAAATGAATTTCTTGCTGGCTGGCCGCTCCATATGTCCTGGCCTTGCAGCGGCTGCCTATGCTAGACATGGGTAAAGACAGGGCTGTTTCTTCTAATAGAAAAATAAAAGTTCAGTCAAATTGCAAAAATCAACAAAAAAGTTTTAAAAAAAGAAAATAATATACTGAATTTGTTGTTTTTTTCAAATCAAAATCAAGAGTTATTATTGTATTTTAGCGAGACATCATGTTTTTTCTTATTTATCAGTATTTACTAAGTTTTATTATTTTACACTATGAAGTAATAATTTCACTAACTTAAAGTTAACACAAGATGTCACCTAATTTTAATTTTAGATGGGATTCATGTAAAACATTTACAAAAAAGCTCTATAAAAGATGGTGATAGTGCTTGCTTGTAATGATTTGTATTTCAAAATAGCAAATTTAAAAAAAATAAAATAATGGAAAATGTTTGCATATGGAAAATAAAGATTGACTAAATTTAATATTAGAAACTATAAACAGTTTTTTTACAACACAAAATAACATATTTCTTTAACAAAAATCTCCTTTAGTATAAAAATAAAACAAAAAAGAGAAACTTTGAATGAACTCAAAAAGAAATTTTAAAACATTAAATTCTTTGAAAATAAATCACTTTGCTTATAAAATATAAGTTTAAAGTTAAAGAACTAGGAGGTATTTTTATCAACAAAAAAAAAAATAACCAAAAAAATAAACCATGACAAAATTACAGACCAACCAATTCATATAAACTCAATTTTAATAATCAAAATCCAAAAATAAAAAATGTTAAAATAAAAAAATTCAGTGTTTAGTTAATATGTTTTTAGCATTATTTTCACAAATGTTTCATTTAAAAAATATTTTTAAACATTTAAAAGTGTTTTTCATTGTTCATTATTTGTTTATTTTTATTTAAAAAACAACTTACTTTGGGGTTTGTAAAGCGCAGATTCTCTGCCATTAGCTGAAGGAATTTTTTTTAAGACAGAAAAAAATAATGATAACAGTATTATCTAAAAAAAAAGAAAAGTTTTATAATATATGCTAATAATGATATTTATAACAATAAATTATAAAATATATATAATCTATATAAAATAAATTTTAAAATCTAATAATTATATTTAAACAATAATATCTGATAGATAGCTAAATAATGATATTTATAATAACATATTAATCTATATATAAATATATAAATTTCTTAAACTATTACCTAAAATTATTATCAGTTTTTAAAACAACAATTAAATTTAATTAAAAAAAATTTAAACATAAAATAATCATGATATTATTATTATATTATATCTATGATATAAATATAAAATAAGATTCAAATTTAAATATGAATATATAATTAAATTTGACAAATGACAAAAGTTATCTGTCAATTTATTAAACTATTTAAGAATTTTACAATAAAATTATGTTACATTGATACCATTGACCAGTTTATTAAACAATGTAAGAATTTCTAAACTAAATTATGTGAGAATATCATAACTAAATTATTTAAGAATTTCATTAAATTTCATAACAGGACAATATGTAAAGTAAGTAGGTTTTATATTTGGATTTAGGAACTTGACTTTATTAAAACTATTGTAGATTTTAAAATACTGAATCAAATTGCTTCTCATTCAGTTTTTTTTATTCATTTTAAAATTGTTTTCATTCACTTTTTTTTTACTCATATTTGCTCTTTTGCTTGATCTAGAGAAAGCCCAGAAACATCTAATATTTCTTTAACATAAACAATATCTGATTTATTGGATTAGAATAAAGGGATTTGGTATCTCCTCTTATAATATTATCTTCTATTCTATTTTTTATTTTACTCTCTTTTGCTATTTTATGCAGTAATATGGTCTTGTTGGTTTTGGTAGTCTCGCTGTTTTTAAACAAGCTAGACCATGTTTTGATTTAGTAGAGAACTCATTTGAAAATCTAATTGGATAAAGTCCTGCTGCCTTGTAGGATACGCTTTTTAAGGCAAAAGCCAGGAGAAACCAACTCCAACTTAAAACACCTCCTACCTTGGGGCTCTTGGTTGAGTAAAGGCTAGAGATGGTGTCTCAATAAAAATACTCATCTTGGGCAGATGTTAAACTCATCAAGCTAGAAGGCCTTATAGGTGAAAACCTATGGGGTAAGCAAATTCTATCTGTTGACTAGCCTCGCACCCCTTCTTCATCTATTAGACTGGCGTAGATGTATTTATAATACATTTTTTTAGAGTAGGATGTTGAGCGCTGGAACTCAATGCATGGTTTTTACCATGTCTCTGTTATTATGACTAGGCAACTCATTCTATTATCTTCTAATGAGGGTACAACTCTAAAACTCAGTTCTATGGTTTTGAGGCTGGCTGGTAGTCAGGTTTCCCAAACTTTGTGGTAGCTTTCAGAGAGGCTGATTCCATCAACAGCTGTGAAAGGTAAAAGATGGCGCACAGATGGTGTTCCTGTTCGAACTTTTGGTGTGCATTGTCGAGGCCACATTTAGAGCCCTTTGCTACGGCTTAGGGTTTAATAATAGTAGTGAGGCAATTGCTTGGACTATTAAATAATGTACTGAGTAATATCTGTGCTTTAAGTCAAGTTCTTTTTCAAATTTAAAAATTACTAAAGTACCAAAAACTATAAACCTAGTTCTCTAAATCTATCATTCACTGATATTCGTGGTCTTCGAAGTAACTTTTCTTCTGTTGAGTCTTATCTCTTGAAAAGTTCACCAGACCAACTTGCTCTTTGTGAGACAAATTTGAGCTCAGCTGTTTCATCTTGTGATCTTAGCAATGATGGTTATCTTTCTTTAATTCGTAAAGATTCCAATAGTCACATGCTTGGTCTGGGTATCTACATTCATAAGAATTCATCCATTTGTCAGGAATGATTACCATTTCTAATGGTAACCATTAGTTTCATATCTATGAGCAAAACAATTCTCCAGAAAACAGAAATCTGTTTACTATTGCTAGAAACCTTTGTAAATAGGTTTTGTCTAACTCCAAAACTTGCTATTCTTATGTCACGAAATCTTGTATTTCATCTCAAAAATTAGGCTCTCGTAACTTCTGGAGAACTTTTAACAGTATTTATAATAAGGGTAAATCTGTTATTTCTCTTGTATGGTTTAGATTTTGTCACCTCACCTAAAAAAAGATGAATTGTCTTTTCATCAATATCATCTCTTAATTCCACTAGTTGCAATCTACCTGATATAACTGTCAAACAGGTTTTTTTTATAACAATTTTAACAAAATTTTGTTAAATTTGTTATAAAAAAATTACATAAACATATTATGTTATGAAGAAAATTCTATAAAATAAAAAGTAAATTATAAATGAATTTTATAATTTAATTACTTTATACTGATATTGGTAAATTGGTATAAAACATTTTCATAATTAATTTATGCACTTATTTTAACACAAATTATGCAAACCTTGGACAAGCAACCAAAAATTAAACCTTGGACAAGCAACCAAAAATTAAACCTTGGACAAACAACCAAAAATTAAACCTTGGACAAGCAACCATAATTAAACCTTGGACAAGCATTATTATTTTTATTTTTGAGCAATAACCATCAAATAGCAATGAAAGAAATTTGAACCAAACATTAAACTAATTAGAGAAATTTGAACCAACCATTCAACCAATTAGAGACATTTGAAATAAATAGCCAAGTAAATACTAAATAACTTTTTATTAGGGTATAAAAAATAACAACAAAATTGCTATAAAATTATTGCTTTTTTCATAATATAATGCTATTTAGTCCTTTTAACTTCTAATTCACTATAAATCAATTTCAACTATTAAAGGTAATCAACAATTACCAGTAAAAAAAAATAATCATGTTCATTGTTAGAAAAAAAGAATCATGTTCATTGTTAGTAAAATAAATTCTAAAGACTACAGTGATTAAAAATAGTTTAAAAATTAAACTGTAAATAACAATGTTTTTTTTTAATGTTATACATTTATTTGTTGATACTTACACATGTTTGTAAACAAATATTATTATTTAAAACTCACCTTAATTGGTTGAACAAAAAAAACAGAATGAAAAAATGAAAACAACATTGAGACCACCCATTTGTCAGATGTTACTTTTCCAAAGGTAAATCCATAAACAATCACAAAAAAAGAGCTAGCTACTGATGATGCAAATGATATGAAATATGCAATATAAATTAACCAATGAGGCAAATGTTTATTTTCAATGTTATCATGTTTACCATGGAAAAATAAAGCTCGGAAATATTTAACTCGAGAATTATGCTTTTTTACATCTATCATTTCTTGTTTTGCTAGTGAAATAGATTTTCTTGCAGCATAAGTTACTAAAAAAATGTTATAAAAATTCATACAACAAAATGCTGAATGTAAAATTATCAGTTGATATTTAATATGGGGTCATATATTGCAAAAGATTAAAAAAAAAAAATTTTTTCTTATATATAAGGCTGTCATAAAGGGTGTGTGTGGGAGTGTGTGACACCTCCCAATCAATGATTTTTTTGTTCATTTAGTCAGCAAACTTGACCCTTTTAGACAAGTCAGTTAGCAAATGTTGGCCTTTTAGACTAGTTAAATGTTTTTTTTTTCCAACATATTCGCTTTCAACAAGGCTGCAAGCAACCATTATTAGAGTTGGAAGTTACTGGAAGAAAAAAAATAAAGTTTATAGAGCAAGATAACAATTGAAAGAAGACTTAAAATATTATGTGAATGCAAATTGCAATGCAAATTATGTGAATCAGGAAAACAAGATAAAGGATGCGAATTCCAAAGAACTGATGTTCGAGGAAAAAAACTAGATAAATAAGAATTTTTGGAGCACTTAGGAACAGTCACAGTAAAAAGATGAGAATTAATTGAATGGTGAGTAACCCCAGAATGAATTTTAGTAGATGGCACAAGAGACACTAGCTCTTTAGAGCAGTGCCCATTATAGTATTTATTGAAAAGAGAAAGAGAAGCAACATTATGATGATGTGATAAAGGTTGGAAGTTAGCTGCAAGAGCAGGTACAACTTTGTATACAATGCATTTTTGCACCTTGTCTAAAAGAGAATGGGCATCATTGGAAGATCCGCCCCAGATATGGCAACAGTATTCCATACAAGGAGGTATTTGAGATTTATAGAGATAAAGAATAGAATCCAGAGTAAGAAAGTGTCAAGCACGATAAAGAGATGCAGCCTTAGCAGATGCTAATTTTGCAATGGATTTGATATATAGTTTTCAAGAAAAATCGGAAGTAAGAGTTAATCCTAGAAAGTGAAGGGTAGATAACTCATTGAGTACATTACCGTTCATAAATATAAGAAGATCTAAATTATTGCAATAACAATTGATTGTCAAAAAATAGGGTTTAATCTGAATTAAAGTTCACCAGCCACATTAACATTCACCAGCCACATGAGTCCCATGCTGCAGATAAAGTGAGATCCTATTCAAACTCAAATGCCCCATCCAAGCAACCAGAGAGTGTTGGTTTCTTATCAAGACAAGAATAAATGGTAGTATCATCAGCAAACAAGGCCACCTTAGATGTGAAAATATCCAGAAGATTGTTATCGTAAACTAAAAAGAGTATAGGGCCAAGGATAGAAACTTGAGGAACCCCTGAGGTTAGAGGATATGAAGAAGAGTGCTGTCCATTGAGGACAACTTTTATACTACGATTGGTAAGAATGGATTCAATAATCTTAAAGATGTTACCTGATACATCGTAAGAAGAAACCTTATGGAGACCAGCATGCCAAACTTTACCAAAAGTTTTAGAAATGTCAAGAGCTTTAGCAAATGGGCTGTAGAACGAGAAGATCAAAACCCTGATTGATGATCAGAAAATAAGTTATTAGATTCAAGATGAGAGATTAAATGTTTGTTAACTAAAGACTTAAAATCCTTTTTTATGATAGGTAGATAAAAAGACTAATGGGACAATAGTTAAACGAGTTAGGTCGATTGGAAAACAAGACTTTGATAAGCACTTGTTATAAGTATAGACAGCAGCTCTGGAGAAAACATCTGCAAGACTATAACAGATATGTTGTCCGGACCACAAGGTGTAGAAAAGTCTAAAATGTCAAGCAATTGATCAACATGTTTGTCTGTCTATATCAGGCAGAACGCAACTAGTGGAATCAAGAGTTGATATTTGATGAAAAGTTCTTAGCAAACAATTTAACTTTGTTTTTAGGTGGTGACAAAATCTGAACTATACAAGAGAGGTGGAATAATAGACTTGTCCTTATTATTGATACTATTAAAGATTTTCCAGAAGTCACAAGAGCCTAATTTTTGAGATGAAATGCAAGATTTCATGACCTGAGAATAGCTTCTAGCAAAGTAAACAGATGTTTGTTTTCTTGAGAAATGTTTTGCTTATAGATACAGAAGCAATGGTTTCGATTGGAAATTGCAGTAGCACAATGTGAGGAAAACCATGGAGAAGAGTGAGGCTTGACTTGGAATTGTCGAGTTGGAATAATATAATTACATACATATGTATACATATATATACATATATATATATATATATATATATATATATATATATATATATATATATATATATATATATATATATATATATATACATATATATATATATATATATATATGTATATATATATGTATATATATATATATATATATATATATATATATATATATATATATATATATATATATATATATATATATATATATATATATAAGTAAGTTTTATTTTTATTAAGAGTGCTCGTGAATGATATCAAAGCTATATTATTGTTTTTAACTATACAACCCTCGGAATTAGGAAAAATGAGATCGACAATAATTTGCAGACCTCAATCTTATAGAGGTCGGCATCAGGTCATCAAATTATTTGATACAAAGGCCTGACCTTTGTATATCATAAGACATAGAAATGAGGTCGGCAATTTATTGCCGAGACAACATAAATCAAGACCAATATCAAAACAACATGAATCAAGACCAATACCTTCAAGTGTTAAGAAATCACATGCTACCTACAGCCAGAGAGCTTTATGGCAGAAGAGTTTCCTTTATCTTCCAACATGATAATGTACCTTACCATAAAACTGAGCGAGTTTGTGATTTCTTACACGATAGGGGTGTTGAGCAAATGGAATGACCACCACAGAGCCCAGATATGAATCCCATGGAACATGTATGGGGAAATCCTGTTCAGGGCAATCAGGGGTAAAAAGCCACACAATAAGGATGGACTTTGGAACTTGCTGCAAAATACTTAAAATAACATCACTCCACAGCACCTTCAAGATCTTATTGAGTCTAGCCTAGATGAATTGAACAGCTGCGTTTAGCTGAGGGCGGACATACTAAGTATTAGTAATTCTTCCTGTTCTTGATTGACTATTTATTGTAGTTTATGAAAAAGGTAAACACTGTACAAATATAGGGTGATTGTTTGGTGTTTCTGTTTTTTCTAGCAAAAAAATTTCATTAAAAGTTTACTGGACACATGACTTTTTTCTGCCACTGTTTATATATATATATATATATATATATATATATATATATATATATATATATATATATATATATATATATATATATATATATATATATATATATATATATATTGTCCTGTCAAGGCAAAAGAAAGCAAGCAACTGAACTGGAAAAAAATAGAACAATAATACAATCATGCATGACTTGAAAAAAAAAACAATATACAATAATGCCAATTTGCATATACCATTCTAAACAATGGCAATCTCTTAGCTTAAACTCCATTAAGCTAATTTCAGGCCTAAAGTGGACTTTGATTCTGGATCCCAAAGTTGCTATTTAAAAAAACAACAAAAAAAGTAGATTAAAAAACTTTAAGGACATCCTAAAATACACTACATTGGAGAAAATAGAAAGTATTCCCCATAGATTTTCAATCGGGTTTAGAACTCGACTACACGCGGGCCACTCCATTTCATGGATATTTTAATCTTTAAACCAAACTTTTGTAAACTTTGAAATTCGGATAGCAACACTGTCTTATTGAAAAGTAAAACCTTCACCCATTAATTTTTCCCTGTGTTCAATAAAATTAATTTCTAGTAGGCCAATGTAATCCTGTGAATTCATATTTGTTGAAATCTAAAAGCCCCCCTAACCATAACAGATCGATCACCAAAGTTATGACTCATCCAAGTTTCTTCCTCTTTTTAAAGATTGTGCCAGTAATATTGATAACCATCAGGACCATCTGGATTGAACTTTTTTTCATCACTAAAGAGAATTTGATACCACTCTTTTGCCAAGACATGTGTTCTTTTGCAAATTGTAATCTAGCTTCGTTATGACGAACAATATATATATCTGTATCTTTGTATGTCTTGATTACAACTAATTCTTCATTGTTTAATGCTTACCACATCTTATTTTGCATTCAGGTATCAAAAACAAAATGTTAAAAACTTTATGAAGACTGATTTCACAGTCTTTGTTTTACTTACAAATAATAACAAAAAAAGTCACAAATATGTACCACCAGATCAAAATATACAAATAAACTGAAAATAATTATTACTGAGGCTAATTCTATTTGTTAACGCAAATATTAAGTATTATACATTTTATGCTTTTATCAAATGTACCGCAATTCAATTATAATCTAAAAAGTTGTGAACCTTATGGAACCAGCCTGCCTCAGGGCCTTATGGAACCAATCTACCTCTCAGCCTTAGGAAATAGGAAGATAATTCAAAAAGAAAAGGAAAGAAGAGAACTTAAAATAAACACTTAAAAAAAAATTGTAAATTGTATGTAAATAGAGTCAGTAAAATATGAAAATAAAAAAGAATTACAAATCACAGATCTTGAAAGAAAAAAACGAAATAAATATTGTTTGAGTATCAAAAAACAGTTTAGTAGTGAGAACTTAGCTAAATAAAAAATCATGAAAGAGAGAGTTTAGAAAGACAGAGGTTAGAGAGAAAGAGTTTACAGAGAAAGAGTTAA
Organism: Hydra vulgaris; assembly: GCF_038396675.1. Lineage (NCBI taxonomy): Eukaryota > Metazoa > Cnidaria > Hydrozoa > Anthoathecata > Hydridae > Hydra > Hydra vulgaris. Next base: position 2,639,767 of record NC_088927.1, read on the forward strand.
CAGAGATAGAGTTTAGAGAGAAAGAGTTTAGAGAGAAAGAGTTTACAGAGACAGAGTTTAGAGAGAAAGAGTTTAGAGAGAAAGAGTTTAGAGAGATAGAGTTTACAGAGATAGAGTTTACAGAGAAAGAGTTTACAGAGATAGAAAAATGATGAAGTTTAGAAAGTTAAAAAAGAGCTAGAATTTAGCAAAAGTAAGAATACAACAATCTGAAAGAAGCTCAAGAAATGTGGCGGCTAAAACAAGTTTAATCATATTCACAATACAATTTTGGTGCTTATTTTTTAAAAAAGTGCATACTTAAAATAATCAGCTTATATATGACAATAGAATTCTATATAAGGCCAAAAAAAAAATATTTTTTTAAATATATTGAGTTTTGTTTTGAATAAAATTCACCAGTCACTGCAAGCTGCAATTTATAAAGGTATAAACAGAAAAGGAAAATGAAAATAAGGTTACCTCTCTTCAACACATTGAAAAGAGGTAACCTTAGCAGATGTAAAAAACAGAGTGTATATAGGTGTGTGTGTGTGTGTATGTGTGTGTGTGTGTGTGTGTGTGTGTGTGTGTGTGTGTGTGTGTGTGTGTGTGTGTGTGTGTGTGTGTGTGTGTGTGTGTGTGTAATATGTAATATATAAACTTAAATTATCTATATAATTTTTAGGTTGTTTGTAATTGCTAAATTCGTATAACATAAAAAAAGGACGATAAAACCCTACAATTCTTCAAGGTGGTCAGACACTTTGTAGAATTATATTCCCTGTCTTTTACCTGACTTATTACATTTTTCCCTGACTCAATTATATTTTTAAGTTTAAATTTTTATATTTTGTAAATCTTGCTAGTAAATGCTTCCCAGATTAACAGCAAAGTTGTTTTAAAAGATCCATATTATATATTAAATATAAATTTTTTATTTTTTCTACATCTTTATAATATATAAGTAAAGTATTAAGTATAATTTTTATATCTTACTTAAACTTCGGTCTTTACTTTATTATGACAATGAAGTGGAGTAAGCTTTTTACAAATAGTTTAAAATTAAAATAAATTTAAACACTGAATATAAATTAAACAATTAAATTTCACAAACTTGTAAAAATAAAAACAAAGAGTCTAATAATAATATAAATAAAAATACAATCAGTATAAAATAAATATGCATATATATTTTAAACATTTGTTCCCATTTAAATATGTATTTAGCAATATTCAAATCTTAAACATTTGTTCTCATTATTCTAAAGATATTTATATTTGGAAATTTTAATAGCAAAAGAAATTTTTTTTTGAAAAATGTTGAAAGAAAAGCTATCAGCTAATTTTATAAATATCTCAGTTAATGTGAGTTAAATAAAAACATTTTAAAAGAAAGTATTGTGAAGGAAAAAAAAATCTAAATACATATCCAATAAACAGTATATTATACTGCATATTGTATATTATTATTTTAATTTATCAATACTAAATACATATCATACATTGAATACATATTTTTTATACTTTCTATATTGTTATACTATATAAGTTATTATAGCTTACTTAAATTATAATAACTTATATCATCTTATATATAAACTTATATCAATATATATTTATACTTATATATATATACTTATACATATACTTATATATATATACTTATATATACTTATATATATATATATACTTATATCAATTATATAACTTATATCATCTTATATATATCAACTTATATATAAATTATAATAACTTATAACATTCTGTTCTTTTACTAGTTATGAACTCTCAACTTTCTTTGTTGTCCTTGGTGCACAGAAAAACCTTTTATATAAAAATTAGCTACTAAATTGCTTTCGAGTTTGTTTTTAAAAGCAATCTATTTTCATTAACAAATCTTTTCATTTTTAAAATCGGCTAAGATAGCTTGTGGGTTTGTATTTTTTTTTTAAATCTTTTTTTAATACTTTCTTTTGAAATAAATTTTTTTTTTAAATAAAATTGAAAAAATAACTTACAACATAATTTTGTTTAAATTAATATAAAAATATATCACATATGTGGGAAGACGAGGGTGGCAATACAAACAAAATATTTGTACTTTATGTTATTTTACTTTTATATAAAAAAATTTTATCCTTTAAAAAAAAAATATTCTGCTCCTTTAATTTAATCTTTAGTTTACTGAACTATTAAATTTAAATTAAAAAGTTTGTTTTCTACAATTTATTACAAAAAAGATTATATTTTTGAGCAAATGTTTTTGCTATAATTTATTCTGTATTTATTAATTGATTTTCTACTAATTTAATTTAATATTACTCATTAATAATATTATATTAATATTAAATTAAATTAATAATATTAATTTAATTTAATATTATTATATTATTCTTTGAGCATTGAGCACTCTATATACATACATACATACGTATATACATACATATATACATACATACATACATTCATACATTCATACCATAGGGACAGTTGCAGAACTCTAAAAGTCGATTCTAAAAAGTTTGATAGGAAAGTTCATGAGGCACTTGAAATACAGTACCGCCAATGTGCCCCTCAACAAAATGGTATCTGAGGTAAATGGTAAATGAGGGATAATATGTATCAACAAAATTTTGGATGCCATTTTTGGCACACTTACGTCAGAAAACCATCAAAGTTGAAACCATCCCATTGACATAAAATAGAACTGCTGTTTTAAAAATAAAATATAAACAAAAACAAACAAAAAACTTTTAAGCTGAAGATGCTGGAAATTTCTTTTAATAAATAAATTTAGTACGGAGGAAAATTCGTACTTACTGATGTTTTAAAAATAATAATATACTTGCATACATATACACACACGCATATATATATGTATATATATATGTATATATATGTATATATATATATATATATATGTATATATATATATATATATATATATATATATATATATATAATATATATATATATATATATATATATATATATATATATATATATATATATATATATATATATATATATATAAACAGCCATTAATTAATTACTTTATATGTTATGATAAAAAATAAATACCTTCATCTTTTTTATTCACTTCATACTTTGAGTGACTTTTTTTTTTGGGTCCAGCATTTTTAAACAGAAAGGTTATAAGAAGATTACACGGAACTACAATTATTGCAGTGGCCACTGATGTTTTCATTTCATTTATTGAAAGTGTCATGGGACCTAAAGAAATTGATGGAGAAGGGGGTCCTGAGGCTAAAAAAAAAAAGTTGGACAAAATTAAAATATCTACTATATTTACTGAAAAAATGATTTGTAAATATAAAAATAATAATAATAAAAAGAAGAAAAAACTGTGTTTTAAAGATGAGTTGAACAAGAGAATATATTTAAGTATGGCAAGATAATTTTAACTTTATAATTTTAAATATCAAGTCAAAAGTTAATAGTTAAAAGATAAGATTAATGAGATATTAACAATTTAAAAAGATAAAATAAGATTATAATTTATACTGTTAAATAAGATTATACCTAAATAACTGACATATAATCATTAACATACTTAAACAATTTTCAATAGTCATCATAAAAGTAATAAAACGTAATCATCATCTTCATTGTCATCATTAACCCATTAATAAAAAAAATTATCAACAATTTAAATGTTGGTAATTTTTTTTATTAATGGGTTTATGATGACAAAAAGTTTTAATGTCAAACTTTTTTAGTACTTAAAAAATGCTTTTATAACTGGTTTTACAACTTTTTATTTTTTTGTACTAGTTTCTTTTCTGAAACTATTAAGTAAATAAAAATTTTCATTTTAGAAACCAAAGTTAATAATTGGATTATTAACTTTAGTTTTTAAAAAATAAAACTTCTAATTTACAAGCCATAAATGATTTAAAATAAGAAATGACTTTAGCAACGGAAGCTGGAGTGATTTAAGTAACCTGGAATGGCAGGAGGAGTATCACCATTAGATTTAAGAGTCGAATTAAAAGAAAATTTCTTTGCAAATAATTCTGCCTTATTCTTGGGAGCGGTAATAAGATCTGGCCAATGAATAAGTAATGAAATGTTTAACTTGCCTTTGCTAATGACAATAGAGCCTAATGACAATAGAATAGATAACTCACAGAGGACTCTTATTGAGTACTTTAAATTAAAGATTTACAAGGTCATCATTGATAAATAATAGCGAATGATACACAAATATCTTTTACATATTTGAACTTTTTTCGAATTTTTTCTTTGAATTTTAATGCTATATTTTTCTATACAATGTACTTATATCCGAAGATATTGTTGGCTTAGCTTAGGAACAGCCACAAATAGTCATTAAGACTAATCCAAAGTAGTGTCTGTTATTGACCAACATATCAAAACAGTTTGAATTATTCAAGGTATTTTAGTTTTTTTTTAAAGTGAAAGGATTAACTATTGTTTTGATTTTTATATTTTTGGATATTATTTTGTCATAGAGGGACACTCCCAGTATGAAATAGAGAATTGTGAACATTTTGTTGTTTTTATTGGCAATTTAAATTTTTCTGTTTCTTTTGTGGTTTATCTGTTTGTGTTAATTTGAAAAATATTATATGAAAAATGAGATGGCACTAACACAAATTTATATCTAAACATGAATAGAGTATGTTGATTATATATGAATATGTTGACATTAACTTGGTCGACATTTAAGTGCATTTAAGGTTTTTAGTAAAGGTTTAGCATGGGTAAATTTATCTTTATTGTAAACTAGTCTTAATTTGTGTTTTTTTTCTTATATGAAGAGAACTTAATATGGATTTGTGGGTACTTGCTCAAATAATATTTGTGGGTACTTGCCCACATAATATTTGTGGGTACTTGCTCACATAATATTTGTGGGTACATGGGCCCATATAACATTTGTGGGTACTTGCCCACATAATATTTGTGGGTACGTGGGCCCATATAATATTAGCATACCTAAGATAACTATAAATGTAGGAAAAATTTTAAAATCTTATGACAACATAGATATTATTTTGTAAACAGATTTTGTAGACATAGATTTTATGTTGTAGAGTTCCCCTATATTTTTTGAAGTGTTGGTGTTTAAGGTATTTATATGGATTTTCCAGAATATTTATTTGTTAGTTCTTTCAATGTCTATTTATATCGAGGAAAGTATATTTAAGTTTAGTTGTAAATAGTTGTATAAAAGTATATTTTTAGAATAAAACAATTGTATAAAGTTTTTTCACTATTTCTTGATTGCTTGTTTACTTGAACCAGATGTTCAGATTTTCAAGCTCATTGTTCATACATTTAAAAAGTTAACGCTGGCATTAAGGAATGAAATAAGTTAGTGTTGATAGCAAACAATATTACATAAAGTTTTTTTGAGGCTTTAGCAAAACCATTAATATATAACAGAAAAACTAGGACTCCAAGTATGAAACCTTGAGTAACACCACATTTTACTTTTACTAGTTTTAGAGGTTTATATTTATCCTAAATAACATTGCTGTCTGTTACATTGTTGTCTGTTACAAAGGTAGTTTTTAAACCAATCAAGATGTTTTTCATCCCATAGCTTTACATTTTTTAAAGTAAAATGTAACAGTTACAGTGTTGAACACTTTTGACAGGTCTATAAACATTCTTAATACAAATTTTTATATTTTAGACTAATTAATTAGATCTAAAATAGCGTGTTTAGTTGCTTTAGGAAGCTAAACTGTTTTTTATTGAGGATTTTACTTTCAGTTAAATATTTGTATAATCTGTTATATCTGTTACTCGTTCAAGAATCTTAGAGAAGGTAGGAAATACAGAGATAGATTTGTAATTATTTACAAATCTATCTCTGTATTTATATAAGTATAATTCATCATTTGTAAATATCTGCACAATTTTAGCTATTTTTAATTTATTCGCTCTTTTGTTTTAAATACTTTGAGTATTTTTGAGGTTCTTTTGTTATTATAAAGATGTTTAATACTACATTACTACAAATATCATCTAAATCTGGAGTTTTATTTAATTTTGAGGAATGTTGAGTTCTATATGTTCTATATATGAGTTCTATATATTGAGTTCTATAGAGTTCTCATGCAGTAGTATAACTAGGGAGTTATGCGGTACTATAACTAGGGAGTGATTATTATAGTGCTTTAAGAATACTTTTAAGAACTCATTATAAGCAGGGTTGGTGTGTCAAGGTTACATTCTTGATACACTTTTCCCACCTCACTGCTGATAGTCTTTAAATTGTTGGAAATTTGTTAATCGTTTATGGATGTTGATTTTAGATTTACTAGTTTTTGCATCTTGGAAAAGTGAAAAGTATATTGGAAAGTGATTGGATATATCTGTCTTGATTATTTCTGTTTTAAGTGATGAATTGTTAATTAAATTAGTCAATTTATTGCCTATTATACACATTGAATTTGATGTTACTTAGGTCAGTTTGTTTATTAATGGGAAAATAAAATGTAGGAGCATTATTGTCAAAAAAAATCATGGAATCAGAATCTTCATTGAACTGTAAACAATTTATGTTTATATCACCAATACAGAATAATATTTAGTGCTCTTTGTTGTTTTTTAGAAAAATTTGTTTTAATTAATTAGAAAACTTTATTATATCACCCTCAAGTGGCCTATAGCAGGTAATCACCAAGATGTTTTTAAATTTTGGATTTAGTGTTTTAATTGTAAAAACCTCACCATCGGCATCAGAGGTCAAAAGATTGTCTCTAAATTTAGGTGTTAGATCATTTAGAATAAAGGTTATAATTCACAGCTTTTGAACTTCTCTTCTATAAGATAAAAGTTTGAAATTAGGTATTTAAAGAATTGAATTTATTCTCGATGATTCTTTAAAAAACCAAGCTTCTGTTAAAAAAAATTATGGTGAATAAATTATATTGTTGATTAAACTTCTTATATTTATGTGTAAACAAAAAAAAAAAAAACTGTAAAGTTATTTAAAAGGGTAGATCATTAAAAAAAATTTTGACTTTAGATAATTTGTTGCTCCTGAATAATATGAAGTAGATTGGGAAAAAAATTTCAATTTTTTTAGTGTCTTTCTTTGCCACCAGGCGCATTTTATCATTATTTAATTACTTAGTAATTTAGTTATAAAAATTTAACCTTAATTAGTGTAAATTTTTGCTTGCAAACAATATAAGTTAAATAGACAAAAAAACTTTTTTTGTCTTCATTTGTTGCCAGGAGACCTTATTCTAACAAATTTGTGTATTTTTAGGTTTTTTTTATTATTAATAAATTACTAAGTAATTTTTGCTCTAAAATTATTAAATTTTATTTTAAATTGTGATAAATTGTTACAATTGGATGATATAATGAAAATAGAATAGTAATCAAGTTTTTTTTTGGCTTTCCATTTTTTTCCGTTGGGGGACTTACACTGTGCATTTCCAGGCTTTTTATTGGTATTTAGGTCTTGGTATTTGATCATTTGATTCTAACTAACACTTTTTAAAATTATTGCTATTTATTTATTTTGAAATAAATTGTAGAAAAATTTACTATTTATTAGTATATAAAGTTTAGTTTACTATAAGTATGTAAAAATTGTTGTATTAATAGTATTATAAAGATTACCAATATTCACATATATATCAAATAATCCATATGTATATTATTTATTGAATTTAAATCTGTTTCTAGAATTTTCTTTTGCAAATTGAATAAAACTAAGTTTATATTTAGAAAATTAAAAATATTTTGATTTCTGTGGCAAACTATAGCTGTTACAAGTGCACAGCTGACTTGTCTTGTTTATGGCATTGAATGTAAACTTAGTACTCTTCAAATTGTTAAGAAAGTCATGCAGCACTATTCTTTTGTTAAATTACAACTTCCTAGAACTACAATAATTTCTAGAATTTCTGAAAAAGTTATGAACATTTAGTTGAAATCTGGTATTGCAACTGTTACAATGTGAAGAGTGCAGCAGAACCTTTGCACAAAAATTTGAGAATGATAATTAAAAGAAAAGGTCAATCAAAGATTTCAGCAGTATCAATTGCTAAGATGGAAAGTTTAGTTTTGTTTGACATTACAGCATGTCATTGTCTTAATTTAAGTAATTGCACATGCCCAAGAATATCAGTATTTGAGCATGAATTTTTAATGGATCAAAGAAATGAAAGAAATATGTTTATTGTTCCTTTAGATAAGGAAAAAACCTTTTTATTAATCAAAGCATTTGAAGGAAACATAAAAAAGAATGAAATACTATGATTTTTTTTTGTTTAGTAAAAGCAGTCAGGAAGCATCAGTTAATATCACTTCTGATATAGATGCAGAAATTAATTCTAATGAGGAGTTTTTAAATGACACGTAGAGCAGTGAATTAGCTAGTGAATCTGACAGAAATTTGATCAAGTTTCGAACAGTTGCCAGAAAAAGTGACAGATATGGTGTATCTGATGTTGCTGGAGCTCCAACTGCTACTGCCACATCATAGACCAAACAAAGTTATGGCATCAAAATGAATTGCTTAGAACTACATTATCAAACAAAGCAAAGTGTTCAGTAGGCATAAAATCAATTTTCTTTGATGGGAGAAAAGATAAGACTTTTTGTACATTAACAACTAGCAGTAAAGACATAATCACTGAGGAACATATCACATTAATTGAAGAACCTCGTTCCATTTTTCTTGGTCATATTTCTCCATCAAATCATCATCAACAAATATCAAGAATGCTATTATAGATTTTTTTGATGAAAACAAAGTATCACTTGATAATTTGTTAGCTATTGGCGCTGATGGAGCTAACGTAAATACTGGTGTGAACAATGGTGTAATAAGGTTGCTGGAATGGCATTTGGGATATCCAGTTCATTGGTTAGTGTGTATGTTCTATTTTAATGAACTACCATTGAGAAATTTAGCATTGCATTTAGATACCACCGTTTCAGGAGCGTTTAGTGGCAACAGAAAGCACTTGGAAATTGTCATGAGTAGCAAATTATCATATTTAATGTCAGACAGAATAACTTACTGAATATTCTACAGGAGATTGTGACAAACAATATTAGCATTCTTTGAGTTTATGCACCAGTGTGATTCTTTATAAAACTGGAGTCTCAATGTTACATGGGGTAAAAATACTTGTGTCGCTTAATTCAATTCTCTTGCTTCCTTTCTGAAAGTGATTAACTTTTAATTGATAAACGACATCAAAGAAATGCATATTATGGTCACCCAAAAAATATTTTGATATCAATGTTGATAACATTGATATCAAAATATAAATATAAATAAAATAAACAAAAAAAAAATACCTAAAAGAAATAAGAGAAATAGCAAATTAAATTTGCGAAAAATTTTCAAATTTTCAAAAAGCTTCAAATTCTACAGAAGCTACAGAATTCTACAAAAGTAAGAAAATTTGAAATTCCTCTTTAAAACTTTGATGCAGTTGATTAATATGGCCTTGTAAATTGGGAGGAACTACCAAGGACTCCACCACCTATGTTAAAAGAGTTAAGTGATGATTTCATTGAAAATGCAATTCAAAATATGCAAAAATTGACTTTAGATAGTTTCCCATGCAATTCTCAAAATGTAGAAAGACTGTTCAATTGGTTACAAAAGTAGCCGCAGCTGTATCTGGAGAAATGAGGAAAGATACATTAGATACATTAGAGAAATGAGGAGAGATACATTAGAGCAAAACTTTTATCTTGAAAGTATATTCGACACTTTGCTTCAAAAAATAATTGGAACTTGTAAGAATAATTGATTAATAAGTATAAATGGTGATGAATAAATACAAAAAAAGTACAAGAACGGCATTTAAAAAATTTTCCATTGCTCATAAGAAATGTTATTCTAGTGTTACGTAATCGTGTTACTGCATAAAATTAATTTTAATTTTATTTTTTATTTCAATATATTATTTTGCTATCCATTATCCAAACATTATTTTGCTATCCAAACTGTTTTGAAAAAAAAAATGCAATGATGGTCTACCCTATCATTTAATGATCTGAATTCATTTTAAAAACTTCTTGAGTAAAAAATTGTGAGTTGAAACTTTTTCCATTAAAAAAATCTAAATTGTTAAAATCATTAAATTTTTTTGCTGAAACATTAACATTCAAATGTTTTCAAAATCGATTGTTAAGTGTTTCAAAACTTGTAAAAAGTAAAAAAACAAAAAGAACTTAAAAACTTATATTCTTTTATGACTAATAAAATATTCTTAAATTTAATGACTAATAAAAAATCTTTTTTTTATGAATAAATAAAGAACTTTTATACATAACAGTATGCTTTAGATTTTGCTCATTAACTCAGGCATACTTACCTCCCGCATGAAGATCTTTTGCTTTGGCAAAAAGACCTTCAATCCTACTGTTTTCTTCGACCTTAAATTGAACATAAATATAGAAAGAGTGATATAGAAATAGAAGGAGTGACTTTTATTAATGAAGCTAATAGTTATTTTTAATAATAGACACCAGCATGAAGGTAAGCCAAACTGTCTATCAACACAAAATATTACAATAAAAACATTACACGATGACAAACAATAACACCAGTAGAGTAGGCAGGATTTTTGCTGTTTCAGATATATTAAATTGAAAACCTGTTGATGAATTTAAGTTAAGTATTATATGTCTAAAAAAATCTTACTTTATTAACTTTTTGGCTGTGCATTCTGGGTAAGAAAAGCAAACTTATTTTAAACATATTTGCTCCTAAGTTCCAACAACATCCTTTTTTTGTAAAATATTTTATTTCAACAAACATGAACTTAAGTTTGGTTGAAAGTGTCATCTGAAGCATTAAAAAATCCTTTCTACACTACTGTAAAATATTTTATTTTGACAAACATGAACTTAAGTTTGGTTGAAAGTGTCATCTGAAGTATTAAAAAATCCTTTCTACACTACTGTAAAATATTTTATTTCGACAAACATGAACTTAACCCATATCCTACCACGATCCCCATTTGGGGATTTTTGGTTTTAGTTAACAGTAGTTGGTAGTGGATGCCATTTTTTTGTAGTTGGCAACATATTAGCTCTTATAACACTTCATTTAAGTGACGTGTGTCAAAAAAATGCTACTTTTGCCTGTTGTTTTGAATTTAGAAGTCAAAAAAGTGAAAACACTGAGGTAAGTTATGCATAAAATTAATACTGTATTTCAAATACATAAATTTTCAGTTGTTTATAATTGAATACATTCAACAATTGTCACATGGTAATTTATAGGTTATAATAATCATTTGTAGTGTAAAGTTTGTTTTTAAATCATTATATTTAAAATTATAGTCTTTTTAATGCTGATACCCATTTGGGGATCATGGCAGATTCAATGTTAAAAGTTGATGATATTTCATAGTATTAGTTATTTTCCTATATCTACTTGCCAATAGCAAATAATTTTATCTAATTTCTAAATATGGATACCAGACAATTTCTAAATATGGATACCAGACACTTACTCAATTAGAAGATACGATTATTGACCTAAATTTCTTTGATGAGGATGAACCAGATGCAGTTGTAGATATCGTTGAACTTCCACTTGATAACGTTAATGTTGTATCCGACCTAGAAGACTTCGATGAAGATGTTTTAGAAGATACCCGTCCAAGAGACGTACCTGGTAGAGTAGAAGTACATTCTTGTGCAATTCCAATTGCATCTACATCTAGTGATAAGATCAAAGAAATGGTACTTTCCTATTTTCACAAATCTTATAGATATGACAGTGATGAATTCACATGCATAATACTGTCTAGCAAACAATACGAACATACCGCTGCTAGAATTTAGAAGAAATATCACAAGGGCCTATTTGAGAACTTCTTCAATTATTTCGAACCCAAAATATGCTGGCAGGCCATGTTTACAAAAATTGTTGCAAAATCGAATTCCTAAGGATATTAGGAAAGATCCCATTGGACACCATATAGAAAGGACGGAGGAAGCAAAACAAAGAAAATGTGCCGTTTGCAAAAAGAACACGAGGAAACAATGTTCCAAATGCAATGTAGGCCTACGCATGTATTGCATGAGAAATTGGCATACACTATAATTTACAAAACTATCATATAATCTAATAAAATATTATAAACAAAATTATCTATTATTTTACGCTATACCAGCCACGATCCCCAAATGGGACTTTGTATAAATATTTTTTTTTTTTAACAATGTTTTTTTTTTTTTATTAATTTAACTTGGATAAATACTTTTCCATTTAAAAATCAATTATATTTTACAAAATAAATGTTTTAAAAAATTTGGCCGGTAATGGGTTAAGTTTGTTTGAAAAGTGTCATCTCAAGCATTAAAAAATCCTTTCTACACTACTGTAAAATATTTTATTTCGACAAACATGAACTTAAGTTTGGTTGAAAGTGTCATCTGGAGCATTAAAAAATCCTTTCTACACTACTGTAGAATATTTTATTTTGACAAACATGAACTTAAGTTTGGTTGAAAGTGTCATCTGGAGCATTAAAAAATCCTTTCTACACTACTGTAAAATATTTTATTTTGAAAAACATGAACTTAAGTTCGGTTGAAAGTGTCATCTGGAGCATTAAAAAATCCTTTCTACACTACTGTAAAATATTTTATTTCGACGAACATGAACTTCAGTTTGGTTGAAAGTGTCATCTGGAGCATTAAAAAATCCTTTCTACACTACTGTAAAATATTTTATTTCGACAAACATGAACTTAAGTTCGGTTGAAAGTGTCATCTGGAGCATTAAAAAATCCTTTCTACACTACTGTAAAATATTTTATTTCGACAAACATGAACTTAAGTTCGGTTGAAAGTGTCATCTGGAGCATTAAAAAATCCTTTCTACACTACTGTAAAATATTTTATTTCGACGAACATGAACTTCAGTTTGGTTGAAAGTGTCATCTGGAGCATTAAAAAATCCTTTCTACACTACTGTAAAATATTTTATTTCGACAAACATGAACTTAAGTTTGGTTGAAAGTGTCATCTGGAGCATTAAAAAATCCTTTCTACACTACTGTAAAATATTTTATTTCGACAAACATGAACTTAAGTTCGGTTGAAAGTGTCATCTGGAGCATTAAAAAATCCTCTCTACACTACTGTAAAATATTTTATTTCGACAAACATGAACTTAAGTTCGGTTGAAAGTGTCATCTGGAGCATTAAAAAATGGTTTAAGGTCGGAGTGTCATACTGAATAACATGCAGCATAAGATTTTATTTAAATCTTATGCTATTTATAATCTTAAATATTTAATCAGTATTAAACAGCATATATAAATAATAATATTAAATATATTAATAACCAATGTAAAGTTTTTAAATAAGAAAAATTTAATAAGTTTAAAACAGTTTGATATAATCGATTCAAAGTTTTTAAATTTAAAAACTTTATGTTGATTATGGAGAAAAAGGAGAAAGTGTAATACTTTTTGATGTGTAGACTGAACTTTTTTTCATTTTTTTTACAAAAACAACTCATTAGCAAAATAAATTTTTTACCAAGAAAAAATGTAAAAAGTATTGTTAATTTCTCCATTATTCTCAGAATTCTCAGAATTCTCAGAATAAATCTAAACCTTTTATAGTATTACAAAAATTAGGTTCTGAAGGCTTTTGGAAAATCTTTAGAGTCATTAACAAAGGCAAGTTAAACATTCCAGCTACATCCCATCTACATCTCAGCTGCATGAGTCTGATTTTATTACATCTATTACCTTTAATATATTTTTATGATTTTATTACATCACCTTTTCTATTTGGTGGTTGGACCAAGGTGGTACACCACCAAATATTTTCTGAAACTTTAAAAAAAAAGTGAATTTTTGATATCTTAAGTTGAACTTTTGAACAACTTGTGGACAACCTTCTTCCCAGTCTTCCAAAAGTCTTTAACACTCTCTTAAATATGTAACAAATCCATTAAACCTTATTTTTCTTAAAAAAATAAAAAGTTTTATCTGTTCCAACTTTTAAAATATCTTGGAGATCTTTTTGATACCATTAATTATCCCCCAATCTTCTTATTTTTATTAGCATAGTTAACAATCTTCTAATATCTCATCAATAGTCCAACAAACTCTCTGACAGTTAATAGAAATTCTTCTTGTTCTTGGTGTTTTTTTATTTGCAGTTTATTTATAATTATGCACTTTATTTGTAATTATGCATTTTATTTGTAATTATGCAATTGTGTGATTCTATTCTATGTTATATGGAATCGCTAAGGTAAAGGCTCTTGATATGTCAAAGGTTTTTGATAAAATCTGGCATACTTCTAACCATGTGCAAGATAGCTATCTGCATTTGGTGGACCTGGAAAAGACCTATACTCTCCACTTTTTACTACTGAATCCATTCTTTACCTCATCTTAAATCTCATAGTTCGCATTGTATGAAATCCACTTTTTACTACTGATTGCATTCTTTAAATTCCAAAGAACTGATATTCAAGGAAAAAAAATAGATGAGTAAGAATTTTTGAAGCATTTAGGAACAGTAAAAAAATGAGACTTTATGAATAGTTGTTGTTTGCAATGTAGAAAGATTGCTTACAGCCTGGTTGAATATAAGTTTATTTACGCAAAAAAAAAAAAAGGACATTTTATTTACAACTAAACAGCAAATTGCAATCAAAGACTTTTTTTATATAAAAATATTTTTTGTTTATAAATATTAAAAGTTAAAATATTATTACTAAATTAAATTAAAATAATTTAAAATTCAAATAAATCATAAATTAATAGATTAAAATTTAAACAGTCTATTAAAACATTCATGCAAATAAACTTTTATCACCTGTTTTATAGAACATAGCATTAGCAACCATTGATGTCATTAATAATGACATACATGTAGCTAGACGTTGACATCTAGTAAAAGTGCTATGACAAGGTCTTGTAAATATTGATAACCAAATATGTCCATCATAAAAATTCTTTATCATGGTTACAAAAAAAAGATAATTAAATTCTGTAATATCTTCTTGGGATGATGGTTGAATTTTTCTCATAATAGCGCCATCTTCTTCAGTGACATCTAACCATTGATTACAAATAAAATTAGTTAGCGTTTGTGTTTGCATATCACGAACCTGAAGAAAGGTAAACTTTAACTATTACTAAAATACTAGTTAAAGAAAGAAAATTTAAAAGGTAAAATATGTTTTTTTGAGTCAAATCAATAAGATATTTCATGTTAATATTGCTGTCAAAATAATTGCATCTCACTACAATTTTTGTATCAAAATATTTAAATTTTATCATAGTAGAAATAGCAATTGTATCATTGTTGAAAAAAATTATGAATCTGTAAAACTAAAGACCTTAGTTCATTGGAGTTTTTATGGTATTTGTGAAATAAAGAAAGCAACAATGCAGTTAAGATTTAATGCTGGCAGTCATTTAAATTACCATCTATAGCATCTTTACTTTTATATGCCTAAGTTTTATTTTCCTTTTTTTTTGCAAAAGAACTATAGCATTGTTAAAAGATATAAAATATGACAAAAATTTACCATTCAAGAGTTTAGTTGACATCTCAAAACAAAATAGCAAAAAAGTGATTTATACAAAAACAAAATAATATTCAAAATGAAAAATCTCAGGAATCAATTAGAATCAATTAAAAAAAAAAATTATTAAACATTACTTTTTATAGTTAAATATGCAAATGTATTTAAAAAAAAAGTAATAATTTTGATTAAAAACTATTTATTTATTATTTTAAACTTAAGATTTAAAACAACTCTTCTCCAACAACTCTATTTTGGGACCGAATAGATAACGAGGCATCCATTTCATAAACCTGATTTTTTATCAATTTTGATTGTTTTGTAATATTTAATTATTTTGACTTCGATTAAATTTTGATTTGTATCAAAAGAATAAGAAAACCATGGAAGAAGGTATGACATGAATTAAAACTGACAAGAAGTAATAAAAAAGTTTTCCTGAATAAAAAAAAAACAGCAGATTTTTTAGCACAAACCATGAACATA
The DNA here is from genome assembly GCF_038396675.1 of Hydra vulgaris. Lineage (NCBI taxonomy): Eukaryota > Metazoa > Cnidaria > Hydrozoa > Anthoathecata > Hydridae > Hydra > Hydra vulgaris. The sequence continues at coordinate 2,655,785 of NC_088927.1, forward strand.
GTATAAAAAACAAGTGCCAAAAAAAAATTCACAAAAAAATTTTAGTTGGACTTTATTATTCTAATAATTCTATTATTATACCCCCTTAATTAAAAATTACTCTACAAAGATTACCCCCTAACTCTTTTATCCTTTTGGTTTTTACCAATATAAATAATAAAAAGATATATCAGAGAGTTTTAAATAGATTGAAATATGTCTAAAACCTAAAAATGAATAAGGAAAAACTGAGAACAGCAATACAAGCTATTTTATGAGAACAACTAGATATATGTTAGAGAAACGCAAATGATAGAGCTCTAGAGATTAAATTGTTTTGAGTCGTGGGTTAAATTATCCTTAGTCAAGTGATTATATTGTCTTGAAAGCTAGTAAGAATATTGACATCCTGGGTCAAATGGCCTGGCTGGGTAAAGCCTAAAGATTTTGGCCATAAAGTCACCATGGATCATTTTTAAGAGTCACTTCATTCATTACCATAGACTTAAAAGCTGCCCAAAATCAAGAATATTAGGTAATAGAATAAAAAAAACATTCATCAACAACATCAAAAAGAAAATTGTTGCCAAAGATTTAGAAGATTCTAATTCAAAAAGACAAAAAACCCAAAAATAAGACCTAAATCGAAAATAGATATAATATATATAAATTAGTAATAAAGTAATGTAGGAAAAGAAAATCATTAAAAACCTGAACACTTAGAAGAAACCATCCTGGAGAGTCTCCAGCATTATTATGCCATATTGCCACTTCTTTTAGGTCACCAATATCAGCTGGTAATGCTACAATAAAAATATCAGTTTCTGATTTCTGAAAACATTTTCGATTAGGACTGTACAATTTTCTTGGTCCTGATTCTCCTCTGCTTCCTATAAAACAAGTTTTAAATAACTTTAGATTTCATTTTGATTGCTATGTTTTTAGTTTCCTTTGAAACAAAACAAAAAAATTATTAAATTTATGCTTCAAATAGTAACTTTTTTGTTTTGTTTTTCCCTTCATAAAACAAAGAAAATTGTGTAATATTAATAAATATTATTGATGAACTACAAATTTATTAACACCCAAATTTAAAAATTATTATTTTAGTTGTTTTGGTTCCTTTTTCAGTTTTTTGGTGTAAAAAACTGAAAAGGAACCAACTTTGACCAAAAAACTAATAATGATAAAACGGAAAAATTTTCTGCTTTATAAAATCAAATATTTCTTTTAGGCTCAATAAATATATTGCTTATCAATATTACTTATAAACATTGCTTATAAAAGTAATTCTATAAAAAATAACAGGAAATTTAATTTTCTAATTTAATTTATCTACAAACATTTATGTTCTAATATACTTAATATAATTAATGTAATATATACCTTATATATTTCAAAATAAAGTTTTTGAATGATTGCACTCGTAATAATTTCTTTTTTTTAATGGTAACTAACCTCCCTAAGGCAAAAAAGGCTACTATAGAAAAGGAGGCTACTACTATATTACCATTCAAATCTTGATTTCAAGGCAATGTTTTACAGTTGGAAGCATATTATATTATATATATTGGGACAATGGGAAGTTGGAAGCATATTATAATATATATATTGGGATAATGGGGAGATGTTATATCATTAGCAAAGTGGACATCTAACAATTGTAGAGCTACAACTAAACTGTTTGATTTGTGGCCAAACATTACATCCTACCAAACTGCCACTGATCAACCTCTTTAAACACAACTCTTTAAATGAAATTGTTTGTATAAGCATCTTCAAATTGATAATAAATTAATAAATTTGTCAATAAATTTGGTGCAACAATAATGGGAAGCACGTTGAAAAAAGACCAGATAGAGTGACAAATAAACATGTTTTTGCATAATAATGAATGCAACTAGCTATGTAATACTAGATTGTAAACAAATTGTAAACTACTGAACGATTGCATACTAGATATGCAATCATTTGGTAGTTTACAATTTATCTGGAAAGTATACACAGTAAAAATACACAATAAAAATAAAACAATTTTACAAAATTTTTGACAATATTGATGGTCAATAAAATTTTTTTAATTTAGTTCTACAGTTTTCTAACATAAAAAAAACAAACACCTGTTATCAATATAGCTACATCTGCAGTTGTTGAGCAACCCTTTTTAAATCCTGTATCTATAACAATTTCATATAAGTATTTATCATTGGGGTGGTTTTCAGGTAGATAAATCACCTCGCTCTAAAATTAAAATATAATCTACAACTATGTAATAACAACAACTACACAACAAAAAAGAATCAATAAAAAATAGTAGGACAACAATGTTTTGATTACAAATGATTAAACCACAAATAAATATTAAAAGCTATGTAAGCAAAATACAGTAACGTAATGCAATGCTAAAAATTCTGAAAGATCAAGCACTAGAGTGAATTTTTAAACTCTTTTAATTTAAATTATATTAAATTATACTAAACTAAATTATATTAAATTACGCTAAATTAAATTATATTAAACTATACTAAATTAAATTATATAAAATTATACGTAGTTAAATTATATTAAACTATACTGAATTAAATTATATTACATTATACTAAATTAAATTGAACTAGATTTTTTTTGCGTTAACTATTGTAATTTTTTGTCTAAATATTATATAAATATTGATTAAACAAATAAAAAGTTTGTTAAAAAAAAAAAAAATAGTTATGCATTTACATTTTTTGTTGAAATCACAATAAAAAAAAAAAAAAAAAATTAATTTCAGGTTAATATAAAAATCTGAAAAACTTTTTTAAATCAGAATAATTTTACCTTTTCAAGATCACCCTTATCCTTTTTTCTTGCCCATACAAGTAATAACAAATATAAACCTATTATTGCCATAACAACTGAAAAAACAGTTGGATTGCTTGCTAAATCAAACCTTTTAAGAGCTCCAAAATCAGGTGGTTGAGCATTCGAAAATGGTCCACCACCTCCAAAATCAGTCAAATGATCACAATGGCATACAGTTTGATAGCTATTTGTTTCATATTCATCAGTCTAGTAAATACAACACTATAATTACATTTTACAGTTTGTTAACTATTGGTTTCATATTCTTCAATATAATAAATATAACACTATATTTTAACAACATTTCAAATTTATGCTTTTTAACTAAGGATGTTTTTGTATGATAAGTAAAACGTTTACCATTGTATTGTGGGATTGAATGCTTTTTAAAGTGTTTTAAGTGCTAAGCAATTATTCAAATTTGCCAAAAGGTTTTTCAAACTGTCACACTTTTATATCAATAAAAAGTTTTAACTTAAAATATATTTTGTGATTTTTAATTTCAATTTAGTATAATCTTATATCTTTTTATCTTTTGAACATTTTTTATGATAAAAAATAAATTTTTTTACCTCACATCCTTCTGTGTTCCATGTGTTAAGAGGCTTATCCCAAAACATGCATGCACGAGTATATGCTTGAAAAAAATATCCTACAGCTGAACAATTATCTTCACTAGGAGTAGATGAAAATGGCAACAACAATTTAGTAAGAGGATGTGTATTGTTGTAGTAGATGACTCCTATGCACCAACTAAATAAAACCTTGTTCATATCAATTGACAAAAATTTAAAATTCAAAACCTTTAAATTTCAAAATCCTAAATGAGGACAAAATAGACTGTGGGAGAAGACATCCTACAATTAAAAAAATGTTAAAAAAGTTACTATTAAAGGTATTTAAAACCTCTAATTAACCCAGCTCAGGCAAACCATTGATGCACATCCATTCTGGATTAATGTGAGAATTTTAACAACTTTTTATATTCATACACTTATCAAAATAATTTTAATAAATTATAATAATTACTAATAACTTTGAACTACATACATCTCACTTATGAAGCGACAAGTAATCACTATAAAGGTTAGCAAATAATTTATTAATTGAATAATTAAAGCATAGCTTTTAAAAAAGCATAGTTTTTTAAAAGCTATGCTTTAAAGCTAACTATTAAAAAAATGAACTTTTATTGACAATAAAGATTGTAATGATAAAAAGTGTAAAATATTTGATAACTTAATAAACTTGGTATTTACTAAGAAATTTGTATTTTATTTTAAATTTCAAAATCAATATTTATAATAAAAACTAAAGAAAAAATAATTTTAGGATAAAAAGCATTATGATCTTACATCATAAAAATCAGATGATGGATATCTGATTTTTATGATGTAAGATCTTTTTCATGATAATACCTGCCCACACTGTGAAGGTTAATGTTTGTACTAAAACCCTATGTCTATTTCTATTTTATAAGATTATGTCAACAGTGGTGTTTCAAGTGGTGTTTCATACAGAACTAAATCTATAGTCGTACACACCCATTTAAAAACATTAGGGATGAACCCAGACCTGTTTTAGTACCGCTGGAGCGGTATGGGTGCCAAAAAAAAGCACCCAAAAATATTTTATCTTTTAATTTTTCTTTTGCTTTTTTATTAAAAATATATAATTTTTTCTATTTTAAACTAGTATATAAATAATTTTCAGTTTAATTCGGCAATTTTTTTTTTCAGGACAATAAAATAAATTAAAAACCAATTGCTTTTTTCACAAAATTATGTGACATAACTGTCCTTTGGTTACTAACTGAATGTTAATTTTTAAAAAAGGAATGCCATGAAACTTAATTTAAAAAACTTGTTACAAAATTTTATAACAATGGAATGTATAAAAAGTTTACTTTTTTGAAAGATAGAACGGTATTAAAATATCTATTGTGAGTAAAATTAACTTTTGTTTGTTGGCAATTAAGAGTGAACTGCTTTTGATAATAAATGAACAAGAGTAAAATAATTCAGTCATGCGAATTTAATTTTTAAATGAACTTTGATCTTTAACTTGCTATTTTAGTTTACATGAGAAAAACGAAAAAAAAATTATTAAGAAAGTTTTGATTTTTTTCCATATTCTTTTTGACATTAAATATAATAAAAATAGAGATAACTTAATAAAAGTTTTATTAAGATCTAGTTATTTTTAAACTTCAATATCTTTAATGTTTAAAAAAATCCATAGTAAATGTAACTTATTTATTAAACTTAATTTTTTTTAACTATACTTAACAAATTAAAAAGTATAATATATTTTTTAAAATACAATTTGCTTTTTAATAAAAAAATTACAGTGGGTTGCATAAATATAGAGTCAGTTGATTTTTAATATGATTTTTTTTATACTTTTTTTAAATTTAAAGCAAACAAAAAAGTTAAGTTTAATTGTTTTAAATTTTATTAATAGTGGTTTTATAAACAAAATAAGAAAAAAAAATTTTTCAAAAAAAAAAAAGATTTTTTTTTTTGAAATAACTTTTTTTTGAGATAACTTTTTGATAAGAAATATATACAACGTTTAAAAAACAACAACAAAAAACAGCAAAAATAGAATCAGGGTGCATTTTAGTATTTTGTATGCGCACCACAAACTTTTACACATGCACGAACATGTCTAGGCATAAATTTAATTAGTTGGATGCATAATTCTTTTGGAAATTCTTTTGGAAATTCTTTCCAAAGCTTTTCTAACGTCTGCTGTAATTGCACAACACTGTCTGGCTATGCTCTCTTTGACCGATCTCTTGTCTATCCAAGCCCAAATGTTCTCGGTGAGATTGAGATCTAAAGAATGAGCTGGCCAAGGCATGACCGTAATGTTTTTCCAATCAAGCCACTCTTTAACCGAGATTGCAGTGTGAGCCATAGTGCCATTGTGCTGAAAAATCCGTTGTTGTCTTCCGTAAAAGGCTCTGGCTGTTGGCAAAAGTTTACCCTCGTGGTTCTCTTTGTAGTTGGACTGGTTAATTCTGCTGTTATAAATGTTGTATGACCCTGTTCCTTTATGGGAGAAGCATCCCCATATTCCAACTGATCCTCCTCCGCCTTTTATCCTTGGTACACAAAAGCGCTCTTTGAACTTTTCGCCAGCCTCTTGATGATTAATCTTAATTTGCAATTTATCACCTCAAAATTGGATTCGTCGCTGAAAATGACTTTGGCCCAGTCTTCTACAGACCAGTGAAGTCTTTTTCTACACCACTTTAATCTTTTTAGGCAATCTGAGACACACAAAAGTGGTTTTCAAGCAGCAATCTAAGCCTTTCTTATTTAGGCATCTTTGTACAGTACATCTACTAACACTAACATTACCAGGCAAGTTTGCGGTAAGAAATTTTAGGGTCTTATCTAACCTTTTGATAGAGATAACTTTGGTCTCTTGAAGTTAGTTTATCTGTTAGCAGACCTACAACTTGCTATCTGAAACAGCATTTCTGCCCATTTTTGTCTTTTAACTTTACCAAATAATTACCAATGCAAATAACTCAAGATATAAAAATGATAATTTTATTTTATTTTTGCAAGAACGTTTATATAGTGTGAAAGAAATCAATCACCAAATTTAAGATCACTCAAATAACATTTCGTTGAGATATTTCAACTTAAGTCATTAAATTTTAGTTGACTCTACATTTTTGCTACATTAGAAATACAGGTATGTTCTAATTAAATTAATAATTACTCAAGACTGGTTAACCTAATGAGTTCCAACTATGCACCATTCGATAAAAAATCAATTAAGACATTTAATACGCTTTTAATCATATTTATTAGTTGGTTTCAAAGATAATTGTAAAAAAAACAAAAATTTCACACAAACAAAGTAGTTACTCTATATTCATGCAAATCACTGTATAACATTTTTAAAATTACATTTAATGTAATTATCTCTTCTTTAATTATCTATAATTTAAAAGTAATATAATATAATTTAATAATTTAACTTAAAATCAATTAAAATTATTGCCCTTCAGTAAAAGTTAAATGAAAAATTTGCTAATATTTAAATCAAAATTTTAAAATTAAAATAATAGTAAATACGTTTATTAAATGCTTATGTTTTTTATTCGAATAGTTATTTGAGTACAAGACGTATAACTATTTTGTTAATTTTACAAATATTACACAAATATTACATTATTATTATTATATGTAAATATATTATGTAATGTAAATATTGATTACAAATTGTTTAAAGTATTTAAACATTTTTTTATCTAATTATATAAAACATTAATAACTAATAAAATAAAATTTACTAAAATATAGTTAATAAATGTTTAAAATACTTTAAACAATTTTAAATAATTATTTACAAATAGCATTTTAATTACAGCAAAAGCATTTATTAAATTCTTAAGTAAAATAGTTTTTTTATCGTAACTAAAGTAATTTGGTTATGCCCACTAGTAAATATATGTATTCAAAAAAAAAAATGGTATCCCCAAATAAACTCTCGGTTTGTCACTGAACATAGTCATATAACAAACATATAACACATGTATAAAACACATGAACACATAACATACATATTACACATAACAACTCATATCTATTTTTTATTGAGCTTACATTCCAACAGCAGTTTTGTTTAGATCTTTTTCACTGAAATAACAAGTCCATTTTTTTTGGCTCTCCCAATAATTTTGTTTTTCTTTCGACAAACTGTACCAATCTTCTGGATAAGGATTTGGAAGAGTGCAATTCTGCTGGTTATCGGACAAAGATGGAAATCTTCCTATATATGTAATATATTGGAAGATTTTATATGACTTTATATAACATATATACTACATATACTATGACAATAATTAGTTAATGCTATATAAAAAAATTGATGAAGTAAATTTAATATAAAATATATATTTGTAAAACAAATTGTGAGTAAATTGTTTTGTATTTAGTGTTGCTTAAAGAAATAAAATTGAAGCATTTTGCTGGTAATTTGGGATGGTTAACAGTATAGATTTACCAGAGAATTTTTTTACACCATTCTAAAAGGTGATATCTTTTTTTTAAATAACATAATATCTGTTACTCTTGATGTTTTTTTTTTTTAAAAGGGATATTCCAGTTTGACATTAGTCACCTCTTCTCTTACCTTTAGGAGGAGCCTTCCTGGTTTATAAACTTCTTTTAATTTTAGGAGGGATCTTACTGTTTAATTTGCTTCTTTTGAATCCTGTTTAATATTATGTGTTTCTTTTATTTTTGAATAGCACTTGATTGGTGAATTTTTGAATACTTAAAATTAAAAATCAAAACAAAATAAACTTAAAAATAGTTTTTATTTATAATTTTTTATTAACTAGACTTTTTAAAAAAAAAATAGATGAGTTAAAATGTTTATAAAGTAAAAGATTGTTTCCCATTTGTAAAGTGTTCATTTATTCTTTTTACCAGACAGGTTTGGAGGATTTTATATCATAACTGGAAGGTTATATGACAAAATCCTCTGGCAAAAATGCAGCAGTTATATTACAAAATCCTCTGGCAACAATCTGTGCAAAAAAAATTTAGCAGATAGTAAAAATTTCCTGATGAGCAAACTTATAAAGAGGCTCTACATGCTGATGAAACAACCACATACTTCGTTGCATTTATTTTTTTTTCTTACAAATACTATCCTGCATCAAAATCCTGGATCCTGCACAGATGAGCTATCACAAGTTATTATTCCAACAAAACTCAAACATGACTCACCATTTGGTAAAGACTACATCCTTTTACTGAAACTGTTCTTTCATGCTTAATTATTCAGCTAGTTTTTCTCTTTGAACATTAGTGATTTGGAATTCATTCTTGCCTTCATATTTACCTGACTTACAATTTACAGCCTTTAATGTCTTCTGTCAACCATTTACTTGCTTAACTCTACTTTCTATCAAATTAGATACTTGTTGGTTGCAACCTTGTTGGGAGTGAATTTATTAAGAAATAAAAAATAAACAGTTGATAACCTTAAACAACTTAATTACCTTTTACATATACACTCTAATTAATATAAAGGGTGACAGGAATAGTGTTGAAAAATGAACTTCAGAATAATGTCAAATATGTAAAAAGTAAACACCTGCTATGTCTCAAAGATCTCAAAGAAACCAGAATTATTTTGAAAGAAATTTTCATGTCTCATTTAATTCTATTTAATAAAATTTTTTTTAATTCCAATTGTTTAAAAAATATTTTGAAATTAAATAACAATAATAACTGTATTAATAATAATAATAACAATAATAATAATAATAAGATTCTACCTTTATTCATAAATGTAAAGAAAAATCCAGTAAAATTTTCATCTGTTGGTTTAATGTTAAGTACAATAATAGAAGAATTGACAGTGGAATCAACTTGATGAATATTGCGCAAAAGCTCACAGTAAGCAGTATAGTTCTTCATTGGAGGCGGAACTTCGTCATTTTCAAGAACTAACTTTATTTTTTCTGTAAGGTTTTTAAGCTGCTTTTGAGACCCATCAGGTTTTGTGAGAGTCATACCTTTAACTTTTCCTTTTACATTTTTTGAAGCTTTATCAAATTGATAACGATTTGAACCAACACTGTTCTATATTAAAAAAAAATCTTTCCTGAAAAATTTATCTAAACATAGATTTTTGAAAACTGTGTATTTGTTATGAATTTTCTAATAAGTTATTTTGAAAACATTTCAATTAAAAATAACACAGTAATGAATAACAATTGGAAACTTTAAAATTTGCATTAAAGTTTCAAAAAGTCATTCAAAAATATTTTTTACATTCAAAACTTTAAACAATGTTACTATACTAGCTGATCGGACTTGTAAAAAATGGGTCTTCGTAAGTTTATTCCACATTTTTTCTATATTTTTTCCTTACACATGTAATGTATTATATTGTTGCTGTCCAGACCCGTAAAATAAGTCTTTTCCAAACAAAACATTTTTATTCTATCTGTTCCACATCGATCATTCTTATTTTTTTTTACTTCAATACTTTTTAAAAACAATAATAAAACTATAATTTTATTTATAAATTTCTACGTAATGTTGTTATGCGATATAGTTGCACTTATTTAAAATATCCGCTTAAAAAGTGTCAAATCATTTTAATCGGTATAAAATAGTTATAAAATAGTTTGTTTTTCCTTAAAACGTACATCTAGTAGACTAGTGATTTAGTGCGCTGTCCTCTCTACCAATATAAAAATTATGTGGTTTCACATCCACTGCCATTTTTTTTTTTTTTTTTTTTAATCTTGCTGCTTTTTTAAACACAAAACAAAATAGTTTTTTTAAACACAAAACAAAAAAGAATTTTTTAGAAAATTTTTAAAAGTTATATTATAAACGATAGTTCCATACATGACGCACAAGCTCAACTTAGCTGAGTTTACATGAGCTATGCAATAAATAATACGCTTATTTAGAAAATCCACCTGAAAAGTTTTCCTTAACTGCAATTGGTATAAAGAGATTTATAAAAAGATTGGTTTTTTATACTACATATATCTTTAATAGCTAAGTGGTTTAGTGCACTGTTCTCTGTGTCATTTCCGAGAGTTAAATGCAACCCCTAACCATAAATACATTCTTCAATTTTTTCAATCTTGCTGCATATATTTATAGCAAAAAGTATATATATAGCAAAAAAGACTTTTAATTGTTCAAATAAAATTTGAAAGATTCCTCATATTATAAAGAGATTATACATATAACATAGAAATACTGTTAAAATTTATAAATAACATATATATATATTATATATATTAAACTTTTGTGTTATAAATAACATATATATATATATATATATATACTAAATATATTGATTTTTGTGTTATAAATAACATATATATTAAATATATTGAATTTTTGTGTTATTAACATTTATATATCAAATAAATTAAATATTTGTGTTATAATTAACATATATATACTAAATAAAGAAAAATGTTCTAGAAAAAAAGATTTTATTTAACTTTTTTGTGAACATCGAGAAAAATAGTGAGAAAAGAGAATAAAGTTCAATATGAATGTTGTTATCATGAGCAATATGGAAAATATTTTGAGAAAGGTAAAATAAGCGGTGTAAAAGGTATAAAGTGGTGTATAAAAAGGTGTAAAGTGGTGTAAAGCCTATCATTTATTATAGTTAAAACAGAACTATGTTAAAAATAAAAAGTAAAGTGTTTTATTGAAATTTATTCAATTAATCTATTTAAAAACGTGAATTTTTTTAAGTAGTTTAAACATTTTCTTTGACAAAGCTTTTACAAAAAAATAATGCATATGCAACCCTAGGTTGGAAACATTGTAGCAAATACTGCAAAAAGGTAGTTAAAGCTTATATGACATTTTAGTTATAACCTGAAAAAACAACAATGCAACTTTGACATAATATTTTGATAGGATTTTCTTCAAATTGAAACCCTTTCCGATTTTTGTATTTTAAGTGTTATTTTTTTTAAATTAGCATTCTGAGTAGCCTAGTTAATTCAACTTTATTCTAAAATATTGAGTCAAAAATTATTGATTTTTAAAGCTAAAATGGAGGGAACCAAAATCAGAAAAAAAGATTGGAAAAATAAATAAATGGCTAAATTACAAAAAATGAGTAATTTTTAATTTAAAGTGTACAGAAGACCAGGGCTAGTTGCCATTTTTTTGTAAACATTAAAGCGTAGTCTTGAGGAGGATATTATTTCTAAGTTGCATTCATAATAAAAAATTCTGGTTTAAACATAGGAATATTGTTACATGTATTCTTCTTGGTTAAGCAGTATACATGTAGCATGTTTGAAAAGAGAAAGATATTCAAAATTTCAACCATGGGCATGCCAACCATGGGCATGCCAACCATGGGCATGCCAACCATGGGCATGCCAACCATGGGCATGCCAACCATGGGCATGCCAACCATGGGCAAAATTTCAACCATGGGCAAAATTTCAACCATAGGCTTTACAATTAATTTGAAAAGATAATACTTTGGGGCCATCCATAAAGTACATACGCAGGCATGCAGGAAGGAAGGTTTCCCAAAAGCATACAAACGTAATATAATTATTATTCCATAAAGAACGCGTATTTGATTGGTAGCGAGATGAGGAGCAAGAAGACGTCAAATAAAAGCAAACTTTTTTTGAATTCTTTTTTTTTAATTACTGGTTTTTATTTATGTTAAATTATGTTAAAATGTGTTATTTACTAATTATGTTAAAATATGTTGTAACATTTTATGATTTAAATAAGTACATTAAGTAACATTTTAAGTTTTAATTAAGTACAGAGAAATGTCAAATAAACTAAATGTTTTCTTTGTTTTGAAATATTTATGCATTGAGGAAGAGCTTCATTTAAAAAAAAAAAATCTGTATGTACCACTGCGTACTTACGGATTTTTTTTTTTATCGCTTGGGGGGGGGGGCCCTTTGAAAGCCTACAGGTTTATACAAGGAGTGAGGATGGGTCCTAAACCAGTGGTTTTACTGTGTATGTACTTAATGGATGCCCCCTTTGCTGGATTGTAGCACAATATTGTACAAATTTTCAATAGTTTGCAAATAGATTTAGAATTTGCCTTATTTTTTAATTAATAAAACAGAATTAATAAAATAACTTTTTGTAATTTAAAAATCAATTAAAACAAGTAAATTTAGAAAAAATAAGTTTGAAACTTTTTGTAATTTAAAGCTTCTTTTTATAATTACTGCTTGATCAGTTATAATTACTCTCTGGTCAGTTATAATAATTGCCTGGTAAGTTATAATTATTACGAAATCAGTTATAATTACTGCCTGGTTATTTATAATTACTGCCTGGTCATTTATAATTACTGCCTACTCAGTTTTAATTTTTTTTCCTGGTCATTATTCAACTACGCATTATTGTAACACCTGCTCTTAAAAAAGAGTTCTAAAAAAAAAAGTTTCAAGATCAGTAACTAGTGTTTTGTTTACATGATCATAGTAAAAAACCAAACCAAGTAAAACCCTCTAATAAAATAAATACTTCAAACAAAACATAAAACTTCAAAAAAAAAACATACAACTTCAAACATAAAACTTCAAACAAAAAGTAAAGTTAATTTAAAAAAACATGCATTAATAAAATATTAATTTTTTTGATTTACAAAAACAATCTCTTCTTTGGTTTTGAGGACAAGACTGCAATAAAGTTTCAGTTTAAAGCAAAGTAGAATTCAACTTGTAAGATGTATGATGCCATACAATATATCAAGTTGTATGTTGTATCATTAAGATCAAATCAGTTGCAACCTGTTCCATGTCCTGCTGCCTTGTGGGATTCACTTTCTAAGCAAAGACTGGAAGAATTTTGCTTCCGATCATCAGTACTATTTTAAAATTGGTCATGCCTATAGTAATATATACATATATATTAATTTTTTTCAAATTTTTTTTATTTTTTTATTTATTTTGTGTGTGTCTCTTATATAGTTTGAGGTGCCTTAGTTACTGTTTTAGCTCACCTGTAATCTACTTTATATGTATATTTGTGCTCTGTCTGAACTTCTGCCGCGGTGTTTACTCACCTTTAAGTTACTATCTATATGTTTGTGTTCTGTCTGTATATGTTTATATCTGTTTATGTTATGTGTATATGTTTATGTTCTGTCTGAACCTCTGGCGTGGTGTTCACTCACCCATAAGTTTCTATCTGTATGTTTGTGTTCTGTCTGTTTATGTTTATATCTATGTTTGTGTTCTGTATGAACCTTTGGCGCAGTGTTATCTCACTTATAAGTTTTACTTTATGTATGCATGTGTTCTGTTTAAATGTTTCGTTTAAATGTTTAAATCTGTTTTGATGCAGTGTGAGCTCATTAACTAACTAAGCACTCCAACTATTGAGCCCAGGCTCACTCTTATCTCCAGTATTTTGTTGGGTGTAATATTTCCAAAATATTATATCTAGTGTTTTAAGGTGCTGTTTGCAGGAAATAGTTCCTTTTAACTACTCCAGGTCAGATCAGGTTCAGGATCATCACAATCACCCTGCTACTGATATTATGTAACTTAGTGCTACCTGCCCCATGCCATGCTGCCTTGCAGAGTGTGCTTTTTTAGGCTAGGACAAACAAATTCTGACTTAAAATCCCCTGCCTTGGGGCTCTTAGTTGAGTAAAGGCAAGAGACGATGTCTCAATAAAAATACTCATTTAGGGCAGATGTTAATTGCATCCAGCTATTGTCTTGTAAGAGGCCTCCTAGGCAAAGGCTGTAGGGGTAAGCAGAATAATTCTGTTAACTAGCCTCAAACCCCTTCTTCATCATTAGGTTGGCGTAGATAAAAACATGTCCTTAATAGTGGCTATGCAACTGTTCCTGTTATCTTCTAATAAAGGTACAGCTATAAAACTCAGTTTAATTGTTCTGAGGCTGGCTGGTATTAAAGTTTCCCAAACTCTGTGGTAGCTCTCAGAGAGGCTGATTCCATCAATAGCTGCTAAATATCGGAGTGTTAACAGTGTCATGTTGTGGATGGATGGTGTCCCTGTTAATGCTTTTGGTGCGCATTGTTGAGGCCACAGAAGGAGCCCTATGTTACAACTTTAATTAAGACGTAACTACTTTAATTAAGTCTTAACATATGGGTTAGTTAACAGGACTGAGAAAATTGCATAGCTTATTGCTTGGGAGGCTATGCTCTATCTATGAATGAGTCAAGATCTCTTTAAACTTAAATTATGCCAAAAGTAAATCAAAACATTAAACATAAAAAACCATCCCCATCACTCAACTGTTTTAATATATCTTTTACTAATATTCGCAGTCTGCGAAGCAAACTTATATCAGTTGAATTTTACCTCTCACAAATTTCACCAGACATGCTTGCTCTTAGTGGGACGAATTTTAATTTTGCTATTCCTTCTTCTGATCTTAGTGTTAATGGGTACTATCTTTTAATTCACAAAGACTCTAATAGTCACATGCTTGGCTTAAGGGTATACATACGCATCAATTCACTTAATTATTGTTTTCCTGACAACCCTAACCATTTACCTTCACTCCATGATTTATGTTTGGTCTTTGACCCTAACTTGCATTCAGTTTCTCCTTTTTCTCCCTTAAGTGGTTCAATGATCTTTTTAAATCTTTCATCTTGTACTTCATTTTTGGACTCACCTTATCATCGCACTACTTACTACTATCCTAAAGCTGACTGGGACTCTTTTCATGATTTTCTTCGAGACAGTCCTTGGGCTGATGTCTTTTACCTCTCAGCTGATAAGTGCGCCTCCTATGTAACCTCCTGGATTCAGAAAGGAATGGATGCTTTTATTCATTTTTGTTGGTTCCAAGTCAAGCCTCATTCTAGTCCATGATTTTCATCTTCTTGTGCAGCTGCTATATCTAATCGTAATCATTTTTTTCATCTTTTTAAAAGAAAAACTCTCTTGAAAACAAACAGCTATTTATTATTGCAAGAAATCGATGTAAAAAAGTGATTTCAGATGCTAGGCTCCATTATTCTCAATTCACAAAATCTCATATTTTATCTCAGAAGTTAGGCTCAAGAGGCTTTTGGAAAATCTTCAACAGCGTTGTTAACAAAGGAAGGTCTTACATTCCATCTCTCAATTATGGTACTGATCTTATTACCTCTCCCAATTATAAAGCTGAACTTTTTGTAAAAAACTTTTTTTCTAATTCGACTCTCAAATCTTATGACCATTTTCTTCCTACCATTCCAATTAAACAGGTTAACCTATTGTTAGACATTCAAATCACTCCAGCTTCCATTGCTAAAGTCATACCTTGATTAAACTTTTCTACGGCTTGTAGTCGAGACAACATTCCTGTCGCAGTCTTACAAAATTGTTCTCCAGAACAGAATTTTTTCTTAACTATTGAATAAGTGTTGTTTTTGACTAAGTCTTATTTTCCTGCATGCTGGAAAATGGCATCTGTTATTCCAATTTTCAAAAACTCCGTTGAACATTCTGACCTCTCCAATTATTGTCCAACCAGTTTTCTTTTTTTTATTAGCAAGGTCTTTGATAAACAAATTTCTCACATGCCATCTTGAGTCAAATAACTTGCTGTCAGACAATTAATACAATTTTTGATCCTATCCCTTGCTAACTGCTGTAACTGAAAGATTTTATTTTGCATTAGATGGAGGTGGCGAGGCTCCATCTAATGCTAGGGCTATTGCTCTTAACATATCAAAAACTTTCAACAAAGTTTGGCATGTTGGTCTCCTCCATAAACTTGTTTCATATAGTGCATCTGGGAAAGTTTTTGAGATTATCAAATTGTTTCTTTCTAACCGCTTTATTAAAGTCATCCCCAAAGATCAACACTCTTCTTTACTCGCAGTAACTTCTCAAGGTTTTATTCTTGGTCCTGTTTTGTTTCTTATCTACATTAATGATCTTCCCGACAACCTTACATCTAAAGTAGTTCTTTTTGGTGATGATTCAACTTTATACTCCTGTCTTGACAAAAAGCCTTTTTTTCTTGATCGAATAAAATAGGCAACCAATCTTGAATATGATCTTACTTCTGCAACAGATTATAATTTACTACTGAACTACTTTTATGGAAATTTACTTTTCATTTACTACTTTCATGGAAACCATATATGCAGTCAATTGCCAAGTTAAAATCTGCTAAGGTTGCTTCTCTTTATCATGCTTGCCATTTTCTCTCTCCTGATTCCATTCTCTACCTCTACAAATCTCTTATTCATCCCTGTATGGGATATTGTTGTCATATTTGGGCTGGTTCTTCTAATGATGCTATTTCTCTTCTAGACAAGGTCTAAAAACGCATTGCAAACATAATTGGACCCGATCTATTGGCTAATTTTGAGGCTCTTTCCCATCATCATAAAGTTGCATCTCTTTCTCTTTTCTACAAATACTATCATGGTTGCTGCTCAAAGGAGCTATCATCTCTAGTTCCATCAACTAAAACTCATTCTCACTTGACTTGTCATACATTAAAGTTTCATTCTTTTACTGTATGTGTCCCTGCATGCTCTAAAAAAATTTATTTGTCTTGTTTTTTTCCCCACATTTTAACCCTTTAAAACTTTCTCCCATCTTCATGTTTTCCTAATTTATACAACCTTCAACTTTTTAAGTCTTCTGCCAAACAATTTTTTGCTATATAATTCTATTTGTTTTTTTTAGTAACTCCAAACTTAATAGTGATTGCTTGCACCCTTGTTGGGAGTGAATTAGAATAAAGTTTAATAAAATAGTATATATACATACAACATATTAAGTTGTATGGTGTATCAACTTGCACAGTGTATCAAGGCATATGATGTCCCCTAATAATATCTTTCAGTATAACTATTTACTTTGATATTTTTTATTGAAAGAGTTAAATTTTAAACATTAAAACTTAAATTTTTATCATATAAAACTTAAATTTTTATCATATATTTATAAGCTGGGTGAGTTTGAAAAAAAAATCCTTGTAAAATTAGATTAGTCTTAAAATTAGATTAGTCTTTTTAAAAATATTCTGCATTCTATTAAGCTTTTTAAAACAGCAGGCCCATAGTATTTCAATAAAAATACTCATCTTGGGAATAATGAAAACAGCACGCTACTTAAGTCTCATAGAAACGAAAAAGATAAATAACAGTACAAACAGGTAAAAAAAATATTTTCAGTTGAACTGCACACCACTGCACACCACTTCATATTCATCACAGCGATGAATATGAAGTGTGAAAGTGAAAGCAAATATTCATCACTTATAGTTGTAAAATTTGTATTAGAGCATTGCAAAGTTTATTTTTTTTTAAATTTCATAAAATGTCCTACAGAATATAAAAATACATTCAACTACTATGTGTAAATTATTAATAGAAAAAAAAATAATAATAATAATAAATAAAAAAACCTACAAATTTTATTATATTAATAATAAGGGCATAAACAAATTTTTCAACTTGCATGTTTTCGCTATTTGAATAGAGTATTTATTATAATCCTAAATTGAATAACTAAGATTTTTGCTAAAATGCCTTCTTCACAAATCTTCACTTTTCAACAAACAAATGTCTTCTTTTCATTTCACTTTACACTAGGCTTGCTCTAGTGTAAAGTGAAATGAAACTATTTCCAAACCAAAGCAATTTTATTTTTATTTCCACTTCTCCTGTTTGCTTTTACTTTTTTGTTCTTCCTCTTTAACTTACATTTTTCTTCCAGTTAAGCTTCTTGTTTTGCTTCCAGCTTTCAGAAGAGCTTTGTAACTTGATTAAGATAATTTAACAGAAAGACATTATTTTGAGTTTATTATCAATAAATGCAAAGCTCTTTAACAAACTTCAGAGCACCAATTATATCCATAATAATCAATATGACGCTGTTTTTTATATTTCGTAATTGGAAATAAATGAAGCTGTTTCCTAAATTAATCAACTAAAGCTGAGCATCTTGATTTCATCAAAAATTTTGTTTCTGTGTTAATGATATATATATGTAAATATTACACGATGATATGTAAAAAATAAATAATACTATTAAATTGGTATTATTTGCTTATAATGCAACAATATATTACAATATTGATAAAAAGAAAAAACTTTTTAATTGCTTTAGCAGATGATTTTAAATATAATCTTTTTTCTGTGATGTGTGCCTAGGCCTAATATACCTTTTTACATACATCAGCCTGGGGAACATTGAGCCTGGGCTTCACATTAGCTGTAAAATTTGAATAAAATTCAGTTATTTTTTAGGCAAATCATTATCAATAATCAATTATTATATAAAACGATAAAATTAATTAAGAAAATTAATTAGAAAAGAGAAATAACTTTTATTTTTGTTTAAAAAAATCTTTTTTTTACAGTAAAACAAACTACCCTCACCCTAACCATTCATACCCTCACCATAACCATTCAGTAGGTATGTATATATGCAGCCTTATTTCAATATCATGTAAAAACAATGATACTTGGATAAAATTTAAAAATGAAGGTGGTCTGACCTCTTTCTTTCCTATTTAAGGTTAATGCAATTCTTCTATTTAAAGATTTCTAGTAATAAAGAATAATCAGAACATAAGTGCATACAAAAATTATAAAGAACTTACAATAGCTCCACCGCCACCTAAATCAGGTAAGCTGAATTCGCCAATTTTTTGAGCACCAGCATCTATTTGCAAAATATGTGTGCTACCTAAAGGTGTTTTAGAGCTTACAGCAGGTTCTCCAACAACAAGTGTTTTAACGATAGAAGAAAAGACCCGATCCTCGACTCTTAGTGCAAATTCCATAGTAGTTTGACCCTTAAATAAAGATCTTTTAAATAATTAATTAGTTTATTTCTTTTTCTCATAAAAATATTTTTAAAATGCAAAACAATTTATCATCATAAAGTTTTACAAGAAAGTTTATCTAAGTTAATAAACAATTAATAAACATAGATAATGATAAAAAAGACATTAAAATACTACTAGCTAACCCGTAAAATACAGGTCTATACCAAATCTACTATTTCTATACTTATCTATTCCACATCATTTCTATGCATATTCCTTATTTACTTCAATATATTTGAGTAAAAAAACTCATTCTGAAAAATTGCTTTAAGAGCAAAAACATGACCATGCGCGCCTTTTTCGCCTAAGTAGAGCTTATTTAGGTTTGTTTTTCTCCTAAACGCATATCAATGGTAGCTAAGTGGCTCAGTGCACTGTCACCAGTGTCATTTTGGAAGGTTTAAGACCTTCCCTTAGAGTAATAAATTTATTCAATTTTGCTTATATATTTATAGAAAAAAATAATAATATAGCAAAAAAGATTTTTTTTTAAACAAAAAAAAAACAAAAATTGTTTTTTTTTGTAGAGTTGTTATTATTTTATTATTATGTTATTTTTCATTATTATCAGGCGTTTACGCATTATTAGTAATTATATATTCTATTTATTCTTTAATTTTATTACCTGTATAAAGAATAAAAGTAATAAAAGAATATATAATATATATATATATATATATATATATATATATATATATATATATATATATATTATATATATATATATATTATTGATTGATTTATTGAATTATATCTAGCAATGACCAATAATTGGCAAAGTATGTGTCAAACAACAAATTATTAAAACAAAAATTTTCTTATTTTATAGATTTATTATACATGATTGTTCCATATACCTGCAAACTCAAAATATGCTAATGTCGTTTACACTTACAGACGATTGTGCGTAATCCTATACAAATGGCAGAACTAAGAAGATCTTAGGCCATTAAAAACTATAGATATGGCCTTAGCTATAAATTGCTAATCTAAAAGTGATGCCAGAAAAATTTTGGCCATTGACGTCAGTTAGTGGCAAAAAAAACTTTTAAATATCAATTTTGCTTTTGCATTAATCTTACATTTTTTGATTAATTATAATTATGTTGCATACAATTGCACAAAAAGATATAAAACTGGTACAGATATATCATTTCACAGATTAGAGTTGGTATTTATTACAATATTAATAAATAAATAGTTTTAAAGAAATATAATTAGTTTAGTGCTATATTACTTTATTATTATTTTATTTTATCTCATAAAATATATTCTAAATAAAAAAAACTTCGACATCACAAACACAAAAAAACTTTGGTTTCAACAATTTATAAAAAAGCCATGTCTATCATTTTTAATGGTCTAAGAAGAAGATGATGTAATTTTAGCAATCAGAAATTGTTAAAAGAGGGACAAATCTAAAATCAAAATTTCAAATTTTTAACTTGAATGAGACGATGTTTCGTGTTTTTTCAATCTTGTCAATTTTTTTTTAAATACAATAACATTAATACAAAAATTCAAAACAAAACAGAGCAAAAGTCTTTTAATTATTAGAAAAGTTTTCTTACACACATTCCTCTATAAAACATTACACAAGTGGATTTTTTACATTTTCATACAATAAATGTGTTTTATATATATTGTTTATATATAAGCTTTCATATTATTCATATGCAATAAAGCTGTGCTTATTTAGAGAACCCGCTTGAAAAGTGTTCATTAATTGCAATAAGAGTTTATAAAATGGTTTGCTTTTTATTTTGATGCATAACTTTAATAGATAATGCGCTGCCATCAGTGTAATTTTGCAAGGGTTCAAATCCGCCCCTTAACAAAATAGATTTTCAACTTTTTCAATCTGGCCATATATATTTATAGCAGAAAAAATATATAGCAAAAAGACTTGTAATTGTTAAAATAAATTTAAAGTTTCTTCTAGCTACAGGCTTTTTTCTTTCTTATACCTCCTCAGCAGCACCTTCTGGAGTAGCAGGACTGTCTTATTAAACTTTTTCTTTACTAAGTTTCATAACATAATATTTTTTCAGACTCATTTTTTCAGCTTATTAGAACTAATTACCTGAGCACATTAATAAAATAAGTATCTTAATCATGACATATTCACAATAAATTTCTCTTAGTGTTTTGATGATTTTGGAATTTTTAGCTTTTTAAAAAAGCCTTTTGTTTGTTAAAGTGTATAATATCTTTACATATGTTATGTATATAATATCTTTATAATTTATATATCTTTATAACAATATATACATATATAATAATATTATATAATATTATAATAATATTATATATCTTTATAATAAAGAGAGCGATCTGATTCATCTAACTACCGTCCCATTAGTCTTCTTCCTATCATAAACAAGGTTTGTGAATCTTTAATTAACAAACACTTATATTCTCATCTTGAATCTAATAACTTACATTCTGACCATCAATGTAGATTTCGATCTTCTTGTTCTACATCTCATTTGCAAACAGTAATACCCAATAGGTTTTATCGTGCATTAGATAAAGGTGGAGAGGTTAAGGCCATCGCTCTTGACATTTCAAAAGCTTTTGATAAAGTTTGGCATGCTGGTCTTCTCCATAAGCTTTCTTCTTATGGTGTATCTGGCAACATCTTTAAGATTATTGAATCCTTCCTTTCCAATCGTAGTATAAAAGTTGTCCTCGATGGACAGCACTCTTCTTCTTATTCTGTAACTTCAGGAGTTCCTCAAGGTTTTATCACTGGCCCTATACTCCTTTTAATTTACATTAACCATTTTCCAGATATTCTCACAAGGTGGCATTGTTTGCTGATGATACTACCATTTATTCTTGTCGTGATAAGAAACCAACACTCACTAATAGCTTGGAGGGGTATTTGAGCTTGAAAAAGATCTCACTTCTGCTACAGCAAGGGCTTACAGTGGCTGGTGAACTTCAATACAGATAAAACTCAATTTTTTTCAGCCAATTGTTATCGCAATAAGTTATATATTTATGAACGATGATGTACTCGATGAGTCATCTACTCTTCATCTTCTAGGATTAACTCTTACTTCCGATCTTTCTTGGAAACCATATATCAAATCCGTTGCAAAATTAGCATCTACTAAGGTTGCATCTCTTTATCGAGCTTGACACTTTCTTACTTTGGATTCTATTCTCTATCTATATAAATCTCAAATCCGGCCTTGTATGGAATACTGTTGCCATATCTGGGGCGAATCTTCTAATGATGCTCTTTCTCTTTTAGATATGGTGCAAAAATGCATTGTAAACATAGTTGGACCTGCTCTTGCAGCCAAACTCTAACCATTATCACATTGTCATAATGTTGATTCTCTTTCTCTTTTCTACAAATACTATAATGGGCACTGCTCTAAAGAGCTAGCGTCTCTTGTGCCATCTACTAAAATTCTTTCTTATGTTACTCGTCATTTAATTAAGTCTCATCTTTTTTCCCAAAACGCTTATTCGTCTAGTTTTTTTCCTCGAACATCAGCTCTTTGAAATTCACTTCCTTCATCTTGCTTTCCTGATTCATACAATTTGCAATCCTTTAAGTCATCCGTCAATCGCTATCTTGCTCTACAATCTTCATCTTTTCTCTTCCAGTAACTTCCAACTTTGATTAGTGGTTGCTTGCAGCCTTGTTGGAAGCAAAGATGTTTAAAAAAAATAAAAAATTTCTAAAGTTTTTTATTTTGTATTTAAAAAAAAATCAAATAAGATTAAAAAAAAGAAAATTGCCAGTGGTAAGATTCGAATCACGGCTTTTTCACTCAGAAGTTCTGTGAGCTAACCACTAGACATATTGACTAATGAAAATTTTAAAACTATATAATAAATAAAAGACCTTATAAAATGGAAATAATTGCTATAGATGTTGCAATGCAATTTTCAAGTGAAAGTAAAGCTTGATTTTGTTTTAGTATGTTTTAACATTACATAATTTGAAGCTTAAATAATTACGTAATACATACATACATACATATATATATATATATATATATATATATATATATATATACACTTATATATACATACATATATATATAAATATATATATATATATATATATATATATATATATATATATATATAAATATATATATATATATATATATGTATATATGTATATATATATATATATATATATATATATATATCTGTAAATGTAAAATATGTTTATTCTATGTATTCTTCCAATATGTGACTATGTGAATTTCTACCAATAAATTTGGCAGTATGTTTGGGATCATTATCCTATTGAAAAATGCAGTTGGCCATGTTATGCCCTAATTGACTGACAGAATCTCAAAAAAACATTTTTAATTTCATGAAACTAGCGTTAAGAAGTTTTCTAAGAATCATAATTTATAATAAAGAATTTATTTATTGTAATTTAAAATTGTAATTTATCAATAAAATCAATAAAACTGTAATTTATCAATAAAATCAATAAAATTGTTATTTATCTAATTCATCACAAGATACACAGCCTAAAACCATAACAAGGCCTCTGCCGTATTTTACTGTAGCTTTTTATGCAATAATTTTATGTGATTTTCTTGACCTTTCACACCAAAAAGTACTTTCCGGAAATTATTAAGATTTTTTTCTTGTTCTCTGGCAAATTTCAGACGGCGTTAATCTCTAAAACAAATGGGTTTTTTTGCAGATACTTTATTTAGCTTTATTTAATCTAAATTAGATTTTAGGTATCATCAATTGGTAAATTTGTTGATAAGTTGGTAAAACTTTATTTAGCAACGAAATAAATGTTCTTTTCTTTACATCAGTCACAACTTATCGGTCTTGATGAGGCATTTTCAGCCACTTTGTGGTAAAAAAAAAATATGGCTCTGGTCCTAGAAATATTTTTTCAAACTTCATCACAAAAGAATTTATTTTTGTCAAACTACTTCCTGACCAGTCTATAAAAACTCTGATAAACAAAAAATAATAATAAATTACTTTCCCACTTCGGATGTTACAGTACTAAAATGATTTGACTTGTAGGCCACAGTAAAAGATATCATACTTTTATGCCTGTTGTTGCCGCCAATTTTAAAGATGGCAGCCTAATATTTGTGAAATATAACAAACAAAAACTTTTAAAACATTTAAAAACTCAAAAGTTTTATTTGTTTAAATAAATTTAGTTTGAATCAGACTGAAAAAGAGTTAGTCAAAAGCAGTTAGAAGAATTAAAAAACAGAATAGTTGGTTGGGGAGGAGGGATACTGATAACTTGGTCAGAATAAATAAACTGGATAACGAGAATCAACTCAAATGAGTTACAAATGAAACAAAATAGAGAGAGAGAGAGAGAGAGAGAGAGAGAGAGAGAGAGAGAGAGAGAGAGAGAGAGAGAGAAGGATGAAAAATATATTAAGCAAATCCTAAAACAGAAAAAAAATAATAGTTAAAAAGTTATAAAACAAACTTAATGTGAATGTTACGATACAAAATGTTTTAGGATTTTTTGTTAAAAGGCTAACGATGGTAGTAATGCTCCATTTATAGTAATGGTAAAGGACAAAACTGAAAGAAATGCAATTTTGAGAAAATCTAAAAATTTAAGAGATTAAGAATACATAAAACCCAGATCAAACCCAAACTGAAAAATTTAATTTGAAACAATTAAGATTACAGTGCAAAGAGAAAAACAATATTAATTCAGATGGTTATGTTTACTAGGTTATTTAAATATCAATAATCTAGTTAACCTTTAATGATTAACATTGTATTACCTCATTTTTAAGTAGTTACTAGGCTTTTCTGAACACATTTCTTATAATTAGTAATTTCTTATAATTAGTAATTTAATGTGTTAAATTACTGTTTAATGCACTCAGTGACAATTGTTATAATATTTCATGCTAGAAGATTCATTTATTTGGCTAAAAGAATCTTCTAGCATGTAATTGGCTATATATAAAAAATCTAATTTAATGCGCTTTAAACTGTTTTAACATGAATAACTTTTGACTTAATATCACAAAAATCAGGTAGTATATTATATAATTTAAAACTGCTATTTAAGTTTATAATTCATTTTTTAACTAAATTAAATAAGGATTGACAGACAACTTAAAATATTGCAAATTATATAAATTTGCAATATTTATATAATTTGCAATATTTTAAGTTGTCTGTCATAAATAACAAAAAATAAAGTAAACAAAAACAAAGTAATAATTTTATTTTTTAATTTTAGGAAAGCACATTCTGTTGTGAAAAGAGGGCAACCACTGATCATTTTTGATGGCAACTTTAGGCAAATACTGCCAATTGTGAAAAGAGGGCAACCAGCTGTAGAAGCATGTGTAAAATGTTCTTTATTTTTTTTTTTTTTTTTTTGTTATTCACCTCCTCAAGGCCGAGAAGGCCACTACAGATGAGGAGGCTACTTAATAGTGATTATAACCCTCTCTCAACTCTATAACTCCGAAATACGAACCTTGACGAACAAGGCCGCTGCACGGAGAAACAAGTTGAGCGCGGTACTACCAGGAACGTGGTGGGGATCAAACTTGGAACTTCTTGCTTATGAAGCAAGAGCTTTACCACTACACCACTTCCGCATATTTAGATGCTGAAAAAGATGATTATGCTAAACAAGTTATTTTAACACACACTAATGTGGATTCATTGTCAATCACTGAACAAGTGATTGAGCATTTACTGGGAGAGGTAAAAACTTATTTATTACTGATTAAATTGAAACTGATGAGGTTAAAGTAAGAAATAACTTTCCTGTTGAGTTTTTGAAGAGCTTAACTCTAAGATTTATTTTTGAATAGCTTAACTCTAAGATAACGTTTATATATATAAGATATATTAAAATTTTTAATATATTTTATATATATAAAATATTAAAAATCCCTAAGTGCCGAGACAAGTTATGTTCATATTAAATAAAATACTTAAAAAACATGTTTTGGGCTAAATTTTTTAAAATTTAAATTTTTTTGAATAAAATTAAATTATAAATGCATATCAATATAATTAAAATTGTTGTTTTAATCAAAGCTTGCTGTCTCCATTTTTTTTGGTTCTCTGTGTCTGTATAATGTTAGCCGCAATCTGCAGACTTGATAATTTATTTCACGTGTGTTTTATTCATAACAGTTTTGGTATATGATGTCATCACATACATTTTTTTTTTAAGATATTGTTTTATTTTTTCAACCACAATCACCTAATCATGTTAATTTCTATAACATTTTATTAAATCCCAAAAAAATTTTGTGATACAAATAAAATAAAGTAATATTTATGGTTTTGATATTTGAGTATCGTAACATGTTTTTAACAATTGTATAAATAGTATAAATAAGTATAAACCTTTATCAAGATTTTAATATAAAAGTTATGTAAGAATGTTTTATATGGAATTTATTTTGTAAAATTGTTTTTGTCTTTTACCTACTTGAAGTTTTCAAATTGACAAAATGCAACGATTTGGATGAAAATAGAAAAGTGTTGCATCATAACACGTTTTGGCAATTTTCAAAACTGAGATTTTAATGATGAAACTATTTATTGCAAAACTTACATTTGTGAACTCCGGTAGTTTTTTAACATATAATGTTAAGAGACAGGTTTTGATATGACAGGCTTTAAAATACAACATAAAATGCCAAATACACAATGTTTTATAAAAGTGTGCTACAAGGATTTTCAATTTAAATCACTGTCTGTGATTATTGCAAAAATATGAAAATTATTGCATTAAATAATAGTAAGCTGTCTGGATTTTATGCGAGGTATAAATTGTATAAAAAAGGGCACAAAAAATATATACTTCACTTATTTATTAAACTATAAAATTTTAATTGAACTATAAAATGACAATTTGCCCTGTTATTGGGTGTCATAGTAATGCAAACACATCGGGTTTTCATATATCCAATTATCAATTACCCTCAGATCCAATAACTGCAGCTTTATGGAAAAAAGAAATCAGTACCCAGGAAAAAAAGTTCTACAGAATTTCTATAAACTTTTTAAGCATATGGCCTATAGAAATTCTATAGAATTCTATATAATTTCAATAGAAATTCCTATAAAACTTTTTTTTTATTTTTTTTTTTTATAGAAAAAAAAGTTTTGTAGCAATTTCTATAGAAATTAACAGACAATCTATGGAAATTCTATAGAATTTAATTTAAAAATTTACTTTAAAATTTAAAAAATTTAA
Organism: Hydra vulgaris; assembly: GCF_038396675.1. Classification (NCBI taxonomy): domain Eukaryota; kingdom Metazoa; phylum Cnidaria; class Hydrozoa; order Anthoathecata; family Hydridae; genus Hydra; species Hydra vulgaris. The sequence goes on from NC_088927.1 coordinate 2,683,171, forward strand.
TTTAAAATTTAAAAAATTTACTTTAAAATTTAAAAAATTTAATTTAAAATTTAAAAAATTTAATTTAAAATTTAAAAAATTCAATTTAAAATTTAAAAAATTTAATTTAAAAATTCTATAGAATTTCTATAGGACATATGTTTCAAAAGTTTACAGAAATTTTAAAGAACTTTTTTTTCTGGGTATATATATCTACAACAAGAGTGTAAGAACATGTTCTTTTCATTTTGATAAATCATGTTTCGACATGATAAAAGAACAAATGACAAAATGAATCATTCCAAAATCAGTGCTAGGGTGGATCCATAGTTTGGAAATGGAAGTAAATTAGGCAGGCTGTTTAAAAGTGATAAAATTTCTTTAAAGTTGGTTGTTTTGAGGATGATAACCCACAGGGGTTTCTAGGAATGAGCATTAAAACAATGAAAGCATCACATACTAGAGTATTGAATCCTTATAAGGGTGAATATTATATATATTTCCTGACAAGAATCTGGTATTTTACTACATAATTTACAAATTTATTTATAGTTGATATATTTTTATACTCTTTCTTTAAGTATTTCTGTCCGTACTTTTCCTTATTAAAATGTGTTTATTTTCATTGTTATAATACTGCTGCTTACTGTTGTTTTTATTGTCTAACAAATTGATGAATTTAGTAATATTATGCTAATTGGTTTATCACATTATCCTTACCACAACGATGGCAATCATTTATAATTGTAGTGTTTCCTGCTTCTATGACAATTACTCACACACAATTACCAATAATTAAACAGTTCAACTACTTATTAATTTTTTTTTACATTTATTTTTTTTGCCTAATTGTTCCATTTATTAATCCATATTATTACTCTAACACACACAAAAGTTCTGATGTTTCTTTCTGGTGGAAAGTTTTGATTGAAAGTGTAAACCTACCTTTCCCATGTATCAAATTTACTAAGGGCTTGAACCATTCGAATTAAACATAAATTAATTTTAAACTAAATAATTAGACTGCATTGTATCAATTAAGTAAAACTAATCAGAATTAAACATAAAAAAGGAATCTTTCCACTAAACTGCATAAAGCAAATTAAATATAAAAATAATATTTCCAATAAACCATAAATTAAATTTAAATATAAATGCGCTAATATAAAACAAACAGCTGCACCACACCATACATAAATCATAAACATAAACAAAACTTAGAAGGAACAATCCCAATAAACTGTTTAAATTAATATAAATAAAAAACTAATGAACAACGTCACTAAACCATACAACCTAAATAAAATATAAATTTAATATATAACAACTATTTGCAGTAAAACTTACTGGTTTAAACTAAATACTAAAAAAATAATTTTACTAAAATGTATAAACTTAATTCAAGTATAAAGTAAATATAAAATGGGTGACTTGAATAAACTATACAAACAGAATTAATTAAAAACTAACACTTTATTAATTTACTAATAACCATATTAATCAAACTAAATTAAAGTTAAAATGAATATTTGTACTAAAATGTGCAAAAGTTAGTTATAATATAAATAAAAAACGAAGAATTGCATTAAACCATATAGACTAAATATAAACTAATCATAAAACAAAGAACTCTATTAAACCATATAAACTAAATATAAAACAAGAAACCGCATCATACTGCCTTGATTTTTCCTCTGGCTGCAAACTCTAATAATCACAAAATGTGTATAAATGTGTCATGATTTGGCTTCTAAAACAAAATATAAAACATGCAAACAAAGTTTTATTTAGTTATAAGATGTCATATACCGAAACTGTTATTAATTAAACATGCATGAAATAAATTATCAAGTCTGAAGATTGCGGCTAACATTATACAGACTCGGAGAACCAAAAAAAAATGAAGACGGCAAGCTTTAACTAAAAGACAATTTTAACTTTATTGGTATGCAATTATTATTTAGTTTTATTCAAAAAAATTTAGCCCAAACTTTTTTTTAAACATTTTCTTTAATATAAAAACAACTTGTCTTGGCACTTGGGGATCCCTTTAAGATAAGTCTAGATATGTTTAGAATTACATAGAACACTCTAGATATATGTAGATTGTTCTGGAACCACTGACCGAAAATATATAAGCAATTTCTGTGCAGTCATTCGACAACAACAACAGTTTTTGTTGTCGAATGACTGATTGATAAGGTTAAAAAAGTGATATAGAGACAGAGAACTTTCTTATTGGGACTGACAAATTAATTAAGCAGATATTACTTGGTGATGAAATACTGTTATTGGACTTCAGAACCTAATATAATAAAATATGTAAAAATATATGGATTGAACAATTAATGTAAGTTATATAAAACATTGAAAGCAATCAGTATATAGTTGTTGGGCAATACTAGATTCTGTATTCAAAGGACGAAGGGTAAGAATAGCGAACATTTCCAAAGAAGTTCAAAATTTATGAAGTAATAATTTAAATTATCCTCATTTATTTTTTCATTTATTCCTCGTTTATTTATTTTATTTATTTATTTTTTCCTCATTTGATTAAATAATAAGAAGGAAAACTTTCATGTTTGTTAAAAACTTACAATAAATGTGTTAAGCAGGAAAATATGAATCATTAGACAAACTGTTTGATATTACAAAAGCTAATGGAGTATGGTTGTCAGCTGAAGATTAACAACTCTTATTATCTACAAGTAGAAATTCGAGAAAAAATTGGTTATGCCACCTGTAAAGAAAAATTGGTTATGCCACCTGTAAAGAAAGGAAACAATTCATTTTTTAAAGAGAAGAAAATTGCCCGACAAACTATCAACATCAGTATTATACTCTCTCATCTCGGATAAGTCTGAAGTTATAGAAATAACAGAGATAATAATTTAAAAAGTGAATTTAAAAACAATTATGATGACAATGATAAACATATTTGCCCATCAAAAAGGAAACATAACAAGAGTAAAATTGCAGTGAATTTAGTGACATCATCAACAGTATCAACAAAAAAAGCTGCCAAATTCTGTTCTTTTGTTTTTATTTTAATTGCTTTTGTTCTCATACCTATAACAAGGCCAACATAATAGAAAATCTGCAGACTTGTTTTGTATTACTGAGTAAAGTATTGGTTTGCTGATCAATTTTACAATAAGTTAAATTAAGTAACTTGTAAAAATACTGGAGCCTTACAAGAAGGGGTTACAGGTACTGGAGAAATCAACACTGAAGATTCCCAACCAAGATTATTCTACTGTGCAGAATGTGCAATAAAGGTTATGCTGGAACTGTATTCAGTCAGTAGAAAAAAAAGACATATTGCAGTCTAGAATTATTTTAAGTAATAGACAGTGATGTGCTGATGTATATTAATCATAAATATAGACAACACAAAGCATATGCTATGCTCTATCAACTGTATTAGTTAGTGACTAGACATGTCACAATTGTTAAACAATGTACATTGTTAAGTTTGAAGACGCAATTTGATATTTTGAAATCTTTAATTTTATTATTCTTTATCCAATTATATCTTTTCTTTCATTATTCTAAAGCAATTTTTATTCTTTTATTTTAGTCTTTTTTTATTTTTTTATTCTTTATGTTTCAATTGCTAGAAACTTAAATAATAAAAAAAATCAACAATAAAAAATTTCATCAATAATAAAGTAAATAGAAGTAAAAATTAAATATATGTTTGTGGACTTGACTGGACAATGGGTTCTAGTTTTAAAAACATGTTTTTAGACAAATTTATTTTACAAACATAAGTTTACACATTTTAATATTATTAACAGTATTATATATAAATTCCAATGAAAGAAAAATACCCCTAATGCAGATGTTTTTGCCAAAATGTGGACAGATATGTCAGACAACTCATTGGCATTCAGCATATTAAACCGATCCAAAACCTTATCTAGGGTTTTTAAAGCAACTGTCTAAAAAACAAAGTCAAATAAATTATATTTAGATATAGTTGCATGTAAAAAAATTGTACTGAAATTTATTGCTATCTACTTCTATTGTTGTAAAACTTATTACTTTTACTCTGGTTGTTGTAATGAATTGCTAAAAACTAAAATTACAACCAATATTTAAATAAAATTAAAAAGACTTTAAATAAAAATATAAAGTACAAACTATTTACATCATTTCCCTCAGTTTGAATATTTTGTACAACCAGGTTAGCATCTTCTGGGGTGTCGATCCAAACAGAAAGAAGGTAATTTTCTATTAATTCCTTATTCTAAAAAAGTAAGTTGTCTGAAATTGTATGAAACATGATTAAGTATAAAAAACTTTAAAAATAGTTATTAACTTTTCCATACATTTTTCTATATACAAGTGATACAAATACAAAATAATTATCTTACATGCAAAATAACTATCTTACATGCAAAATAATTATCTGACATGCAAAATAATTAAGTAGTTAAATTAAAATCGCTTTCCTTAAGAAAACTTGAAAGAACTCAATTACCTCAAGAGAAATGGAACTATTCATTTCCAATAAAACAACAATGCGGTTTGCTAACAACGATTGTTCATTGGGTAAATTGCTCAATTTTAATTCCCTAATCAAGCTCAGAGTCAGATCTTCAGAAGGAGTTCCATAAACCTGAAGAAAAACCTGCATATAAAGCTGTGTTTAAACCATTAAAAATAATTGCTTTAACGTTAACTTAACATCAGTACTAAACCAAATTAAAAAAATAATAATTGTAAATAAATAAATATATATATTGTATAAAAATAGTTGAAATTTTGTAAACAGAAAAAAATGACAAAATTTTTTTTTTTTAAATCCATGTAATCAATTCAAAATGAATTCAATAAGCATTTACTCTATCAAAAATATAATAATAAACCTTTGGCTTTGAACTTATTGTTTTAATAAAAACTTTAATTAAAATAATTATTATTTTTGTTACTAATAGTTATTCATATCTTATTATTATATCTTGGTTATAGAACCATTAACCTTGCATTAACTCTGACAAAAGATAACTGACTATTGCAAACAGATTGCTGAAAACCTGGATCTCAGTTGTTGGACAAATGGGAAAAATCTTTATTAATTTAAAACGAACCAATGTGGTTTAAAACAAGGGTGAATTGTTCTTTTATTAAAGGATCCAAACATTTACAATCCTGGTGATTATAAAAAATGCAAAACTAAATGTTGGTGGAATGTTTATTGAACCATGAGTATGGTTTTTTCACAATGAAGCTGTTTTAACCAGTTTGCTTTGCAGCCTTGTAGTAGGATAAAAAAAACTTTTGGAATGGACTAGATTCTTTAAATAAGGGTTCAGACAAAGATGACAGATGTTAAGAAGAGTGTTTATACCACTTCACAACCAAACGTTGTTCCAGATTGACTGTTCCAAGGTATATTTGATTCACAGATTTAGGAAAATTATTTTAGAGATAAAATGAATGAGGTCAAACTCCTCTTATTAAAATGAATGAGGTCAAACTCCTTTTAATAACACTCCAAAAACAATAACTACACTATAAACTAACAAAAAACAAAAAAAAAAGGTACAAAGTGAGTACAATAACTTTTAGTCCATAATGTAGATGGTTAAAAAAAGAATTGATTGACTTTTTTCTTTATTGCCTAATAATTGTATTATTTAAGATTTCTTTCCTTTTAATTAAATATTCTATTAAATAAAGTTATTTTAAAAAATTACCTGAACTTCTAATGGTATCATTGGAAAAGGATCAGATTGAACACCATAACTATCACGTGCAATTACACGTAAAGAACAACTACTACTTTCTTTTTTACTTGGAGGTAGTTTAAACTTACTGCTTGTAACATTTGAAACTAAAAAATCATTTGAAAAATAATAAACCAAAATAATGGCATATTGAAATGTAAGCAAAATAACAAAAATATTGACTTTGTTTATACCCGCAGGATTTAATTTATTAATTTTTTTAATCATTTCATTTTATTTAGATCACACATTTCTATATACATATAATTATAAAATAGCATGTTTAATTGTTTATTATACATGCATTAAAAAAAAACAACCTAACAATAACCTATAATGACAAGATCATTAAAATTTTATGACTTAGAAGTTTATATTACTCATATGGCTCATAAATAGGTATAATTAAATAAGACTTAACTTTATTAGTCATTTGAAAAAATGAACTAAAAAGTAAAAAATAAACTATTTCACAGGACCCAAGGACTGAAAATGTTGGAGAACTAAGTACAACTCGTTCCTATTGGCGCCCAACATTTTCAGTCATTAATTTTAATGGATATCTCAGGTTGTGTACGTACACAAAGTCCTTGGGTCCCATGAAATAGTATATTATTTTACTTTTTAGTCCATTTTTTAAAATGTTGTTTTTAAAAAGTATAATTTTTTTTTTTTTTAATATTTTTATACATTTTTTATTTTTTAAATTTTAGTCCATTTTTAAATTGTTGTTTTTAAAAAGTTTTTTGTTATATATATTTTTTATTACTCAACAGCAATTCTATTTATTTACACGAAAACTAAAACATTAAAAGTTTGTTGTTTGATTACTTTTCTTGATGATTTCTTTTATTAATTACCGCTGACCTTAGACATATGACGTGTTTTATGGTTCTTGTTTTTTTGGTCATTTTTTTGGAAAAAAATGCAGAGTCCCGTTTTTTTGGTTTTTTTGGGAAATATCAAAAAATTCATTGTTTAAGCTACTAAACTTAACTTTAATGGAAATATCTTCGTTCATATTTTAATTTCTGATTTAAAATAGGACAATAAGTACTGAAACTTATTGTCCTATTTTAAATCAGAAATTAAAATATGAACAAAGATATTTCCTGAAATATCTTTGTTCATATTTTATCTTTATTGGTTTTTCATGTATATTGACACAATAAACATTGTTTATTTACATTTATTATATTTAATCAGATTTAACAATTAATGAATGAGGCTTAGCGGAATGAAAATGCAAAAAAGTGAGAATGAGTTTTAGTTGATGGAACTAAAAATGATAACTCTTTTGAGAGAAAGAGATGCAACTTTACAACAATGGGGAAGAAGCTCAAGCTTAGCAGATAGAGCAGTTCCAACTATGTTTAAAATGCGATTTTGGACCTTTTTTAGAAGAAAAAGAGCATCATTAGAAGAACCAGCCCAAATATGACAACAGCATTCCATACAGGGACAAACAAGAGATTTGTAGAGTTAGAGAATGGAATCAAGGGTAAGAAAATGAAAATCATGAAAAAAAGATGCTAATTTAGCAATTGATTGTTTACATGAAAGGTCAGTAGTAAACGATAATCCAAGAAGATGTAAAAAAGAGGACTCGGCGAGAGGGTTGCTATTTATTAATATAGGAATGTTGACAGCATTGTGGTAGTTGTTTGCAGTAAATAACTGAGTTTTGTTGGAGTTAAAATTTATAATCCAAAATGAGTGAGCCCCAATCTGTTACAGAAGTGAGATCAGATTCAAAATTGGCTGCCTGTTCTAAGCGATTAAAAAGAGAAGACTTTTTGTCAAGGTAGGAGTAAAAACTTGAGTCATCAGCAAAAAGAGCTACTTTAGATCTAGGATTGTCAAGAAGATCAATAATGTAGATAAGAAACAAAACAGGACCAAGAATAGAACCTTGAGGTACCCGAGAAGTTACTGGAAATAAATAAGTAGGCCTTTGAGGATGATTTTCATAAATCGGTTAGAAAGAAATGATTTGATAATCCAAGATACACAATTTGAAACAAGCTCATGAGGAAGACCATCATGCCAAACTTTGTTAAAAGCTTTTATATATATATATATATATATATATATATATATATATATATATATATATATATATATATATATATATATATATATATATATATATATATATATATATATATGCATATGTATATACATACCCCCTTTTAGATAAAAAATCAAAACTCAATTAAAAAGGTCAACTTATTACTCAAATGAAAGGAAATTTTATATAAATCTATAAAAAAAATTTTAAACAATTAACGATAAAAAAACTATTATAGATTATTGATTATATTGATATATTATATTACTATTATACCAAGAAACTTATAGAAACTCATGTTTTTTAATTTAAAATAAATTTTAATAAAAAGTTTTTCTGCAGTAGAATCTAAAAATAGATTAACACAAAAGATGTTCTTCTTGTTGGTAATCAGTTATGATTAGGCTCTCAATACAGGGGGCAGAAATAAAACCTCAGTCACCCATTTATTTAAACCTCTGAACCAAATTAGCAAAATGGAAAAAGTTAAACGATCCTTTTGCCATACGACTATGTCTAAAAACTGAACTTGAAAAACAAAGCATGTTAAAGAATTTTGCAAGTGTTTTGATATAGTACTATATGAAAATATCTAGGTAAATAAATCATGTAACTAGAAAAAAAATGCAGATAAAAAATAAATCACAAATAAATTACAAATCATCAGATGAAGGTGGTCTGGAAAACTCCGTAAATAATAATAATTCAAAATTTTTAAATTGTCTTTAAAATTAAGTTCAGTATAAGGCTTTTTTCAAGTTCAGTACATTTTTTTTTTTTTTAAACATCTTCGCTTCCAACAAGGCTGCAAGCAGCCACTAATTAAAGTTGGAAGTTACTGAAAGAGAAAAGACGAAGATCGTAGAGCAAGATAACGATTGACGGACGACTTAAAGGATTGCAAATTATATGAATCAGGAAAGCAAGATGAAGGAAGCCAATTCCAAAGAACTGAAGTTCGAGGAAAAAAACAAGATAAATAAGCTTTTTTGGAGCACTTAGGAACAGTCACAGAAAAAGGATGAGACTTAATTGAATGACGAGTAACACGAGAATGAATTTTAGTAGATGGCACAAGAGACACTAGCTCTTTAGAGCAGTGCCCATTATAGTATTTGTAGAAAAGAGAAAGAGAAGCAACATTACGACGATGTGATAATGGTTGGAGGTTGGCTGCAAGAGTAGGTCCAACTATGTTTACAATGCGTTTTTGCACCTTGTCTAAAAGAGATAGGGCATCATTTGAAGAACCGTCCCAGATATGGCAACAGTATTCCATACAAGGCCCGATTTGAGATTTATAGAGATAGAGAATAGAATCCGAAGTAAGAAAGTGACAAGCTTGATAAAGAGATGCAACCTTAGCAGATGCTAATTTTGCAACGGATTTGATATATGGTTTCCAAGAAAGATTGGAAGTAAGAGTTAATCCTAGAAGATGAAGAGGAAATGACTCATCGAGTACATAACCAATCATAAATATAGGAAGATCTAAATTATTGCGTTAACGATTGGCTGAAAAAATTGAGTTTTATCTGAATTAAAGTTCACCAGCCATGCTGTAGCAGAAGTGAGATCCTTTTTAAGCTCAAACGCTCCCCCCAAGTAATCAGAGAGTGTTGGTTTCTTATCACGACAAGAATAAATGGTAGTATCATCAGCAAACAATGCCACCTTAGATGTGAGAATATCTGAAAGATCGTTAATGTAAATTAAAAAGAGCATAGGGCCAAAGATAGAACCTTGAGGAACCCCTGAAGTTACAGAATAAGAAGAAGAGTGCTGTCCATCGAGGACAACTTTATATTACGATTGGAAATGAAGGATTCAATAATCTTAAAGATGTTGCCAGATACACCATAAGAAGAAAGCTTATGGAGAAGATCAGCATGCCAAACTTTATCAAAAGCTTTTGAAATGTCAACAATAAAACCTATCAGTTATTACTGTTAGCAAATTAGCAGTAGAACAAGAAGATCAAAATCCATATTGATGGTCAGAAAGTTATTAGATTCAAGATGAGAAATTAAGTGTTTGTTAATTAGAGATTCAAAAACCTTGCTTATGATAGGAAGAAGACTAATAGGACGGTAGTTAGACAAATCAAATCCCTCTCCAGAAAACAAGACTCTGATAAGCACTTGTTGAATAGTTTTGAGAGTATAGACGACAGCTCTGGAGAACACTTCTGCAATACAATAACAGGTATGTTATCTGGGCCACAAAAGGAGCAATAATTAAATTTTCACTCACAAAAAGGTCTTTAAAAGGAGCAATAATTATATTGAGCTTTGAAGCATTTTTGATGCTTTGAGACATTTGATGCTGCTAAAGATGAAAGGCATGTTTTTTCTTTAGCATTCGAATTAATGAAAACATTATCTCTTTCAAAAAACCCATATAACATTTCTATGATGAAATCAGTGTCAAAAATTGTATCCAGGTAACCCAAAACTATGTCTGATGAAAATTCTTTGTTGACCTGTGTTATTAGGTATTAATCAAAAATACCTGCTGATATTGATCCTCGTTTTGTAATATAAGCAACTTTAAAAAATTAAAATTTTTAATCTTTCATCTCAATAACTTTACATATTCTTCGTTGAACACAATTTTTTTTTAAACTACTAATTTATTTGTTATTAAAATTATTACGAAAATAAAATAACATTTAATTTAGTTTAAAAATAATTTATGCTAACTTTTTAAATAATTAATAACAACTTATTTAAAAATAATTTATGTGTTTAAAAAAATTGTTAATTCAAAATATATTTAAAAAAAATTAAACTCAAAACTATCAAATATTAAAATTAAACAGATCAAATCAAATTAATCAAAATTAACCAAGAATAAAAATAAAAAATAAAAAAATACAAAACAAAAAAATAATTAAATTTCAACTGTTTGATTCTCATAACATTTAACATTAATATTGAAAATATAAATACAGAAATTCTCAGACAACTTGCTGAAATAATTACAGTAAGAAATTTTTTAAACTAAAAATAAATAAGATTGATAAAAAATGTTAGAAAACCATTTTTAAATGAAGAAGCGTGCATAATCTGAATCTAAAATACTAAAGAATAAATGAAATCAAATAAAGTTTGCAAATTTACCCCAAGCGCACATGCTTTTTTTGAGATTATACTTTTAAAACATTTGTTAACAGCAGAAAACTAAACTAATTCCTTTAAGAATTTGATGCAACAATTTGAAAATGAATAATTTGATCCTTGTAAAAATTTAAAAAACAACCTTGTAATGATTTGTACAAAAAACCTTGCAACAATTTTTTTCACTTTTTCCAGATATTTTTTCCATAATTTTTTAGCTCTATAAGTTCCTTAAAAAAATAAGATATTCATATCTAACCTGTTGTTGCTGTAGTTAAAAAAGCCCATGAATCATTGCAATTATATTGAAAACCATAAGAAAGTGGATAATGTTCATCTTCAACTCCTTCACAATATAGGACAAAATCTGATTTAGCTACAGAGCCATTATTTGGATACACACTACAAGTTGCCTTTGATACATCTGGAGGACTGTTAACATCTTTTATTTCTGCTGCAGCTCCTGATGCACCAAATAAAATCCCTTTTGAACATGATGCGTTAACACGAAACTTGTATCGATAAGCTGGAAATATTTTTTAAAATAATAATGTAAGTATTTATCATCATCATCATCATCATCATCATCATCATCATCATCATCATCATCATCATCATCATCATCATCATCATCATCATCATCATCATCATCATCATCATCATCATCATCATCATCATCATCATCATCATCATCATCATCATTATCATCATCATCATTATCATCATCATCATCATCATCATCATCATTATAATCATCATCATTATCATCATCATAAGAAAAAAATAAAATGTTGGAGGTGAGGTTTAAGGATCTCTCTCTAAATTTTAAAATTTCAATAACTGAAAATCAAAACAAGAAAAAGCTGATTTCTTGATTAGTTTACATCTTATTAGTTGATTAGTTAGCAGATTAAAGTAGCAGATTAAAGAAGCAGATTAAAGTAGCAGATTAAAGTAGCAGAATAAAGTAGCAGATTAAAGTAGCAGACTAAAGTAGCAGATTAAAGTAGCAGATTAAAGTTAGCAGACTTAAGTAGCAGATTAAAGTAGCAGATTAAAGTTAGCAGATTAAAGTTAGCAGATTAAAGTTAGCAGATTAAAGTTAGCAGATTAAAGTTAGCAGATTAAAGTTAGCAGATTAAATAAGATTTTGAATAATCTTGACTTAAATTAAAATTAATCTTGAAACAAATCAATATTTTGTGTTTAAAATATTCATTTCTCTATTATTATGTACTTCTGTTACTAAACATGTGTGAACTATTATTTACTTATGGTAGTATAAAGTGCTCCCTCAAGATCTTCAATAAAAATCACAAAAGATTATCGGATTTGGTACGAAATGGAAAACTTTAAAAGTTAATTTGACAAAGGTAAATATTTGAAATAATTTAACTCAAATAGCATTTTTAGATTTTATCAAAATAGTATGAAAAGCCTTTTGCGAAGTAAAAACATTGATTTAATATAATACAACTTTTTACAAATGTATAAAGTAATTAAGTATTAAATGTAAATGAATGAAATTTTTAACAAATATTTTAGTAGCTATTATAAACTATTTTTAAATTTTACTTTAATTCTTTTTTATAATTTAATACTTTGTATTCACTTTTTCGATCATTCATATATGTGAAAGAGTAATATATTTTTCAGGGGAATAGAGCACTTTTACTTATATAATTTTCTCAAAGTATTCTAAAGACTCTTGGACCCACTACCCCTATAAATTTTTAGGAGTCACTCCCCCTATTGACTCTAGGAGTCACTCCCCCTGATTGACTCTAAGAGTAACTCCCCCTGATTTACTCTAGGAGACACTCCCCCTATAAGACTCTAGGAGTCACTCCCCATATAACATTTTTAAGCTAAATTATGTCTCAAACTAGTTAAATTTGGTAACATGATAAAACATATAATATGATAATATATCTGTATCAAAGATAATGTATGCAGTGTAAAGCATATTATAGATAAATATTTATTATTATCAAGCTATCTATCATGTTTTATTTTATTTCTAATGTAAAATATTTTTGTCTTAATCAGTAACTTTGTCACAAAAAAAGTAAAGTTTTAACTCGCAAAGTAACATAAGTTTATTATTTAACCTGATGATAATTATTATGCTTCTCCTGCTTCTTTTTTTATGTTACATTTCATCTCATCTGGTTACTCTTTTAAAAACTATTCAGCTTTTAAATATGATCTTTAAAACTATGAAAATATAACTTTGCAAAACTTGTAAATGATTTTCATTTTTGGCTAATTGCAGCTGTTATTAATTCTAATTCTTTACTTTCATTTCCAGTTTGTTATCTACCATTTTGAATGGATCCTTCTGCAAAAAGATAACTTTTTGTTATCTTTTTGCAGAATGCAAAATAAAATTTTATTTAAAAAAATTTGAACAAGAATACTTTTGTGCACAGTGTGAAAGTGAGAGAAATTAATGAGAAATTAACTATTGTATTTCTTTATTGTTCGTTAGTCAATTCTTTACTTATAAGCTTATTTCTTGACTGGCATTAATAAATTTCATATGAAATTTTATGAAAATATTTTATATTAATATGAGAGCATTAACTAGAATTTAGCTTAAAAAAATCGAAAAGTAATTTTTTCCACATCCTCGTTCTGATCTACTCTGGTGCTATATGGTACTAGTAAAAGAGTTGTTTTTTATTAATCTACTCTGGTGCATATGGTACTAGTAAATGAGTTGTTTTTTATTAATCTACTCTGGTGCATATGGTACTAGTAAAAGATTTTTATTGAAAAAATCTTTACAAAAAATAACTCTTTTACTTTTAGAAATATTTTATATGAAAAAATGTTTCTTTACACATTAGAAACACCTGATACAAAAAGGTTACGAAGTCTAAAGCTTTTTTTTGGACAAGTTGTTAACAAGGCCAACAATAGCAAGTGCAAGGCTACATGTTATAAGGACAAGATCATAAGTTTTAAGATCAGGGACTTTATATTTTTTCCTTATAATTAACGAAGACAAAAGATTAAAAACACTGCCAGAGTTGTTATATAGAAAAAATACAAATTTTTTTTTGTTTTTTATAACATTTTAAGATGATTTATAAAGTATTAAATGTTATAAAGAAATGCAAATTATTTGTATTATAAAAGTAAAAGGTTATTAACTACATCGATTAGTGTCACAAAACAGTATTGCTCACAAGTGTCACAAAACAGTATTGCTCGCAAATGTTTCAAAATATTTGTCTCAATCGGTTACTTTGCTATGGAAAAAAAAGAAAAGATTATAAGTTTTTTTAGTTCTTATAAACCCACAAGTAAAAATGTATACAAAATGTCAACGATGACATTTTGTTTAATATAGTGATAACATATAAAAATTTGTTTTAATAAATTATGTTAATACTTTTTGTTTTTAATATATTAGATTATTCTGTTTTTAGCTTTGTTCTAATACATTTAATTTTCTTATGTATTCTTACTTTAAAACAATATTTATAATTATAAATTTAGCAATTTTTAAGTTTGAATATAGAAGAACTTTGAGAAGGAATTTTACCAGAAAGGATTGTAAACGGTGCCAATTTATCTTTTATAAGTAAACAAGTAAAAATAAGTTCTTATACTTCACTATTTTTTGATGTAATTAGTATATTCCTAATCTCCAAGGGTCTCAGTACCCTAGGTGTTTCAAAATATGAGAGCTTTAAACCAAAGATAAGCAGTTACAACTTCTATTACCCTATCAGGTTGATTCCTAAAAATTTCCAACTGTAAAAGAATACAATTGGGGACATCCTCAGATTTTTATATTTTACTTTTGTATTAAAAAATTAAAATTGCAAACAGAAACAAAAAATACATGGAAAATAGAGACAAATAACTATAGATTTTCTATATTGAAAAAAATTTTTTTTTTTTAAACATCTTCGCTTCCAACAAGGCTGCAAGCAACCACTAATTAGAGTTGGAAGTTACTGGAAGAGAAAAAATGAAGATTGTAGAGCAAAATAATAATTGAAAGATGACTTCAAGGATTGCAAATTATATGAATCAGGAAAGCAAAATGAAAGAAGCGAATTCCAAACAACTGATGTTCAAGGAAAAAAACTAGACAAATAAGAGCTTTTAAAGCACTTAGGAACAAAAAGGATGAGACTATATTGAATGGCAAGTAATACGAGAATGAATTTTAGTAGATGTCACAAGATACACTAAATCTTTACAGCAGTGCCCATTATAGTATTAATACAAAAGAGAAAGAGAAGCAACATTACGACAATGTGATAATGGTTGGAGGTTGCAACCAAGAGCAGGTCCAACAATGTTTACAATGCATTTTTGCACCTTGTCTAAAATAAAAAGAGCATCATTAGAAGATCTGTCCCAGATATAGCAACAGTATTCCATACAAGGAGATTTGAGATTTATAGAGATAGAGAATAGAATCCGGAGTAAGAAAGTGTCGAGCTCAATAAAGAGATGCAACCTTAGCAGATGCTAATTTTGCAACAGATTTGATAGGATTTGTTTCCAAGAAAGATCGAAAGTAAGAGTTAATCCTAGAAGTTGAAGGGTAGATGACTCATCGAGTACATTACCGTTCATAAATATAGGAAGATCTAAATTATTGCTGCAAAAAATTGAGTTTTATTAGTATTAAAGTTCACCAGCCACTGTAAGCCCCATGCTATAGCAGAAGTGAAATCCTTTTAAAGCTCAAATGCCCTTGAAGAGAGTGTTGGCTTCTTATCATGACAAGAATAAATGGTAGCATCATCAGCAAACAATGCAACCATAGATGTGAGAATATCTGGAAGATCGTTAATGTAAATTAAAAAGAGTATAGGGCCAAGAATTGAACCTTAAGTCTAATTTTTATGATGAAATACGAGATTTCATGACCTGAAAATAGCGGGCTTTGGCGTTAGACAAAACCTTTTTACAATGGTTTCTAGCAGTAATAAACAGACGTCTGTTTTCTGGAGAATTGTTTTGCTGATAGATATGGAAGTAATGGTTTCGATTGGCAATTGCAGCAGCACAATGTGATGAAAACCATGGAGAAGAGTGAGGCTTGGCCTGAAATCATCAAGAGGGAATAAAAAATTCCTTGCCAACCTGAATCCACAAAGTTATGTAAGAAGCACATTTGTAAACAGGAAGACGAAAAGTTTCTACCCAAGAAATTAAAAGCACCTTATGGTGAATGTGGAGAAACTGAGCACTGACTAGGTAAATAATTCAGGTTGTCTCGAAAGCGAGTTGGAAAGTTGACTGTTTGAGTAAGGGATTGAGAAAAGCAAAAGCTGTGACCTTTAATGCCTGCAGAGTCACTGACACTTTAGCCAAGCCATTCAGTGTGATGAGCATTAAAGTCACCAACAAGAACAATATTGGCTGATGGATAAAGAGAGAGGGCTTGGTCAATATGATCAGAAATAATATCAAAAAGAGTGCAGTCTTGAGATGAAGGAGAGCGATATAGAACAAAGAGAAAGGCGATTGAGTGTAGATAGTAATAGAGTGAAGTGGTGCTAAAGGAAAGCACATAAAAGAATAGCCAGTAAACCTCCGACAAATTTTCTGACAAATTTTTTGTTTTCCGACAAATGGGTGAATTTTTACAAATGTAAATGCCCAGACCAAGCATGTGACTATTAAAGGAAGATAACTATCAACACTAAAATCACAAGACAGCTGAACTCAAACTAGTCTCACAAAGAGCAAGTAGGTCTGGTGAACTTTGCAAGAGATAAGACTCAACTATTATGAATATTAGTGAATGATAGGTTTAGAGAACTTGGTGATGATGATGGTATTTTGTGTTTTATAGTTTTTGACTTTATTCATTTTTAAATTTGTTAAAGAACTTGACTCACAGACTTGAGCATAGATAGTACTCAGTGCACTGTTTAATAGCCCAAGCAATTGCCTCATTACAATAAAAAATCCTAAGCCGTAACAAAGGGCTCCAAATGTGGCCTTGGCAATGCACACCAAAAGTACAAACAGGGACACTATCCATGCGCAACATTGCACTGTTAATACTTTGATATTTTTCAGCTGTTGATGGAATCAGCTTCTCTGAACTACCACAGAGTTTGGGAAACCTGGCTACCAGCCAGCCTCAGAACCATAAAACTGAGTTCTAGAGCTGTACCCTAATTAGGAGATAATAGAATGAGTTGCCTAGTCATAAAAACAGAGGCACGAGCAAAACCCATGCATTGAGTCAAGAAGATCAAGTATTCAACATCCTAAACTGGAAACAATGTATTAAAAATACATCTGCGCCAGCCTAATAGATGAAGAAGGGGTGCAAGGCTGGTCAACAAATAGAATCTATTTACCCCTTAAGTTTTTGCCTAGAAGGCCTTCTACAAGACAATAGCCGGGTGCATTTAACATCTGCATGAAGATGAGTATTTTTATCGAGACACCATCTCTTGCAGTTTTGTTGATTTTAGTTGTTTCTTGAGTTTGACCATCTGATATTAGCTATGCTGTTATTTTGTGATTTATGACTGCCCTTTGTTAAACCTATCTTTACTCTTGGTGAGTTTTTTTTTCATCAAGTTACTAATAAGAACTGCATACATAATTTTTAGGCTATCAGTTGAAGCTACTTTTCATGAAGTTAAATACCAATAAGAACTGCCTACATAATTTTAAGGCTATAAGTTAAAGCTATTATTCTGTGCAACAGCTACGACTTATTTGCTTAATTTAGAAGAATGGCACCAAAAGTAATATCATTTATGTATAAGAAAGTTTTAAATAAATTAAAAAATTTGTAGCAATATTACAAATCGTACCACTTGTGGGTGAAACCCAAAATTTATAGAAGAAAACTATTTTATTTTTATTTTTGTCAACTCTTGGTTATTAAAAAATAGTATGCATTTTTTTTTAATCTAGAAATTATCGTTTTTTAGCTTTTTTCTTAATCTAGAAATTATCGTTTTTTAGCTTTTTTTTTAATCTAGAAATTATCGTTTTTTAGCTTTTTTTTTAATCTAGAAACTATCGTTTTTTAGCTTTTTTTTTAATCTAGAAATTATCGTTTTTTAGCTTTTTTTTTAATCTAGAAATTATTGTTTTTTAGCTTTTTTTTTAATCTAGAAATTATCATTTTTTAGCTTTTTTTTTAATCTAGAAATTATGGTTTTTAAGCAAAAAAAGTTTTATATTGTGCTCTTTTACTTTTGTTATGTTCATTCACTTTTGTCATGGTTCTTTTCCATCCAATGACTTCTACTTATGTGACTTCTACTGTTCCCCATTTTTCTTTTAGTAGCTCAGAAAAAATTTTAAAAACTTCTAAAAATCATTTTTAACTATGCTTATAATTTGAATGTAACTTATAATTTGAATGTAAAAATTTGGTATCAAAACATTTAAATAAAATGATATTAAATTCTAATCCTACTTTTACACTTAATTTTACACAAGAATACACATTTCCAAAACCTAAATTTTCTCTTAGTCAAAATGACCCTGCACTCTAATGCGCCTAAGTACCATATCTACTACAATCTTATTGTATGTGAATATCCAATATATAATATATATATACAAAATCCTATAATGTTAATTTAATATATATATATATATATATATATATATATATATATATATTATATATATATATATATATATATATATATATATATATATATATATATATATACAGCTGGTTCCTGATAACTTGAACCTCCAAGGGACCAAGATAAATAATTCAACTTAGCAAATGCTTGACTAAAGCAAATTCCTGTTAAGTCAAACATTAGCTAATATGAGGTATTAGTTTGATTTAATGCGATTTTTCTTTATTTAATGCTAAAGTATAAACATTAATTTTACACCATTATACTATAAAAGTGTAATGTTTCAGAGAAATAAGTAATGTATTGTATTCACGCTTAAAAGACAACAATTCAAAAAAGTTTAGCACAATTACCTTCCTAAAGTTTAGCAACACAATAAACACAACTACCTTATTAATCTATAATAAAATTGTGTCTAAAAGATAGCAAGCTGTTATAAGAAAATTCAATAAAACTATAAGATAATTGCTTTTTAACAGTTTTTATTATGAAATATGCTGAGAGGGAGCAAAAAAAGAGTTTGACTTAACAAAGTTCACGTTATTAGAGGTTCAACAACTACAGAATTGTAATCGATTAGACAATTTAAATAAAACATTTCAAGTTAACTGTGTTTGACTTATTGGGAATTAACTATATATATATATATATATATATATATATAGCACTCGCTTTATAAGTGAGAGGTTCAGAGTTCGATTCCCACCACGTCCCTGGTAGTACTGCGCTCAACTTGTTTCTCTGCTAATTTGTTTCAAATTAGCAGATAAATAACAATTTATTTTGTCAAAATAACTTTCAGTTAAACAAGATACAACTTAA
>NC_088927.1:2707500-2725000 GCF_038396675.1 Hydra vulgaris
GATCGCTCACAAGAATTTTTAAAAATAGGGATAACAGATGACTCTGATAAGCACTTGTTAAATAGTTTTAAAAGTATAGACAACAGAAGAACACTTCTGCAAGACTACAACAGGTATGTTGTCCATACCACAGACTGTAGAAGGGTCTAAACAGGAAATCACTTTAGATACAGAAGCTGGAGTGATTTGAATGTCAATCAATTGATCAACCTGTTTTTCAGCTATATCAGATAGAACCCAACTAGTGGAATCAAGAGATGATATTGATAAAAAGTTTTTAGCAAACAATTCAGCTTTGTCTTTAGGTGAGGTGACTAAATCTGAACCACACAAGAGAGGTGGAATAACAGATTTGTCTTTTGAGTTAAAAATATTTTCATTAGAATTGGTCTGATTTAGTCTTTTGTTAATGGAAATAGGAGTTTGTTTTAGAATTTGAGGGGATCATTTGAATTTACATTAACATTTGATAACTCCTTATTTAGACTATTGTAAGGCTTATAAGAATTTTTTGAGAAGTTAAAAAATGACATTAAGAAAATTTATCCTTAAATAATTTTTTAAAAATTTAAAAAAAAAAAAAAAAATTTACTAATATTCTAAAGAAATTCTTTTCACAATTAATTTTTACAAAAATACTGTAGTTAAATTAACTTCCTGTTTACAATAACAGATATTTTCAAAAACTAATTATAACAATGTATAACTTCCTGTGAAAATTTTGATCTATAAATTAAACTTATGAATTTTGACATTCTCCCTGATGAAAGAGAAAATGACAGTAGAGGCTGAAGTTAGGAAAATGTTTTTTTACTAATTTATAATGACTCTATTCTTTATAAAATATAAAGCACTCTTTTAATAAACTTTTAATAAAAATTATAAAGTTCTTTTATACGTTTTGATATTTTTATACAATTTATTCATATACTATGATCTCTTTTTTCTTTCTGTTAAAATCAGAAACATTTAAAATAAAGCTAGTTGCCTAATGTTTTCATATTCATAAACTGTGGTCTTTTACTATAAAAAAATTGCTTTTATTTATTAAACTGTGGTCATTTACTCTGAATTAACTTTAACTTATAGTCTTTTTCAGTTGCTTTTTTTTCAATTACCTAAAACAAATAGTAGCTTTGTAAAACATGTTTTAAATAAGTTATATTAAATAAGACAAAAGCAAAAAAGTTTTTTAAACAGTACAAAATAAGTATATAATAAATATAATAAATAATAAAAATAATAAAAAAATAATGGTTATACTTATTGATTTAATTTTTTATTCCAAAATTGAAAACTGTCAAATCTTTCGAAAATAGCATGGTTGTTACACACTACACTTATAATTTTTTTTTAATTTTACTTTTATAATTCTGATTCACTCCCAACAAGGCTGCAAGCAATCACTATTAAGTTGGGAGTTACTAGAAAAAAAAAGAATAGAGATATAGAGCAAGGAAACGGTTGACAGAAGACTTGAAAAGTCCAAAGGGTTGAAGAGCGGGTAAAAAAACTTGATATTAATAAGAAAATATTTTAAAAGGAATTTTAACTAAATAATTTGACTTTAATCAAGAAATGATTGCAAGGTTTTAATATAAGTTGATTTACTAAGAGAAAAAAACTAGAAAAAAAAACAAAACAAATATATATAAAAAAAGAAAATGGATAAACATTTTGTGTTAGTTATTGTCAGATGATAAATTCTAATCAATGACATTTTTAATCAATGTTAGATTATTCAAATAGTTATCGTTAAATAAATTATAATCGTTAGATTATTTTTCTATTCTCAGTTGTCATTTATTCCCTATAGTGCTTCATTTGTATTTTTACTCAAATACATGTTGCAATATTGCTAGTGCTGGTTTAATTTGGAGGAATAGGAATCTGGAACTTAAAAGATTTAATAAGAGAAAGTATTTTTATACGCTTTCAAAAAGTAGCAAAAAAATATGTTATAAAATATGATTTAAAAAGAACAGTTAATTATTAGTGAGTTAAAGGATGTTTTGAATTACCCCATACCATTATACCATCTCCAGTAACATTCAAAACCTGAAATTATTCAAAACCAAAAATAAATTCCGAGAAAAAAATAGAGTATTAAAAATACACTTAAAGGGAAAGTTCAAAAGAACACTCTGAAAATGAAAGTTCAAAAGATTTGAATTGAACATCTGAATCAATGTACAAATGTATTTACAAATATTTTTTTTGTACATGTTAGGTAATCAAAACTTATCACATTTAAAGACACCTAAAAGATCTTAAAATGGCTGTAAATTTTTATCTTTGTAAACGTCTATATAAATATTGTTGTTAAAAATATTGCGTGTCAAGTGCACAAAGGTTATAAGCAATTTGTTGCTATTTAAAAAAATCAATTAACAAAATTGAAAAAAAAAATTAAAATTAAACTTTTTTAATTTGTCCAATATTTTTGTGGTTTCACTACTTTAATTAAAAGCAAGTTGTAAGTTTGAGCAATTTTTGTAAATATCAAACATAGTTTAGTACTTGTGTGACCAATAGAATAAAAAATATTTATAATATAAAAGTTAAAAAAACTTGTGGATTTCTTATTCATTTAACTTTTTAGATTTTTATTTACTTTTGTTATAAATTTTTTATCTGTTAAACATTGTTTATTTATATTTCTAGATACTTACATAATTTCTTTTTAAAATATTTAAACTGTAATTCAAAGTTAAGCTGAAAAAACAACAAAAAATTCATACTTAACAGATACATATAATGGTTCTTTTTCAGTTAAACATAATGTCACATCTCCAATGGCTTGGCGTTTGAATGGATCATAACGTTTCATGATTAATAAACGCAAATCATAACAATAATACCATAAATATTTAGTTAGAAGAACCAATTTTAGCGATAATAATCCTAAAAAATGAATAAATAAACAGAAAGTAGTATCAGTACTAAAGACTCCAAAATACAAGTTTGTATGTTATACGATATTTGTATTTTGTAAAAAATTCTAATGATATCCAGAAGTTAATATAATTTTATTAGGGTCATTAAGTTTTAGTTTTTGTTTATTTCAACAAGGAAAAAAACAATAAAAACATAAAATAGGAACAATAAAAACACATATAATAAAGTATAATAAAAATTAATACTGCAAAAAGGTGTAGTGCAACATTTTGCAAGGTGTAATGTAACATTTTGGATAACAATGAAATGTAACACGATGCTTCATAATAATTCATTGTATTAAAATACAGTTAACATGATGCATTGAAACAATGATTATTAGATACATTTAAATCAATAAAAAAATAATAGTAATAATCATAATAGTCACAATAATCATAACAGTGGAATAAAAATAAAAAATAAAAAAGTCAGGTACATCAATTGATACAGCTGCAAGTTACAAATGAATAAATTTAGCAATATAAATTTATGATTTGCTGAAGATTGTTCCAAGGATTCGATACTCTATTAATGAAAAGTTGTGAGGTGTTTCACAATAATCAGTTATTTTTTAATATAAGCGTTTATGGTGACCGTACTTAGGTTCAACATGCCAGTTAACTCTATCATTTTATTTTTAATTTTAAAATGTTGAATACAATCAAAACTTTTTTTCTGGCTGCTAAATTAAGAAGTTGCAAGTGTTCATTTACTTCATAGCAGAATTGTTTTAAACCATGAGGTACTTTTGCAGCATCAAACATGTAGTAATTTTTTGGCGGTTTTTTTTTTATCCATATTGACAATTTTGACAATTAAATTTGTCAGAAATAAAAATTGAATCAATAATTAATAATAATAACAAAATATTTTCTTTTAAATAAAATTATTTATTAACATTACTGTTATTTATAATTATTACTGTATACTATATATTATTATTACGGTATTATAAATTATTATTACTATTTTTTTATTATTATCTACTTACTAATTTATCTATTAAAAAAAAAATTCCCAAAATTTGGTTCTATAAAATAAAAAATAAAGTATAACTACCTCTATCATTCAATTGTATTGCCACTCCTTCTGAATTTGAAAAGCATGCTTTTGAAAGAAAATTTTCGCTTTTGTAAGTGTTTGGATCAACTACAGGGTAACTCATTTTCTCTTTAACATTATAAATATCTAAGCCACTAAAATTACCACTGCGAGCACAAAACCATTTAACATCAAGTTTACTGTCACTGTCAGGGTCATGACTTTGTGTAGCATCTATTACTATTTCTGATTATAAATAAAAATAATAACACAATATTAGTAATAATATTATCAAAAAATTAATATATTCTTATTATTATAATACAATATTATATTAAATAATTATAATTATAAATAATTACTAATTATATATAGAGAATTATAACAGAAATGTATTTTATTTACAAAGTCTAAAGTACTTAACTACATAAGATTGTCATGTCATAGGTGTCAAGTTATAATTTGTTTGCGCAAGATTTAAACTCTTTTTAAACCTTTTTTTAGAACCAAAATCAGTGTTTAGTTAATATATTTAGTTAAAAACATAATGATATTAAATTGGTTAATTTAATATTTTTATGTTTTTCGACCTTTTCTTTTGGATTCTTTTTTTGATACTCTAATATTGTTGCATGAAACCTCTGACTACAAAACATTTTTCCAATAAAATTTAATTACCACAAATTTTAGCATTTACAGTACATTCTTCTACTTAACAATTAAATTTGACAAAACAAAAATTCAATAACACATCAGTAGCACGTCATAGAACCAGTAACACATCAATAACACATCAGTAACATGTCATAGAACCATACATCAACATCATAGTAACAGTAAAAACATAAAATTCTATTATCAATTTAATTATAAAATTATTTTTTAAATTTATTAACTTTTTAATTATTTTTTTTTCTTTGATGATTTGATGGTGATATAGTAATAGAGTGCTTGCTTCATAAGTCAGAAGATTAAAATTCAATCCCTTCCATATCCCTGGTAGTACTGTGATCAAATTTTTTCTCTGCAAAATACTTTTTACTTTACAACCTTGTTGCAACCTCGTTCTTAATCCTCTCATCAAGCTCTCCTCGCATTCTTTTTATTTTTAACTCATTCACAAAAAGAAAATATTTTACTCATCAAGCTTTTTTACTTTTTACATCAACTTACCACCTCCTCGCTGAAATGTTTTCTCGTATCCACCAGCAATAATTAATTGTAAAGGACAAGGGACAACTTTAAAGTAACCTATTTTCATGGACGTTGTATCTTCAACAATCTCTTTTGTGACAATGTCTACCATCTGCCCATAATAAGTAACTCGATATATACCATAATTTTTGAGAGTTTTACCAATGAGTATGTACTTTTCATCTAAAATATAAGAATACAATAGAGAACAAAAATACTAAAAAAAAATATTGACTTTCTTAATAATAATAATAATAATAATAATAACAATAATAATAACAATAATAATAATAATAATAATAATAATAATAATAAAGAGTTTATAACTATTTTGAAATATGTTTGGTTTGAGAAAATAAATAAACATGTAAAGTATAATTTTTTACAGAATAAAAATAAATCACTATTAAGTGTGAGGCTAAAATGATTATTACAATCTTTTTAGCCTCACACTTGGACTTGTATATAAGTTCAAGTAATTTTAAACTAGCTGAAATAATTAGTGAATATATATATATATATATATATATATATATTTATATCTATATATAAATATATATATACATATATATTTATATCTATATATAAATATATATATATATATATATATATATGTGTATATATATATATATATATATATATATATATATATATATATATATATATATATAAATTACAAGAAAATCACTTATCAAATTTAAAAAAAAAAAAATCTATATATACATAACGGGTGATGCGGAAGTTATCGGACAAAATAAAAACGTCAATAACTTATTTATAAATAAAAAAACAAACTACTATTATATTTTTTTTAAATAAAGCATTTATCTTTTAATAAAAATATATTATTTTTTATATGAAAAAACACCACCATCTGCAATTGATCTCAATTTTGCTCTAATGCCTTTCATATGCGACTGTAAAAAGTTTAAATCAATTTCTTGTAGTTTTAGTTTAATGGTATCAATCAAAACTTGCTCTGTTGAAGCTTGCCAATCTCCCTCGTAAACCTTCTGTGTCAAATGTCCCCTAAAATTTTCAATTGGTTGTGCTTGAGGCACATTTTGGGGATTGGATTCTTTATCAACGTAATAGACATATTGGTCCATCCAATTTAGAGAATCTTTAGAATAATGAGAACTTGCTAAATCTGGCCAAAATAAATAGTTAAAGTCTCCATGATACTTGTGAATAAATGGAAGAAGTCGTTTTTCTAAACATTCATTAATATAGATTGATGAATTGATTGCTACAGCCTTGAAAGTGCAAAACAATGGCTCGGACATACCACGGTCAGATATGGCTATCCACATTAATAATTTTTTTGCAAATTTCTCTTTTCCTATAAAACGAACACTTTCTGGGCATGTCTTTTTGTTGTTTGTGTAGTATCCAGAATTTCAAGGCATGTTGTCCCCTGCAAAACAAAAGTATTTTTCGTCATCGCTTACTAGAAGTGATTTTGTGTTATAGAGTTGATTAACTAGTTTCCTGCTTCTTTTCTTTGCCTTTATTTGTTGTTCTATAGTGTATTTTGGAGTCTTTTCACATTTGCTATATTTAATATTCATTTTTTTTAACTGATGACCAATTGTTGATTGATTTACACCGAATTTAATACCTATTTTTCTCTGACTGACCCCTTTTCAATTGTTGACAAGTCTCGTTAATTCAGCTTTCTTTTCTCTAGTCCAGGATGTCGGACAACCAGGGTGCTTTCTATCAGAAAACAATTGAACAGTTTCAAGTCTTTTTAGGTTATCATATATTGTACTTCGAGCAAATCCTTCCTTTTCAAAATGATATATACGATTTTTTTTTTTAATTAGGTTTATTTACAAAAAACATTTTAAGTCGCTTCCGAAAAGATTCTCGTTCAGCTGCATTTAAACTCATTTTAAATAATTGTGTTTCAAATAATAAAGTTTATATTTTATAGAACGTTTATGCCTACGCATAAAACCACAAAAACTAATTATTATGCTCAAATAATGAAATTAGGATTTGTCCGATAACTTCCACATCACCCGTTACATGTATATATATATATATATATATATATATATATATATATATATATATATATATATATATATATATATATATATATATATATATATATACATATATATATATATATATATATATATATATGTATATATATACATACATATATATATATATATAACATTACACCGAATTTCACGCAAATAGAGATCATCTGATGTTACAAATCTCAAAAAAAAAAAAAAACGACAAAAAAAAGTGTCTTCTTTGATGACATTAAAGTTATTCATCATATATTTGCTTTCATGGCAACACTTAGACGCAAGTTCGTTTCGCTTATTTAGTAAAGGCAATGGAGATGAAATTATATGATATTTTTCCACCAAGCATAAACTGCATGACTTACCACCAGTTTTAAACGGTTCAGCCTGATCTAATATTTTCCACAAAAGGACAGGATTTAAAGCTTTCTTTTTAACACTCCACACAAATTTAGAAAGTTCAGTAGAGTTTATATATATATATATATATATATATATATATATATATATATATATATATATATATATATATATATATATATATATATAAACATATTATTATGTTTTATATATATATATATATATACATATATATATATATATATATATATGTGTGTGTGTGTGTGTGTGTGTGTGTGTATATATATATATATAAATATATATATATATATATATATATATATATATATATATATATATATATATATATATATATAAACATATTATTATGTTATATATATATATATATATATATATATATATATATATATATATATATATATATATATATAAATTACAAGAAAATCACTTTTCAAATTTAAAAAAATTGCAATCTTTTATTTAATTAACATTCATGATTTCATTGTATAATTATTTTAATTTTTGTAGACATGATATTCATTTTTTGGAAATATTAATATATGCAGCTGCTGTTTTAAGAATGAACCAATTCAAAATATTATCTTCAATTTTTTTATTTTGCAATTCCTATATGTATTTTAAAAGCATGTTTTTTATTTATTTATTCTGATTCATTCCCAACAAGGCTGCAAGCAACCACTATTGAGTTTGGAGTTTCTAGAAAAAAATAACAGAGTTATAGAGCAAGGGAATGGTTGACAGAAGACTTGAAAAGTTGAAGGTTGTATAAGTCGGTTGTATAAGGTTGTATGCGGTAGTGGTGTAGTGGTAGAGCGCTCGCTTCATAAGCGAGAGGTTCCCAGTTCGATCCCCACCACGTCCCTGGTAGTACCGCGCTCAACTTATTTCTCCGCGCAGCGGCCTTGTTTGTCAAGGTTTGTGTTTCGGAGTTATAGAGTTGAGAGAGGGTTATAACCACAATTAAGTAGCCTCCTCATCTGTAGTGGCCTTCAGGGTCTTGGGGAGGTGAAATAACAAACAAAAAAAAAAGTCAGGAAAAAATGAAGATGGGAGAGAGTTACAAAGAGTTAAAGTGCTGGGGAAAAAACTAGACATATAAAAGTTTTTAGAGCATGCAGGGACAGATACAGTAAAAGAATGAGACTTTGTTGAATGATGGGTCAAACGACAATGAGTTTTAGTTGATGGAACAAGAGATGATAGCTCCTTTGAGCAACACCTATGATAGTATTTGTAGAAAAGAGAAAGAAATGTAACTTTACAGCAATGGGAAAGAGGCTCAAGTTTAGCAGATAGAGCGGGTCCAACTACAATTACAAGTGGACCTTGTCTAGAGGAGAAAGAGCATCATTAGAAAAACCAGATCAAATATGACAATAGTATTCCATTCAGGGAAGAATAAGAGATTTGTAGAGCTAGAGAATGGAATCATGAAAAATGGCAAGCACGATAGAGAAAAGCAACCTTAGCATATGTTAATTTGGCAATTGATTGTAAAAATAATTTCCCTGTATGGTCAGTATTAACAATAATCCAAGAAAATGTAAAGAAGTAGACTCAGTGAGAGGGTTGCCATTCATGATTATGTCAGTTGTCATTCATGATTATGACAGCATTGTGATAGTTGTTTGTAGTAAATAATTGAGCTTTGTTAGAATTAAAATTTACAAGCCACTGAGAGCCCCAATCTGTTACAGAAGTGAGATCAGATTCAAGATCGACTGCCTTTTTTAAGCAATCGAAAAGAGAAAACTTTTTGTCAAGAAAGGAGAATAAAGTTGAGTCATCAGCAAAAAGAGCTTCCATAGATGTAAGGTTATCATGTAGATAAGTAACTAAACAGGATATTACTGGAATTGAAGAAGAGTGTTGGCCTTTGAGGTTGACTTCAATAAAGTGGTTAGAAAGAAATGATTTAATAATATCAAAAACTTTTTTAGATACACCATATGTAATAAGCTTATCGAGAGGACCTGCATGCCAAACTTTATCAAAAGCCTTAGATATGTCAAGAGCAATAGCTCTAGCCTCTCCATCTAATCCACAATAAAATCTTTCAGTAACAGGAGTTAGCAAGTCAGCTTTAGAGCGAGAAGATTGAAAATCATATTGATTGTCTGACAGTAAGTTATTTGACTCAAAATGGTATGTGAGAAATTTGTTCAACAAAGACCCTGCTAATAACAGAAAAAAGACTGATTGGACAATAATTGGAGGGGTCAAAATGTACATTGGAGTTTTTGAAAATTGGAAATGATACCATTTTTTTAACAGACACAAAAACAAGACTCAGTCAAGCATTTATTGCATAGTTTAGAGAGAATTGAAAAGAGTTCTGGAGAATAATTTTGTAAGACTTTGACAGGAATTTTTTCTGGACCACAAGTCGTAGAAGATTTTAGTCAAGATATGACTTTAGCAATGAGTGAGTTGAATGTCTAACAATTGGTCAACCTATTTAATTGGAATGGAAGGAAGAGAATGGCCATAAGATTCGAGAGTCAAATTACAAGAAAAGCTCTTTGCAAATAGTTCTCCCTCATCCTTGGGAGAGGTTATAAGATAAGTTCCATGAATGAGAGATAAAATGTTAGACCTACCCTTGTTTAAATACTTTTTATTATTAAACTATTCCTAATAATTAGAAAAACGCTTTTTCCATTTACCCTCTGTTAAACCAATATATAGTTTATCAGGTACATTCTTAAAAGAATCAACATATTTATATATCACAAATTTTTGATAAACATTTTCCACTCATGGGAAAGTGTTTACAGTTACAACTTTCTAAGGAAAACTACAACCTTAGAGGAAATGAATACATTTTCATAAGAGGAGTTTTGGTTTAGCTTGTTATTAATTAAAATTGGGATTTGTTTTAGAATTAGGAGTAGATGGTTTGAGTGATCATTTATATATAAGGGAAAGCAGAATAGTATCAAAAAAAAAAACTCAGATTAAT
Source organism: Hydra vulgaris (assembly GCF_038396675.1). Lineage (NCBI taxonomy): Eukaryota > Metazoa > Cnidaria > Hydrozoa > Anthoathecata > Hydridae > Hydra > Hydra vulgaris. Next base: position 2,718,067 of record NC_088927.1, read on the forward strand.
ATCCAAATTTTTTTGATCGAAACATATTTTGGGAATAATATTAAAAATTATTCTAAAGGAACTAATTCAAAAAAAAAAATATTGAAATTCATTTAAAAGGAATTATGTTGAAATCCCTATACAGAGTAATATCGAAATTTAGATTTAGGAATAGTAAAAAATAGAAAAACTAGCAAAGAGGTAGAAAATGCAAGGAATGTTATTACATCGACTGAGGGTTTGGTTTGGGCAGGCAGTCTATCAAGTAAAAAAATTAAATCATAATCATTTTTAAAATTTTTGACATTATTCAATTTTTAATTATTTCGATGTTAATCATTTTTTTCTAATTTCGATCTTACTGCTTTTAGGATTTTCGATATTATTCATTTTTTCACAATTGCGATTTTATTCTCTATTTTGATATCAATCCTGAAAGTTTTTTTTCAAATAAGTTAAATTTGGCTGTTTTCAATACTGTACGAGACAATAATAACACTAAACTCTATAATAAACATCTGGTACAACTACCAATGGATGGCATCAATGTGAACTGAAGAGTTGTCAGGGAAATGCTATTAGAAAGAGAAGAAGCTGATTTGAGTAAACTAGTAAATTTTTTGATGCCAATGTAAAACATTGGCATCAAAAAAATATAGCCAAATATAATAAAGATAATTGATTTCTGGCAGAATCTATCATCTTTTAAAAGGTCATCATCAAAGAGCTGTTTGGTTGTAAAAAAAGTAGTTGAAGATGAACTACTTGTCGTAAAGGTTTTATTTTACTACTACATCACAAAACTTTTGCAGCCATACCTGAGAAAATATTAAACAGATTATCCAATGTTGTCTTTTCTGAACAAGGACCTGAAAATAAATACAATTCAGTTGTTGACTTATTAGAGCTTGATCTTACTGATAAAGATATTTAATGAAATGGTATTTAAGACACCAGTATAATCACGGTCACCCTGCTACTGGTATCAAATAACCCAGAACAACTTGCCCCATGCCCTGCTGCCATGTAGGGTTTGAATTTTTAGGCAAAGGTTAGGAGAAACAAACTCCAATTTAAAAATCACCTGCCTTAGGGCTCTTGATTAAGTAAAGGCTAGAGATGGTGGCTCGATAAAAATACTCACCTTAGGCAGATGTCAACTGCACCCAACAACTGTCTTATAGAAGGCCTTCTAGGTAAAGATTTAATGTGTAAACAGATTCTATCTGTTGACCAGCTTTGCACCCCTTCTTTATCTATTAGGCTGAGGTAGATGTATTTATAACACATTGTTTCCAGTTAAGGATGTTGAATGCTGGAATTTCTTGACTCAATGCATGGGTTTCCTTGTGTCTCTGTTTTTATGACTAGGCAAATCAAATCAATTTCGGTCTACTGCTGATTTGTTAACGGTAATAACAGATAGGTTTTATAGTGCAGTAGATAGGTGTGGAGAGGTTAAGGCTCTCCACACCGTACCTATGTGTGGAAATGTGTTAGAAATGTAGAGAGTTATCACTCTCTACATTTCTAAAGCCTTTGATAAAGTTTGGTATGCTGGTTTTTTTCATAAGCTCTCTTTTTATGGTGTATCAGGTTAAATCTTTAAGATTAGTGAACTTACCTTACTAATCGTAGTATAAAAGTTGTCCTCGATGGACAGCACTCTTCTTTATTTCCTGTAACTTCAGGGGTTCCTCAAGGTTTTATCCTTTTATACTTTTTTTAATTTACATTAACGATCTCCCAGACATTCTCACTAAAGTGGCATTGTTTACTGATAATACTACCTTTATTCTTGTCTTGATAAGAGGGGTATTTCAGCTTAAAAAAGATCTCACTTCTGCTACAGCATGGGGCTCTCAGTGGCTGATGAACTTTAACTAAGATAAAACGATTCTATTCTTTAAAAATTTTTTCTGTATAAATCTCAAATCTGCCCTTGTATGGAATACTGTTACCATATCTGGAGCATACCATATCTTACTTGTTATTTAATTAAGTCTCATCCTTTTACTGTGACTGTTCATAAGTGCTCCAAAAATTCTTATTTTCTAGTTTTTTTCCTTGAATATCAGTTCTTTGGAATTCGCTCCCTTCTTCTTGTTTTCTTGATTCATATAATTTGCAACTTTTTAAGTTGCCTGTTAACCATTATTTTACTTTATAAACTTCATCTTTTGTCTTCCAGTAACTGGTAACTTCAAAGTAACTTCCAGTAACTTCCAACTCTAATAGTGGTTGCTTTGAGTCTTGTTGGAAGAAAAGCTGTTATAAAAAGAAATTTGTTTCAATACAACAACATTAAATACTGACTGCCATGCTTAAGCTCGCCCATTAATTGAAAGCAAACTCAATTCAAACCTATTATAACTAATATAGACTAGCAATTGTTTACTAGTTTTGTTTATCTTTATAACATCATTTTTAGAAAAAAAAGGAATAAAACGAAGAATGATGAACAAAAAATTGTTGCACCATCCCAAACCCTCAGTTGATGTAGCGGCACTCCTTTGTGGCAGGCTATAAGATAGTTGATGTATGTACTGAAGCCTCTGACAGCAGGCTATATCAGTATGATATCAGACATGTTATTAAAACACACACACACACACACATATATATATATATATATATATATATATATATATATATATATATATATATATATATATATATATATATATACATATACATACATATATATATATATATATATATATATATATATATATATATATATATATATATATATATATATATATAAATTTAAGGTTGCTTGCAGCCTTGTTGGAAGTTTTGCCAATTTTATTTTAATTATTTTATTGTCTAACAAAACATTTGTTTATATTGTTTGTTTTTTTAATTGTTTTCTTTACAATTTTAAAAAAAAGTTTAATTTTTGGAATTTAACTAGAATAAAACATTCTTTTTTCGTTACGCTTTTATTTTAACTGATATATTTAGAATTAAAATAAAAGGTTTGTTTTGCTGTTGTGTTTTTAAATTAGTTTGTACAGAATTTAAATGAAATGTTTGTTTCACCTTTTTTTTATTTTTATTAGTCTGAATTTAAATAAAACTTTTTTTTGTTTTTATTTTGATTATTTTGTTTAGAATTAAATAAACATTCAATTTGTTTGTAATTTAATTGAAATTATATTTGAAATAAAATTGCTGACCTCAGACACTGCCAGGTCTGCATTAAAGTCATAACTGTCGAATGACCCTACCTTTCAACCCAAATTCCGTGGGCTATATATATATATATGTATATATATATATATATATATATATATATATATATATATATATATATATATACATATACATATATATATATATATATATATATATATATATATATATATATATATATATATATATATATATACACACTAGCAAAATAGCAAATTGCGAGGAAGAGTTAGTCAAAATTTTAATTTAGCGGTAATTTTTTTTGTTTTTTTAGGATATAACTACTACATAGCTTGCTATGTAGCTTTTAAATAGCCCAATTTATAGGTACTACATAGCCCGTTGGTACCCACCAACTACATAGCTTTTATACAACATAGCTGACTCATAACTACTACATAGCTACTACTGAAGCATGTAGCCTGCTACATACTTGTACATAAAATATAATAATACAATGTGTTAAACAAATTTATGCCAATTTTAGTGATGCAAAAGTTAAAGTTGGAAAACAAAACAAAAAAAATTTTAATAAAAATTACTACCTAAATTACCTGATTTTTGTGACTTTTTATCAATCCAAAAGTTGTACACATTAATTTGACATCAAAAGATGACAAATAAATTGCAACAGCGAGTTTTTTTTATTTTAAAAATGTTTTTTTTTTTTTTTCATTAAAATGACCATAAATCTTTATCAATTTTTTTTTTTGCAAAGATCACTTTCATATTGATATAATTAATGTGAAACTGATATAATTGATGTGAAAATTGAATAACATTCACATCAATTATATCAATTGAAAAATGTGAAATTGTATCAATTGAAAAAATTATACTATTAAAAAATGTGAAATTGATATAATTGATGTGAAAAACAAAGTTCATTTTTTACTTTTTTTATGCAACATAGTTTTCCAGTTTACCTTGGAAAACAAAAATGTCCACAGATAGTCAACAGCTATGCTTTTATATAATGAAATATTTCTGTATATATATATATATATATATATATATATATATATATATATATATATATATATATATATATATATATATATATACATACAGTACTGTGAATAAGTTTTAGACCACTTGTATAATTAGATGTATTTACAATTTTTTTCCTATGTAATTTTTTTAAAGTGTAATTAAGTTAAATAATATGTAAGAAAAGTTGAAAGAATATATTACTTTGAATAAATAAACAAAATTGATGAGGAAACATGAGGGATTTGTTTATTTATTTATTAAAATGATGTGTCATAACAACTACACCCAAAACAGGATATTCGAAGAATGCTGTTACAGAAATCATTAAAAAGTTCAGAGAAACTGGCTCTCTTGAAGATAGAAAGAAAAGTGGTAGACCTCCTAAGATAACAAAAGATGACAATTAATATTTAAAAACCCTTTTTTAAGAAATACAAAAAAGCATCAACCGAGCTGGAAAAGACATTAACACAGCAACTGGGGAAAATATCAGCTCTTCTTTTATTCAATGGCACCTACTTAAATTGGGATTAAGAGGGTGTGTTGCAATTCAAAAACCATTATTACGGTGTGGCAATAAAGAAAAATGACTTAAATATGCAAAACAACACAAAGATTGGGCTCAGGAAATGTTTAAACAGGTTCTGTACACCTTTGAGTTCAAATTCAAAATTTTTGGAACGAAAGGATGCCAATATGTTTGAAAAAGGATTAAAGAAGCCTATCAGCCTGAGTGTTTAAACCCTCCTATTAAACACAGAGGAGGCTCTTTACAAGTTTGGGGCTGTTTATCTTCATCTGGAGTAGGTGATTTGATCAAAATAGAGGGGCGACTTACCGGGGAACGTTATGTGGATATCCTAAGACACCAAGCTGTATATTCTGGAATGAGACTAATAGGTCATAATTTTATGCTGCAGCAGGACTATGACCCAAAACATTGTTCCCAAGTGGCAAAAAATTATTTAAATGAAATGGCAGAGGAAAGAGTTCTGGAATTGATGACCTGACCTCCCTAGAGTCCAGTTTTGAATATAATTGAGCATATTTGGGATTACCTGGACAGAAAGAAGGTCAAACATGCTCCCCGAAATGCTAAAGAATGTTTTGAAGTACTTCAAAGAGAATGGCACAACATACCCCAGGATTTTATAACTAATTTGTATGAATCTATTCCCCGGCGAATATTGGCTGGGATTGAGGCAAAAAGGGAGGACATAGTAAATATTAAGAGTTTTTTATAAAGTTTGATATTAAAAAGTTTGTAATTGTTCCATATTTTGTGTAAAATACATGTGCTTTAATAAGTTTATAATTTAGAACTACAAACTTAAGTATTAGAGAAGAATTCTCAGGGAATTTAGACCACTTACATTTTTGAATGTATGTATATATATATATATATATATATATATATATATATTATATATATATATATATAAATATATATATATACATATATATATATATATATATATATATATATATATATATATATATATATATATATATATATATATATATATATATATATATATATATATATATATATATAAGTTTATGTTTTAACTCAAGAATATTAATGATTTATAATTAATATTTACAATTATTACATTCATAATAGTATATTTAAAAATGTGGTGGCGTGTAAATCTTAAACCTTAATTGTACACAAAAAAAAACATTTATAATTTTTTTAATTTTTGTTAAAATCATTTAATTTATTAAATACATGTTTTGACAATATCATTGTCATTCTCAGTTAAAATATATTATAATGCTTAAATCAAATTTGTGAAACAAAGTTGAAATAATAGAAACCTTATAATAAAAAGTACAATAAAAAAGCAATTTAAAAATGTTTTAAAAACGATAAAAAAACCTAGAAAAACGTAGAAGAAACTGAATTGAAATTGTCATTTTTACATGGTTTACTTGTTTATTAACAATGGGTTTTTCCTACTCTATGTACATCTTTATACTATTAAAAAATGTGAAATTGATATTCCTTGATAGTCCTTCTTGCAAAGTTAACAGGTTGAGAGTTATGAAAACATTGAAAAAAATAAACTACTAATTGTAAACAGTAATGCCTATTTGGCCTTAGAGTGATGAATCAATAGTGTATAATAAAAAAATAACTATGTGAAAATAATACCTGTATTTACCGATTTCTAATTTAAATATAATTAAGATATTAAAAATACTTTAAAAATTAATAAACCTACCTAAAAACTCATCAATATCTTTACGCCATGTTACATTGTTCATTTTATATTCTATAATAATTTTTTTTACTAAAATTGTTTTTGGTCTAGTGCAGTTTGTTCTCATAGTATACTTAAATGTGATATTCATGCATTTATAAAAGTAGGCCTTTTGATTGCTGTCCAGAGATGCCTCACTAATAGCTGCAGAACTTGCAAATTTAATTTGTGGAGCTGAGCAAAGGTAATCAAGCACACGAAATACAACCTTTTGAGTCTTACTTGAGATTTGATTACTTACCATAAAAGTTACTAAATATGAATTTTTTGCTTGAAAAGCATATGAACGAGTAAAAGGATTAGGGAATCTGTCTAAGGGATTTTTACAATTTGAGCCACCATAAATTTGAACAGGCGAACCATCTTGAAAATTGATAGACAAACAAGGATTACCTGGAACAGGACTCAAAAACTCTACTGTATACATTATAGGTACACCAACTGCATGCATACCACTTTCAACTGTTACTTTGAAATTCATAACAGGCACAACAAGT
>NC_088927.1:2730000-2755000 GCF_038396675.1 Hydra vulgaris
TGAAGGCATGGACTTTTATACAAGTGAAAACTTTTCAGCCTCATTTTCCAAAACTAAGTGAGCTAGATGATTTAACAAAAGGTCTTTTTAAGTATGAACTTACTTCATCAAGGTGGAATGGAATCTACTAGAAGACTGCAGGGCAGTTTGTTTACTTCTCTTAGACATGAGTATGGTCCTGCGCAATTGTGACTTTTCATAGATGGCTCAAAATGAAGTCTCAAAGCAGTACTGCTACACAATGGAAATAAATGTCTATTTTTACCTCTTGATGCACTTGGTACAAAAGAAAGAAGACTATGATTGTGTCAAAGAACTTCTTTACAAAATTGATTATTCTGAATTTAAGTGGAATGTTTGGAATAATTTCAAGATGCTTGCTTTTTTGTTTGACTTGCAAGATGAGGAGGCTACTTAATAGTGACACTACAGATGAGGAGGCTACTTAATAGTGGTTATAACCCTCTAAAGTGGTTAATTTGACACTACAGATGAGGAGGCTACTTAATAGTGGTTATAACCCTCTCTCAACTCTATAACTCCAAAACACAAACCTTGAGGAACAAGGCAGCTGCGTGGAGAAACAAGTTAAGCGTGATACTACCAGGGACGTGGTGGGGATCCAACTCGGAACCTCTCACTTATGAAGCGAGCGCTTTATGACTACACCACTACCGCATTTATTACAAGAAAGTTCATTGGCACTAACAAGTGAGACTACATCCCGGATTATTCAATGTTCTCAAGCAGCCTCTAGTAGATTTCAATAAAATCTTATCACCACACTTCATATTAAACTAGGATTGGTAAAACAGTTTGTGAAAGCCTTCGATTTTGGAGGAGCTTTACAAGAATTCATCTCATGTTTTCAAAACTATCGGAGGCAAAGAATGGGTTGTCATATGTACAAAAAAAGATTCATGTTGCATTCACACCTAGGTTTCTTTCCCAAAAACATGAGTGATGTCAGTGAGAAGCATAGCAAGAGATTTCATCAGGACATTGCAAAAACGGAAAGTAGATATCAAAGATAATGGGATACTACTATGATAGGAGATTATATATGCATTACATAAATCAAAGAACTTCTAATCTTGAGGAAAAATCTTATAGTAAAGAATTGTATTGTAATTGTAACTTTTGCAAAATTTTTAGTAAAGAACTGTATTGATTTTTTTGTTTTCACTACTGTTGGTCCTACTTCATGATAACTTTTAAGATATGAAAAAAGTGCTACATGCTATGTAATTATATTTATAATAGATTAGAATTGTTTAATGCACCACTAGAAAAAATTTGAAATTAATCAAAAATAAAAAACTATTGATATTACATCAAAGCAAATGTAAATTTTGAATTTAGTGATAAAAAATACTTGTTAAGTTTAACAAAAAGTGATCTCCAGTGGCGTGTCATCACTAAGTTGCTATTGTCACGTTAAAATACAATGTTTACAATGCTCCTTAGAGCATTGTAAACATTGTATTTTAATTGCTTCGCAAATCTTATGCATTTAGTTATTAGGCGTAACAGAAATTAATTTTGGTTTAGTCCAGTTAATTGAACCACTACAATGTTGGGCATGTTCGACTATATCTGATGTGTCCCAGCAATAAGTATTTTTAAAGGTTTTCTTTCAAGAGAAAAAAAAAAATATTCAGAACAAAATATTAAGAATGAAATTGAGTTTTTTGTTAATGTGTTTTCCCAAAATGGACACTCATACAATTAATTTTTAGATATCATAAAGTATATTCAAACACGCCTAACATTGTAGTGGTTCAATTAACTGGACTAAACCAAAATTAATTTCTGTTACGCCTAATAACAATACATGTAAGATACATGAAGCAATTAAAATACAACGAATTGTATACAAATGAATTTAAATGAACTGTTGTACAAATGAATTTTGTATAACAGCTCTTTCAGTTTGATAATGGCTTATACTATATAAATCAATCATTATTAAATAATAAAAATAATATATAACCGTAAATGATGTTTTTTTATTTATATATATATATATATATATATATATATATATATATATTTATATATATACATATATATATATTTATATATATATATATATATATATATATATATTTAAAATAGCGTGTATATATATATATATATATAAAATAGCATAAGTTACTTTTATAATTTACAATTATAAAAGTAACTTACACTATATATTTTTATATATATATATTTACGCTATATATTTTTACGCTATATATTTTACGCTATATATTTTTATATATATATTTTAAATATATATATACGCTATATATATATTTTTTTTTTTTAAAGTAAAAAAGTAAGAGTAAAAACACAAATATTACATTATTTAAACCAATATAATAATATAATAAAATAATATATAATAATTTAATAAATAATACATATATTATATAATAATTTAATAAATATATAATAAACCACTAGTTTAAATATTGTAATATTTTTCTAATTTATGATTAGTCATAGAAAACTATTTATGTTCATGCTGACAATAAAACATTTTTTAAAGAGTATAACTTTTAGTAATTGTTAATAACATAATACTTAAAAAAGCAAATGTAAAATGTACAAATAAAATTGGAAGATATGCATATATATACAATTTTTTAAAGAGTTTTTAATTTTTATTGTAAAAAGCTATAAAACAACAATAAAACAAACTGCAAAATTGTTTTAAATTATTATAATTTTTTATTTGGATAGAGGCTTTTAAAAGTGTTTTTTTACGTTGACCGCCATTATGAGTTTTTATGTCTGTCTAGAGATTTATTTTTTCGCTCATTCCATTTACATACACGTAATATACCAATATACTAAATTTCATAACATATGCATTAGTTATTTTAAAATTATTGTGCCCTAAGTTTCTCCTAATTTTACCCATGAAACTGCAAAAAAAATGCTGACTCAGCTTTGAAAAAATGGCCACTTTGATATAAAACTATACCTTTTAAATTCTAAATTAAATTAAAATTAAATTGAAACTAAATTAAATTTCTAAAAATAAATAACTAAATTAAAGTATTGAAAAACAGATATTAAAACAATTCGCTATACAAGAAAAAAAATAATAAATAATAAATAGCTAATAATAAATAAGAAATAGCTTTTTTTTTTTCTTTGTTTTAAAAATATAAAGAGCTTGTGTTAATGTAAAACAACTTCGTGACACTGTTTTATTGCTGTTATATACAGTTTATAACAATAATAATATCAAACGAGTTTAAAATAAAACGGAGTAAATAAATAGAATTTTTTTAATTAACAAATTAAAACATAGCCATGACAATGTTTTAATTAACAAATTAAAACATTGTCATAAAACTTTAAACTTCATATTTGCGCAAAAACATGAGAAAGAATGCGCAGAAACATGTCTCTTATAGATCATACGAGTCTATAATAGACCAAACAAGTAAGATCAAAGCAAAAAAACTTAGATACTGCGTTTTTTATAATATACAATTTCTTGATCAAGCGTACTATTAAAAATTTAAGTATAATTAAGTTTTTCATTTAATGGTTTGAGGATGTTTTCATTCAATTTTTTCATTCAAATTGTTTTGCAATAAAAAGTGAAACAAAAAAATTTGGTTTAATAAATCAAATTATATTTCCATCAGTTTAAGAATATGCTTAAATTATTTTTTTAGAAAAAAATTTCTTTGAACAGGTGTAAAATAATTTATTAATTTTAATTTAAATATCTTATAACTTAATTTTTTAAATTTTTTCATTTTTTTTCAATTTCAAATTTCAATCGCAAAATTATTTGAATAAGAGAGTTTTAAAAAACTAAAATTCTTTTATTCAAATAGATTTCTTTTTAAATAAAATTTCTAAAAACATCTTGTGTATTTATAGAAAATGTTGATATCGCTTTAAATAAAATATTAAAAAAAGGTATCATGTTTTTTATATTCTATTCAAGATCTCTTGTTAAAATAATGTTTAGTTAGAAGCTTATATTACGTGTTAACAACATATAAGATATACATAGAAACATTTATATGGCTAATTTTTGTAAGTCTTTGAGTATATATAGTAAATTTATTAGTTGAGTAACTGTAAGTTACTGTAGTAATTAACTGGTTGTTTTGATTTAGTAAATAGATTAAGGTAAATTTATTGTGATATACTTTATCCACTCAATAAACCAAACTAAATATAACTTTAAAATAATATTGGCTTCCATGTAGAGATTTAAAGTAACTTAAATTCAAAAGCGTTTAATGTTGAATAAAATCTCTGCACAAGAGAGCAAAGATCATTCAATTCAAAAGATAAATTTCTATCGACTATTTAAAAGATAAATTTAGCGTGACGTACTTTGTGGCCCCTAATAAAAAACTTAGACAAAAACATTACTTTTAAGAATGGCTAAAAAAAAATGCTAAGTTAAAAAAGAAAGAAAAATAAATAAATCACAAAAGCATTTTTTTTAAGAAAAAACTAATCACGAAGGTGTGAAAAGCAATTGCGATACACTTAATTTGAGCCCTGTATATACAAACATATTAAGGTATAAGACTATACAATCTTTTACTATTTTTTTTTATTATCTTGCATAAAATAGATATAGGAGATATAGGGCAATAGTTGAAAATGTCTGACTTTAAATATTTTTTGTGCAGAGAGATTATGACTGCAAATAAACAACTAGATTTGGGTACTTTGTCTTTAACTAAAACTAAACTAGCTGTGGGTACTTTGTTTTTATTAATTGACTTCAAAAAAACTTATTGCTAATGTAAACACTAGGTGTATTTCTTATATATTATTTAAAAAATAGCAATGTTTTATACAGGACAATTAGGGTCCCATACAATAAATTACTACTTTATGGTTTTTGGTTGATTATTTATTGTTAACCAATTATTTATATAAAAAATTCAATGAAAATATCAAGGTTTAATTATTACACAATAACTCAGAGTATACCATAAGATAAGATATAAACAGAAAGTATATTTAATAACAATATATAGTTATTTACATAATATATAGTTGTAATAATAAAATATAGTTATAAATATAAAAAATAGTTAACAAAATGGATAAATGTGGCTATTATGCTGTTTTTAAAAACAATCATGTTCTATATAACATCTATTAGTAAAACAAATAAATAAATAAAACCTGTTTGTTCAATAAAATAAATGGATGGAATTTCCAAATATAAGCTAACCATATGCTCAGTGTCAGATATCTCAATTGAAGACTGGTAATCCAAAAAAATTTGGTCGTCAAAAATAGAAAATACCTCCTTATAGTGAATTGATTGGAACTGGCTTGTTGAATCAATTAAATTATAAGCAATATCTCCAGGGTTATTGTTACTATAATCAGGCATCCATGCTAGAAATTGACCTGCAGAAGTTGTAAATCGTTTATCAGTTGGCACTGCAAAATCATTCTGACCTAAATAAATAAATTTGAATTTATTATTTCACTTTTTTGAGGGATAGGGCTTAGGCTTCGCAGCTAAAACTGATCAAGCTATATCTACAATTCAATTTTAGAGGACCTCATAAAAGAACCAGACTAAATATAAAAGCAGTATTCCATACAAGGATAGATAAGATATTTATACTGGTAGAGAATGGAATCACAAAAATGTAAATGACAATAAATAAAAAAAGTAATCTCAGCAAATACTAATGTTACAATGGATTGTATAAATGGTTTTCATTAGAAATCAGTAGTTAAAAATAATCCAAGATAATGTAAGATAAAGGACTCGAACGATGTAAGGAAAAGGACTCGGACAATGTCAGGTAAAGGACTCGGACAATGTTAGATAAAGGACTTGGACAATATAAGGTAAAGGACTTGGACAATGTAAGGTAAAGGACTCAGCCAATGTAAGGTAAAAGAATCAGACGATGTAAAGTAAAGGATTCGGTATAAGCGTTGCAATTCATCATTATAGAAATACCATTCAGTTATCATGGTAACAAATAAAACAAAAAGACTGAAATCAATCTAATTCAAAATTTCTAATTAAAACTCTAAGAATTTGCAAATAATAGTAAGTTAATAGTAACTAATAGGGCAATAGTTAAATACATTATCCAGCAGGTTGGAAAACAAGATTCAGTTAGGAACGAGTTAAATAGTTTAGACACTTTGTAGAGAATTTTAGAGAACACTATTTTTGTAAGACTTTTGTAAGATTTTGTTTATGATTGCATTGACAAGAATCTCAAACATAAAAAAACAAGAAAAAAATGTATAATATACAAACATACAGACCACATATGAATTTAAACTATGAAATAAGAAGTGTTGTCCCTCTCTGAACCCTATAAAGATACAGGCCTGTAGATGAGTTTAAGTGTAAAATTCTGCAACTGAATGATGTTTAAGAATCTAAGGAAAAATGTGGTTGAAGAAGTTTCTTCAAAAAAAGAACTTCAGAAAAAGATCTTTGCAAATAAAATCTCTATCAACTCTAAGGTAAGAAAGTTATATGCAGTCATGAACCAAGGTAAGAAAGTAAGAAGTGCAATATGTAATTGATGAGTTATCTGATGTAGAAGTACAAGTTAAAAATTTTAGTGAAATAGTGCATGATCTGAACCACCTAAAGGAAAACAAAAAGAAATTGAACACACGCTATGGTCAAAAACAAGACTTAAATCAAGGTAAGTGATTTGGGTTTTTTGTGATTAAGGCAAGTGATTTGGGCTTTCTGGAAAATGAATCATAAAGTAAGAGAAGTTAGAAATTGAGAAAAACAAAAATTTTGAGCTTTATTTGTAAGCTATTATAACATATAAAGCTATTATAACATATAAATGAAGGTTGACTATTATCAACATACAGAACATAATTGTTATAAAGATCAATATATAATATAAAACTTAGTTTCTCCGCCCAGCGGCCTTAAGAGTTGAGAGAGGATTGCACCACGAATACCAATAAAAAAATAATAATAATAATAATAAAAACACAAAAAAAAATGAGTAGCCTCCTCGACTGTAGTGGCCCCCCTCGGGCCTTGGGGAGGTGAATAATCTAAAAAAAAAAAAAAAAAAAAAAAAAAAGAGCAATATAAAATATAGATAATATAAAGGAGTGGACCTTAAGATCAATATAGAAGACCAGACCTTTCGAAATCTGTTTTAAGGTCTTATGTGGTATATAAATTTTATCTGCTTTTTTTTTCATTTAACTTTCCATTTTTTTAACTTCTATTTTATAATTTTTATTCATTGTCATAGTTACCATAGTTGCGGTAGTTACTAGAATGACTGTAATTACTATATAGTATTACAAGGTTCATGTTATATGCTTTGGGTTAACTGGTATTTAATTTAAATTTTGCAATAGTCGGCACATTTAAATGTGCTGATTAATATACTAATTTTAAAAAATTTTATTTTTATTTTGAAAATTTCTAAATTTTTAAAATTTACAAAGAAATTTAGGAAAGAAATATAAAGAAATTATAAAACATAAATATAAAATATAAAATATTGCAGACATAAAACAACAATATTCAAAAGTCATAACTGATATTCAAAAAATTGCCTTTAAAAAGTCAAAAATGAATTTATTTAATATATGTTTTAATATTATTTTTTGCCTGTCAAGTATTTTTGTATTTTTTTGTATTTTGCCTGTCAAGTATATTTTTTCTTGTGATCTTAATAAAAATGTCATAATAAAAAAGATCATTTTTGCATTGATACATTGTATCTATCTCATTTTCTACACATAACTATAATCAAAACTAATTATGAATAGATAATATAAAATGCATGAATTTAATTAACATTTAAGCCCCAAAAAGAAACCAACAGAATGGCAAAAAAATCAACAAACAGCATTTCACTTTGAGGCACAACATTTTATCCCAATTCAAAAATGTTTAACACTACATTTATATTACATTTATATCTGAAATAATTATAAATAATTATGAATAATTATGGGAACTACACAGCCACAATCAAGTAGTTAAAGCGTACCTAAGACTACAACAATTAAAAGCCTACCTAAAACTGCAGCACTGACTTGAAAGCTGTAAACAAGTTTAAACATTATGTTTGATGATAATCGAGGAGTCAAATTATTTGGAAACTTTGAATTTGCAGATCCAAATTGATTCCAACCAGGATAAAAAATATTATTAAAATCAGGTGAATAAAAAACATTAGAGAAGATTGGGCAAGGATCAGATAGTTCTACACATTCTTTAGTGAGAAAGCACATTTTTTTTGCAGTCCCATTGGTTAACAAATTACAAGCTGGTTCAAATATCTAAAATATTTAATATCTAAAACAATATCTATTTATATATACACACACATATATATATATATATATATATATATATATATATATATATATATATATATATATAATTATATATAAATATATATATATTTAAACAACTTTAAAATGTATTCTAAAAAATAGAGTGCTCAATTTGCTTAAAAGAACAGAGCAATTATAAATTAGTAGAAAATCTCTTAACAAAAATTTTTCTCATTTTACACTGTGTTTCATGAATAAAGATTCATCAGAAATGAATGATCAAATTAATAAAACTTCAATTTATACCAAAAATTAAATTACAGGAAGTCACAAATGTCTTAACTACTGTGAATTCTCACACATTTGTGGAATTTGCTGATAAAATTATTATAAAAAGAATTCTTTTGAAATGATTACTTATGCTTCTTTAGAAAAATATTTTGTAAAAAGGGGACTTAATGTAACTATTATTTGAGCTCATTTACTTTTATAGATTTTTAGGAGAAATTTATTTTCGTGCCTGCATTTAGAAATTAATTCCGATTTTTTGTTTAATAAACATTCTTGGTTTGCATGTGTAATTATTTCAAATTTTTCTTGTAGGCATTAACACACATTTTTTGGAAATTTGTTATATGCAGGCGCTGTTTAAAGGATGGACCAATTCAGTAGAAAATCATCAATATTTTTATCTTTTAATTCCCATATATATTTTGACAGCATAGTGTCTTTTGAATACTTTAAAAGATTGCTTATGATTGGCAAAACGTTTTTTCCATTCACCCTCTGTTATGCCAATATATTGTTTATCAGGTACATTCTTAGAGGAAACAACACATTTATATACCACATTTTTTGATAAACAACTTCCACTCATTGGACAATTTTTTTTTTATTTACAATTACAATTTTCTGTAGTTTTTTCATTTAGGATTTCTTTTTTGTTTAACAAAGCATTATTGTGACCTTTTATAATTCTTTCCATAATTTTTGTATAACTGCAGCTAGCTTTAATTGTATTTTGATTAAAAATTTTATGTAATTTATTAGAGAGTAGGAAATGCCTAACAACCAATTTTAAAAACACTTTTCCTATGTTAGTGGAAACATTTTTGCTATATGGGGGGTTGAACCAAATTATATTTCTAGTTCTATTTCACTTTTTTGTATTCTTTTTTTCAGGGTCAAATTTTAGTACAAAATTTACAAAAAAAACACTTTTTTTAAGGACATCTTCAAATATTCGTTTAGAGGAATTGAATACATTTTCAGTAGAGGAGTTTTGGTTTAGCCTGTTATTGATTGAAATCAGGATTTGTTTTGGAATTTGGGGTAGATAATTTGAGTTAATATTAATATACAATAATTCATTGTTTGGTTTTTTGAAAGGCTTATATGAATTTTCAGAGAGGTTAAATGTGACATCAAGATTACGAGTAAAGAAGCTTTAACTAATAATTTTAAAAAACAACAAGACAATTAAATACTGTCAACTTTGAAAATTCTATTTAAACACTGTTTGCATTATTGATAAATATTTGTCAATATTGTAAATATTTTTTTTTGTAAAATCTGCAAGTTCTAAAATGTAAAAAGTTAAAACTTGAGAACCAAACCCTACAAATAAGGTAATGTTACAAAGTAAATGAGACAATGCTAGACTGCAGTTAAACTAGTAATTGATCAAATCCAAAAAAAGAATTAAATGACATTAAAAGTGCCTTAAACTAATTAAAAAAATGTCACATAAAAAAAAAATAATCTAAATAAATATTTTCATGAAGTTGTACACGTAATATATCATTAATACATTACAATCCTACCAAAAATCTAATATCTCCAAGCACAGTGATTTGAGCACTAAAACCTGTTATTTCACCAGCAAATGATATTTGATGATCAAGACTAACAATAACAGCTGTTTGCTTATTCTTACTAAATGTAACTTTGTAGTCTTCATATCGATCTGTTTCAGTGTTTCCACCTATTTCCACATAAATCGATGCTAAATGATAAGTTAAAAATTTAAATTATCTTTTATTTGCATGTATATGTATACATATATATATATATATATATATATATATATATATATATATATATATATATATATATATATATATATATATATATATATATATATATATATATATATATATATATATATATATATATATATATATATGTATATATATATATATATGTATATATATATATATATATATATATATATATATATATATATACAAATTAGTAAAAAAACTTATCTAACTTTTTCAGAAGACATATGGTATATGAAACATGTATGGTATACCATACATGTTTCATATACCATATGTTGAACATTCTTTTTGTAAAATACATACTTGATATATATATATATATATATATATATATATATATATATATATATATATATATATATATATATATATATATATATATATATATATATATATATATATGTATATATATACATCATTTACGAAAGTTCAAATGATTACAGAATTTTAAAATTTAATCTTTGGTTTTTCTTGAATAAAAATCTAACGGAAATAGATATCAAAATAATTTTTTTTTTCCAATTTGATAAATAGGTTATTTGTTAATAGAATAAAAAAAGAAGGTTTCGACTCATCACTATTTACTCAGAAATTTCATTAAAAGGTAGGTGATACAAATTAAGAGGTGTCACAAAAGTTTAAACGATTTCATTTAGGATCATTTATTTGCTAATTAATTGATAAAACAAGTGCGAAAATTTTTTTTTTTTTTAATAAAGTTAAAATAAGCAGTTTACAATCAAAAAATTCATCACAACATCATCAGGCAGCTTTTAATTTATTAAAAATCAACTGAAATATAGTAAATTTAATATTAATTTCAATTGCTTGCAGATGGGTCGAAAATCAGTTCTAGTGAGATCAAGTTATAGGTATGGCGAGGACAAAAAATCACACAAACATTCAAATAGGCAAAACACTTCACATTTCTAAATATTGCGTTTGAAAAACCATCAAAACCTGGGAACTAGCACAAATCTTCAACGAGTCAAAAAATAACCCAAAAGTTAGCAGAGAGCTCGTGAGACGAACATTGTTGGACAAATGTATTGGAACGAACATAGCTGCTACAAAACCTATTCTTTCAATCACGGATGGTCTGTAGAACAGTGGGCAAGGTTATTTGGAGTGAAGCTAATTTTCAAGTCATAAACCGCAAGGGAAGAATCTATGTCAAAAGATTTGCAACTCAGAAATATTCCGACAGGTTTTTGCAACATCGTCGACAAGGCAGTGGAGGTTCAGTTGGCATCTGGGGATGTTTGTCTCTTAAAGGTATAGGCTTCTGTGAGCTGTATGAAGACCGAATTAATCAATACATCTACAAAAACACATTGGAAACGTGTTTAGTACCATCAATTAGACACTTGTATGGCAGATTCATCTTTCAACAAGATGGGACTTCAGCTCACACAGCTCACTCAATCAAAGAATATTTTTTGGAAAAAAGTTCAATGTGATCCCCTGGTGCCCTAGATCACCAGATCTCAACCCAATTGAAAATATTTGGTCTTTGGAATTCAATCAACTCAGCATTTGAAGCAACTTTTGAATGAGTACTGGCTGAAGGTACCTCGCGTGATGTGCATGAAATTAGTTGAATCAATGCATAAACAAGTTTATCTTTGCTATAAAAAAACAAAGGAGGACACTTTAAATACTAATTTTGCTTTTTTTTTTCATTTTTTGTTCGAATGTTGCAATTCGTTTAAACTTTTGTGCTTCTTATTTTTCCTATATGAATTTTTGTTTTTGTTTTTTTCTAACTAAATATCATTTTACAGTTTTTTTTTATTAAACAAAAACCAAACATACTTGATAAAAATTCTGCAATCATTTAAAATTTCGTGAATAGCTGTATATATATATATATATATATATATATAAATATATATATATATATATATATATATATATATATATATATATATATATATATATATATATCAGGTCTTGTTAAGAAACGTTATGCAGCTCTTATTTTGCTTGTGAAAAGGCAATTTGCCTACACGTTTAGCAGTTTTGTGTTACGCAAAAACTTATATCTTTTAGAATATTTAAATTATCTTTCGATGTCGTTAACGTAAACATTTATTCAAAAGAAATAAAGTCGTAAGTATAAAAAAAAAGCATTTAACCACAATTGTAAACTAATAAATTTTTTGTTAAAGAAACAGTTTGTTTAAAAAATTTTTTGATGTTGATAAAAATTAGTTAAAGAAATTAAATTGTTTTATGTTTTATCTTAAGCAATTAAGTATATAAATTAATTCTAAATATGTAAGTTATTTTTTGTTATAATAGTTTAAAAAATGCACGATTTATTTTGATGTAAATATTTTATTAATAAGATATTTTATTTTAAGTTTATTGTCAATTCAATAACGTAAAGTTTTAATGATGTTCGTTTAATTTATGAAAATAAACTATGATCACGAATATGTTATCGGTAACTGATAAAACTCTTTATTGTTTAAAAACACTATTAAAAAGAGTTCACAAAATAAATAAAAAATTTATTATCAGTTAATAAAGTAACCAAAAACCAACTGTAAAATTATAAGAAAATAAATTTTATGTTACATTTTATGAAAAAAATATTTTTTTCAAAATTAAATTTAGTTCATAACTGAAAAAAATGATAAAATTGATTTTTCAAATAAGAACTAAGATTTTATTTGTAACTTTTGTTATCGTGAGAAAAAAAAAACTGTCTGTATGATTTTTAACGCGTTAATAAAATAACTTTAATTACAATGCGGTACTTGAAAAGACGCTAGTGACACAATATAACTTCTAACAATGCAAAATATATTTGCTGAGTTGAGTAACTTTGAAATGCGTTATGCGTTTTCTTTAGGCAGCGAAATCTCGTAACAAGGCCTGATTTATATACATGTACATACATACATATATATATATATATATATATATATATATATATATATATATATGTGTGTGTGTGTGTGTGTGTGTGTGTGTGTGTGTGTGTGTGTGTGTGTGTGTGTGTGTGTGTGTGTGTGTGTGTGTGTGTGTGTGTGTTTGTGTGTGTGTGTGTGTGTGTTGTGGTTGTTGTTGTATGATTTAGTGTTAAAAACACTAAACTCTTGATCGTTGTAGAGTGCTCAATATTTAAGAAAATATACATTTTTTCAAAAACAGAGCATTTTATACTTAAATTTTAGAAAAAACAACTTTTAATGGAACTTAAAGTTTCATGCCATTTGGCAATCAGCCATGAAGTACAAAATCAACAATATAAAAAACTAGATAAGCAGAAATTTGTCAAATTTATTGTCCGCTTAAACTTGTAGGCCTTATAAAACTGCAAAATTGCTGAAATGTTAATTATATATATATATATATATATATATATATATATATATATATATATATATATATATATATATATATATATATATTATATTATATATATATATATTTTTTTTATTTATATATATATATATATATATATATATATATATATATATATATATATATATATATATATATATATATATTAGTTTTTATTCAGCATTCAAGTTTCCTTATACTTCTCTTCAATTTACTATTTGAAAAAGATTTAATAAATCTTGTTAAAACTATAAAATTTTGCAATCTCAACAACACATTTCAAGAAAAAATAAATAATGACATTAAATCTTCACGCAAATCTAATAAGACTTTTAACTCCAGCTGACAAAACTTCCAACATGTACAAAATATCTAAAGATGATCACAACCACCTTCTGAAAAACGCAATCACTTCTATTTATAAAAAGACCGACCCAAATCTAAAGGACGTAGTAAAGAAAGAAAGTAAGCAAATTTTGACAAATCACGTATTTTTAATAGAATCGAGATAAACGGAACTGCCGATTGTTTTATAACTTTAAAAGATCACAAAGCCAACTTCATTAACAACCCTACTGTGCGTCTTTTAAATCCTGCAAAGAATGAGGTAGGAAGATTGTCCAAATTAATTTCATCTAATATCAACTCTGAATTAAGAATCAGGCTCTGTTTAAACCAATGGCAAAATATGCAGAATGTGATAGATTGGTTCCGAAAAATTGATGATAAACACCTTTGTAAATTTTTAGTATTTGATATAAAGGATTTTTATCCGTCAATTGATGAAAACATGCTAAATAAGGCAATTGCCTTTGCCGAACAACATATATAATTATAGACGAGCAAAGCAAATCCATTATACGTCATGCAAGAAAATCTTTCATTTTTAACGGTGGCATATCATGGATTAAGAAAAAAGCAGGATTGTTTGATGTTACAATGGGAGCCTATGATGGCGCGGAAGTTTGCGAACTAGTTGGGATTTTTCTTTTAGATCAACTTTCACAGTTTTACAACAAAAATGATTTTGGTTTATATCGAGATGATGGGTTAGCTGTTTTTAAGAACAAAAATGGCCATCAAATGGAAAAAATAAAAAAGCATGTTCAAGTTTTCAAACGTAACAATCTCAACATCTCTATCAATTGCAATCTTAAAATTGTTAACTACCTTGATTTAACTTTTAATCTTACTCAAAATTCTTTTCAACCATTCTGCAAGCCTGAAAATAACCTAAATTATATGCATGCTGATTCTAGCCATACACCTAGCATAATAAATAATCTTTCAAAAATTATCAAGCTAAGATTGTCTGCCAACTCATCAAGTGAAGTTATTTTTAATAAATCGACACACTTTTTTGAAGACGCATTAAAGCAATCGGGATACACTTATAAGTTGACATATAAACCAAGCACAAAAAATGTTCCAAAAAATAACCATAAACGAAACATAATCTGGTACAATCCTCCATTTAGTAAAAATGTTACACCACCGTAAGCTCAAATAAACCTCAATACAATGATAAAGTGTACATTGGGATAAGCGAAACCTCATTTAAGCTACATTATGCAAACCATCAAAAATCTTTTAACATAAAAAAATACAAAAACGACACTGAGTTGTCTAAGGAAGTATGGGGATTAAAAGAAAACAATTTCACAACTTCAATCAAATGGAGTATTATTAAACACTGTAAACCATACAATCCTGCGTCAAAAATTTGTAAGCTTTGTTTAAATGAGAAGTTCGAAATATTATTTTACAAAGGAAACAATCTGCTAAACAAAAGAGGCGAATTAGTCTATAAATGCAGACACAAAAATAAATTTCTCCTTTCATTATTTGATAGCAGAGATTAGTTTTCCATTACGTCTTCTTGTACTATAACGTCAGAACTCATTCTACTGTAGTTTGTAATTTTTAAACGGTTTTTTATATTTTTGATTTTGTTCTTCATGGCTGATGATTGCCGATAGGCATGAAACTTTAAGTTCCATTAAAATTTGTTTTTTCTAAAATTTAATTATATATATATATATATATATATATATATATATATATATATATATATATAAATTAGTTGAATTTTAACTTTTTCTATTGAACAAAATATGCTCACATTTTGAATTTTTAGTATATTTTTTATTCAACAAGGTTTATCCCTATTTCTAGATTGGGTACAACTTTGTGTATTTACTAAAAAAGTATAAAGTTACGTATCTACAATATAGTTTAACTAAGAATGTTAAACTAAATTGACCATAATGAATTTAATATTTAGGTTCGCCTGGTAGAAAAATTTATTCAGAAAAAAACTAGATGAATTTTTATGAGAAATCTGATAAAATTTGATGATAAAGAATCATCCAACAGATGCTCTTCAAATGGTTTTTTTAAGTACAATCCATTCTTTATTTTGTTTTAACAGACAAAATCTATAAAAAAAAGAAAAACCCATAAATTTTTCCAACAAAGTTGCCGCTAAGATATCAGTATTCACAGACTTACATGTCAATATTCTTCCATAATTCAAGATAATTCTGAGCAGATATTACAAAAAGTAAAGTAAACCGAACATTGAACAGTGAATATATGTCTAAAATTCTGTGTTCTATTTTTGTCAAATTGAGTTGGATTCTCAGCATTCATATTTTATGAGCATAGATAAATTTTGCCACCCACCATGCTCAATAGGGCCAGCTGGAACTTTAAATGACACACAGCAAGAATGACACCCAAAAAAAGAAATCATTTATAATCATCACCTGATCGGAATTATTTGTTGTATTTGTTAAAATTTGTAGTATTTGCTAAAATTTGTTGATTTTTAACAAACAAAAATATACATTAAACAATATACATTCTTAAAAAATATACATTAAACAATATACAACATTATAGAGACATATTATGTAGCATATTAAGGATGCTCAACTGAAATCCCTAACATCTGGACTTTATAAATAATTGTTTTTTCCAAAACTGCTTCAAACATGATTTTTTTTAAATGGCAGCAACATGCAAAAATGGTTAATTTGGCACAAGTTCTAAACTTAATAATTTTTGTATTCACAAAACTTGCACAGTTGCTAAGCACAAAACTTGCGATATATACTTGCAAAAAGTTCAATTCTTAAATTATGGTATTCACAAAACATCTTAAGAAAATGCTCAGCTAGAATTAAGCAAGAAATTTTAGAAAAAAAAGGTAGCTCATACATTAGGTATGAACTACCTTAACTTTGGCGTAACTTTAAAATCACACATATTGATTTTTTTTATTAAAATTTGTGATAAGATTTTTTTAAATTTGTGATAAATATAGTGTACATGTCTCTATAAATTATAGTATAATTTATACTATAATTTATAGAGACATATACACTATATATATATATTATATATTATATATATATATATATATATATATATATATATATATATATATATATATATATATATATATATATATATCAATGGTGTACACTAGCAGTCGTCCGATGGCAAGTGCCACCGGAATCTTCCGAAGGGCTACTGGAAATAATATTTTAATGCAGTTTAGTCGCCTGACCAGGCTACTCAATTTTTTTTCTTTATTATTATTATTTCAATAATTCTATAGGCAAAATTTATGCGTCCAAAATTAAAGATGACTTTTATCTAACATAATAACGATCACCCCCTTCTGCATACGTACGCATTATTTATTATTTAAATATTATCTTGTTGTAACATTCTTAGAAAATTGATAAAAACCAAGTTGCATAATTAAAAAAAATTATACATTAAAAGTTTGCTTTTATTTAAAGTCTTTTTGCTACCAATCAAATTACGTTGCAAAAAATAAAAAACAATTATGTGTCCCAATAAATAAATAATATATATATCTATATTGATGACATATATATATATATATATATATATATGTCATCAATATATATATATATATATATATATATATATATATATATACATATATATATATATTTATATATATATATATATATATATATATATATATATATATATATATATATATATATATATATATATATGTGTATATATATATATATATATATATATATATTATTTATATATGTCCCTATAAGTTATTGTATAAATTATAGTATAATTTATATTATAATTTATAGGGACATATACACTATATTTATTAGAAACTTTTAAAAATCTTATTACAAATTTTTCACAAAAAAGTTGGTCTATAATTTGTAGGTTGAACTTTTTTTTGTGAAAGTTTAATAAAAAGTATTTGGTTAATTTATAACTACTTCCCTTTGCAGTAATAAGTGCATACTCTGTTAAAATATTGTCAACAAATTAGTCTATTAAGTCATATTGCAGAAGTAACTAGAGACTGTGATAAAAAACTGTATACTATTTAGTCTACACATTTCGACAATTTGTAAGTATCAGTATAAAAGATGACAGAAATTTTATGCAAGTTCTGAAAAATATCTTTTTTTATTCTATTAGAATAATGTTTGTTTGTGTGTACCTACAAATAAATAACTAGTAAAAAAAGTTATTAAAAAGTCAGTAAAAAAATTAGGATCTAGTAAAAAGAATTTCAGGTGGTCAAAATTATCAAAGTATAAAAGTATGGTCTAAATGCTTTAATTTTTTATTTAAAATAAAGTACTAAAGTGTATTGCTCCTTAACAATACACTTTAGTATCTTATTTTAAATAAGGTACTAAAGTGTTATACCTTATATACATCATTTATTGATTCTTATTAAACTACTTGATCAATAATTTTCCAAAATTTTTAGAAAATACTGAGTGATAGTTTGGCTTTTTTTGCCATAAAAATTATATAACCACTTTAATGTGCTAAAATGTTACGTAATTTCTTGTTACATGTAGATTTTATCTAATGTTATCTTTTTTAGTATATTAAGTATAGCCAGAGTAAAATTTAGAAGAAAAACTTGTGCTTCTAGAGTTTTAAAAAAATTTTTTAAAAAGGATGAAAAAAATCTAGATTGCCAGTTTTTTCTTGATGCTTTTGTAATGAAAAATCTTCTTTTTTTTCTTTGCCTAACTTTACAATCTCAATCAACAATCTTACTGTTAATTTTATTTGAAGCTTTTTTAATGGTATAGAACTTCATGTTCCATAAACACTCAGTGCAATTGAATAGCAACAAAGAACTTATACCTTTTTTTATTTTTATGAACTATATTCATGTTAATAGACTTCATCCCACAGTCAGGGCATGTTCATTGGCAAAAGAATAAACAATAACATCAACATTAAAAGATTATTGGACTCACTTTGATTACTGTGAGCTTGTGGAACAGCTTCATCATTTGTGGAACTTGTATTAGTTCCACAAATGTTTTAATTCTGAATATGTTGTGGAACTATTATTACCTGGTGCAAATTCCAAGCAGACAATATTGTTGAAACATGTGTATAAAGAAAAACCAGAACAGCCTGTTGTAATTATGAACATAATCAAACCAATATTTATTTATTTATCTGATGAAAGCATGTTAGAAAGGTGCCTTTATAAAAAAACTCAAAACAATAAAAATTCTTTAAATGCCAAAATATGAAAATGGCGTTGAAAAGATAAAGTGGTAAACAAAATGTTTATTTAGAACTAAATAAAAATTTAATTATATAATATTTTGCAATCAAAAAGTTAAAAAATTAAAAATATAGCAAAAAAATCAAGTGATAAATTAAATCAACATTGGAAACTAATTAGAGCAAAATGAAATAGTTAAATTGACCAAGATATAGAAAAAGATGGAATAACTTATGATGCTGGAAGTTTTTAGTGATTTTAGTTTAATTCGATCTTCCAATTGATATTTTTATTTAAAACTTTAAAATTTTCAGTTTTGCTAAACATGAATATTCTGTATGGAACTTAAACAGTTAAATAAAAATATCTAAAAATAAAAAGCTTAATAAGAACTTGTATAAGTTTAGAGTAATGAATAAAATTAGATGAAATAAAATGAGTAAAATTAGACTGGTCTTATATTGAGGATAGAAAATTAGACTGCTCTTATATTGAGGATAGAAAATCTTTAGAAATAAAATAAAAATTTGTTTTAATATTTTGACTTAATTTTTATTATCTTAAACTGGTTTTTTCTCAGAATTCGTTAGCATGCTGCAATAAATGACTTGAGTACTACTCGTTATGGTGTTTTGATATTTTATACAATAGTAGTAAAATATATAAAACCATTAAAGCAATATATTTTTTTCATTTTATACTTGAGCAGATTTTTATTATATAATATATTTATATATTATATAATAAAACTCTTTTTTTTTATTTTATTTGAGTTGAGAGATTTATTATATAATATATTTATATACGACATTTCTCAGCATTTTGTGGTAAAGTTCATAATATTGTTAAATAAAATTTTTATCAAAAATATGCCAACCTCAAATAAAGCGTATTTTTATAGAGAATTTAAATGTATCTATAATTCCTTAAAATATTGTTTAAATTTTATTTCATAATTTTTAGTCAAGTTTAAATTTATTTGAACTAACTAACCAAAGTTCTTAAATTTAAATTTTAAAAAAAAGTTACTATAGTAACTGCAAAAAGAGTTGCTTTATTAATACATTTATACTACCTTGTTTATTTTAGTTAAAAATGTAAACAATTGATTTCTCATTTGTTTATAATTTAACGCTAACTTACGCAAAAATCTTTGTTCTGCTAAAAATAATGCGGTCTCAAAACAATGTTTTTCTAATCTATTATAAACTTGCAATGTCTTTAATTTTTTAAACTACAAAGAAGTTAACTCACAGTAAATTTTATGCTATGTTTTATGCTATGAACTGGACTGACTATATTTCATGTTAAGGTTTTAAAACTGTGTTTTTTTCCACCATTCTAAAACGTGGTGGCCCAGTACAAGGGTACAAAGACTTGTACTGGGCCCTGATTCTGGCTCAGGAAATTGGGCTCTTAAAAAGAAACTAGGCCACTAATGCTCAATGAGGAAAAATTATTTTAGTTCTATAAATTTCTATCAAGGCTTTTTTTACAACATTTTATTTAACTTACTTTCGCGTCGCTTTATTTGTTTGTTTGGTGTGCGCAAAACAAACACTAGGTCAGCAGTAATAATAAAAGAATAACGCTAATAATTGATTAGCTTGTCTAAATTGAGATTAATCGATTAGCAATTCTTGCTCGAGAAAGAGAACGGAAATTTCGAGCAATAGCAAAAGAATTAGCTGAACAACGAAGCAAGGAGCTAAAAAAACGAAAAGAACGATATGTTAAGGCAAGGGCGGCTGAAACAGAAGAAGGTAGAGGCAGACGTATTGCGAAACGAAAAGAATACTGAAAACAAGCATTGTTGTGACAAACGATTAAACAATGTTCTCCTCTTTATCTGATGAAATTAACCATCCCATCAACAGAAAAAAGAGGAAATTGTTATTGGAAAGTTCAAAACAATAAATATATAAAATGCATGAATTCATTTCCTTTGCATTGATAAATATGGTTAATATATGTTTGATAAATAAAATTGTGTGTTTAATGAATTTTTGTTATTACTTTCATTCACTACTACTCAATATGCTCCAGTCCACTCCCTATCGGACCATGGAACTTATAAATAATACTACTATTTATAAATTCCATGGACCAATAGTAGTTATAAATCATACGAAATATTTTTAATTTTATATTTATTTATGTTTCAGGTAAAATAAAGGAAAAAAAAAAGAATAAAGGCAACATGGAAATACAAATCTGGTGCTGATAAAAAAGCTTAAAAACAACAACATGAATTGAAAGCAGCTGGTAATGATCCAAAACAATTAAAGTTAACGGCAGGTCTCACGGTAATGCAAGTGCCACAAATACAGAGAAAAGATGGGACATCCTTTACAGCAACAGAGAATGTAGAATTAACATCAACATCCATTGTGAATATCACAAGTAAGCCTATTATTGAAACAGAGCCAATAACAGAGATTAGTGACCAATCATCTGTACAAGAAACAGACAATAACCAAGATGTCATAATTGCAGCAGATAAAGAGCCAAACCACAATATTCAGAAACATTCAGAAACCGAAACATTACTGAAACAGATAGAGTGAGTGTAGAAATGGGTAATTATGAAGTGCCTGTAACTGCAGCGGCAGACCTAACTCTATCAAAAAAGGTTATCAGAAGCAACCAGACAACGTTGTAAATGTCAATGAAAATGATCCAGCTAAATTTCTAGAGCTGAAAAATGCAAAGATGATTGATAAAAAGCAATTTATTGTGTTAGGGCCCAATCAGCCAACAAAAAATTCAAAGTTATCTGAGTATTACACTAAATCAGTTAAAGTTAATGACATTGAAATTGTGCAGAAAAGGTCATCGCTAACCTACTCTCTATCACTAAACAAAAGTTTTTGCATTGTTTTTTTATGCTTTGGATCAAGAGAGGACACAAATTCTTTACGTGATGGGTTTGATAATTGGTCAAACTTAAGTCACATCATAACAAAGCATTACACCCAGAAAAACCATTGAAATGCTGCTGAAGCTATGGTTCATGCATTATCAGACTTCACAATTGATAAAATACTAAATATTGAAACCATGAGTATATTAAAATATATATTAAATTTGTTTTTGTTAAAAAAATTTTTTAATCGTCAATCAATGCTAATAGAAACCAGTCACTTTTTTTGTTTCAAGGTTTTTTGCTTTAACGATCCTGAACTTTTTAAAGTTATATTTACTTTGATTTACTGAATGGATAAAGTACATCACAGTAAATTTACTCAAAACAACCAGTTAAGTTACTACAGTAACTCAAATACTAACTTATCTACTATATTAATATTCTCAATATATTAAGTGAATAAAATTTGAAACAAAAAAAAAAAAAAAGGAAAAATTTCAAAAGTTATAACGTTCAATAATTATAATTTTATTTACGGCGGTGTCCGTAATACCCAATGGCATATCAAGGGACATTCCTGAAAGTTAAACATATATCTAGATACAGTAACAATGTCAGATTTAGAACATAGAGCAAGTGAGGAAGAAAATTTTATTTAAATTGTAAGCATTTTAAAATTTTTCTTTGTTTTCTTGAAAAATAGTTTTTAAAGTAGATTGCAAAAATTAAACCAGTTATTACAAACGTTACCAGTATTGCAAACGTTAAAACAAAAATTAAATTACAAAAAATTTAAATAAAAAAAATAAATTATTTTCTCTGTTCAAAAAAATTTTTTTCCGAAAAAAAATTTTTAAGCATATACTTAAACTTAACAAAATATAAATTTGATTTGCTAATTATATTTTGAAACCAAATTTTTCTCACTTTTTATTACAAAACAACTTGATCAAAAAAATTGAATGAAAAATTAACTTAAAAAACATTTGAATGAAAAAATTATTTATACTTAAATTTTTAATAGCACATTAGATTATCAATAGTAATAGCAAAAAATTATAAAAACGTGGCATCTAATGTTTTTTTGCTTTGACCTTATTTTATTGTTGTTTTGTCGCTTTTTACAATAACAATTCAATACTCATTAAAAATAACACGTGTTTTAGTGTCAGCATGAACCTATTAAATAGTTTTCTACAACTAATTAAAGTGGTTTAAATAAAAGTTTTTAAATATTTAAATTTTTTTATTTTTATTTGTGTTTTTATTTTTACCTTTTTAAATATCATGTGAAGTAAAAATAATTACTATAAGTAAAAACAATTACTAAAAGTAATATCGTAATAGTATTGAATGTGTTACTTGCTTGTTACATTACTACTTGCTCATTACACTATAACTGCAACTTGAATTTTTAAATTATAACTTTAGCTGTAAATTATAACAGTAACTTAGGCTGTTTTTAACCCCATCAAACAAGAACCCCACCAAAAAAGATAATATATAAATATGAGAGATATTATGTTAAAAAAAGTAAAATTAAAAACGAGTTTTTAAAACCCAATGCTTTTATATGTTATTAGAACACAAATTTTGCACTCATTTTTTTCTGATATTACTGTTATATTTTATATATTACTGTTATATTTTATTAACATTTGGCTGTATGAGTATGTTAAAAAAAATTTTTTTTGCAATTAGATTTTTTTTGCGTTAATTTGAGCCCTGTATACTATATATTTTTGGAGACATTTTCCTTTCATAGGACATTGCGAAGTTTATTAGCAGTTGCATTATTGGTGGTTGAGGTGTTAGTACCAGATAAAAAAATTTTATTGTGAGCAGTGATTTTTGATGTTAGGAAAACAGCTATAGCTTTAAAGTTTTTTTTGCTAAAGATTTTATAAAATTTATGAGATTTCAGAATTTTTAACTAAATTTTAGAGAATTCTCGCAACATTTGTTCTAACGCTAAGGGCAAAAGGAGTGTTAAACAATAAAATAATATGTGATCTTGATTTTGATTTTGATTTGGTTTATAAAAGATTGTGTTTTGATAACCATTAGATGGCAAGGGATTATCATAAAAAAGGTGCAGCTTTTTCAAAAACGTCTTTGTTGGATGAAATATTGCTAATTTGGGATCCCGGGATTAAGGGAACAGGTGATTAAGGTATCCATGTCTCCGTTTTCAGGCAAAGAAACTTTCAATAGTTTACTATCACAGCACAATGAACATTTCATTTTTCAACATAGGTATGTTGGGGGCTTGCACAATACATAATTTTCTAACCATTTATTGCAATATAATGAAAAAGGTATTTTACTTGCCAAAGCAGCACACAAATAAGTAAAACTACTGTGATAAATACAACCACATGTTTCAAGTGGTGTATCTTTGCCCGTAAGAATGTATGTTGGCCTTAATTCACAAGATTTACTCAATTTAATTGTTTTGCCAGCACTCTCCTCACAATACAGTTGATGCAGCTCCTTTAAATTCATAACTAAGTAGCGCTTTTGAGCTTTTTCTCCGTCGATTTTCATACAATCTTTTCTTCCAGGAGACATAACTGATATATCTTCTCTTTCATAAAATACTTTTACTTTTCAATTTCTTCTGATGTGAAGTGAACTCGATGTAATTCTTTAAAAAAGCATAGGCCATATTCAGCACCCAACTACTCTACAATAGTTCGTCTATTATTTGGAGACTTCGCAAGAGCTAGTTTTGTCCTAAAAATGTAATTTGATATAAAAGAACCCAAATTATGTGAAAGCAATTATATCTAAAAATATATGATAATATAATAAATACTTGTTTAATGCCTTTCTCATTGACGATATGCAGTTATAAGAATTGTC
>NC_088927.1:2757500-2862500 GCF_038396675.1 Hydra vulgaris
GAATTTAACAGAAGATGATTAGATATTGGTAAAATTACTATAGATGTGTTTAAAATATTCACTTCATTACACCAAACTTTAAATATTCTCTTAACAATCCTTGTATAATATTTTAAGGTATGCTTTAGCGACGAGAGTACTTTCCAAGTTTTAACAAGTTTTAACAAAAAAGGCTCAATATGTAAAAAGAAAAAAAGGGGAAAAATACTATATGAACTGCATCATTCAAACTGTTAAACACCCCACCTCTGTGATGATCTGGTCAGTGATATGTGGAAGGGGAAAAGGAAGGCTCTATATTGTAGAGGGAATAATGAATCAGTTACAATGTAAAAAAGTTCTGGAACAAAGATTTTTGCCACAATTGGCAGAATGGTTTCGTCCAGGTGAAAAAAAAACCATTATGCAGGACGGGGCAACATGTATATATATATATATATATATATATATATATATATATATATATATATATTTATATACATATATTTATATACATATATTTATATACATATATTTATTTATATATATATATATATATATATATATATATATATATATATATATATATATATATATATATATATATATATATACATACATATATATTTATATATATGCATATATATGCATTAAGGTCTTTTTAGGGCCTTTTTAATTTTTTGTAAAATAAATAATTTCTTTTGTCACAAATCAATGATCTTTTGCCCAAAAGTAAAGACAATAGGTTTTATTCTGATTAACATTCACCCACATGAAACTTTTAAAAATGGTGCATAAGTAGTATTAACACACAGTAGCATTATGACTCTAAATTTTCTTGAACCTTAAAGAACTTTCTAGAATTTTTTGGACCGTTCTAGATGTTTTTAGAAAGCTCTGAAGCTCTCTAGATATAGATATAGCTCTTACATTTATCATTATTGCTTTTCAGAAATACATTAAAATATTGTCTTTGATCAAAAAAAAAGTTTTATCATATATGATAAAACCTTTTTAGAATAGTGAATAGTGACCTGAGAATAGTGGCATATATGCCACTATTCTCAGGTCATGAAATTTTATATTTCATCTCAGAAATTAGGCTCTCGTGACTTTTGGAATATCTTTAACAGTATTTATAATAAGAGCAAATCTGTTATTCCACCTTTCTTGTGTACTTCAGATTGTGATAAAGCTGAGTTGTCTGCTTAGAACATCTCATCAATATCATCTCTTAATTCCTCTAGTTGTGTTCTACATGATATAGCCAACAAACAGGTTAAATCATTGCAAGTTTGTATCACTCCAACTTCTGTATCTAAAATATTTTCCTGCTTAGACACTTCTACAGTTTGTGGTCTGGACAACATACCTGTTATAGTCTTGCAGAAGTGTTCGTCAGGGCTATCATCTACACTTTCAAAACTATTTAACAAGTGGTTACCAGAGTCTAGTTTTCCAACTTGCTGGAAACCAGCATCTGTTAACACTTTATTTTAAAAAATACTGAAGAGCAATCTGACTTGTCTAACTACCATCCCATTAGTCTTCTTAGTATCATAAGCAGTTTTGAGTCTTTCATTAACTAATATTTTATCTCTCATCTTGAATCTTATAACATACTTTCTGATCATTAATATGGATTTCAATCTTCTTGTTCTGCTGCTGAATTGTTAATGGAAATAACTGATAGGTTTAATTGCGCATTAGATATATGTGGAGAGGCTAAAGCTATCCTTTTTGACATTTCTAAAACCTTTGAAAAAGTTTGACATGCTGGTCTTCTCTATAAGCTCTTTTCTAAAGGTGTATCAGTTAACATTTTTAAGATTATTAAATCCTTCCTTATTAATCAATATATAAAAGTTGTCTTCGATGGATAGCGCTCTTCATCATATCAGGGGTTCCTCAAGGTTTTATATTTGACCCTATACTTGTTCAATTTACATTAACAATAACCCAGAAAGGTAGCATTGTTCGCTGATGATTCAACAATTTATTTTTGTTTTGATAAGAAGCCAAAACTCTCTGATGGCTTGGTGGGAGCATTTGAGCTTGAAAAGGATCTCACTTCTGCTACAGCATGGGGCTCTCAGTAGTTAGTGAACTTTAACTCAGATAAAACCCAATTTTTGTTAGGTAACTGTTATCACAATAATCTAGATCTTTCTATATTTATGAACAGCAATGTACTCTATGAATCATCTAACCTTTGTCTTCTAGGATTAACTCTTACTTACAATCTTTCTTGGAAACCATATATCAAATCTATTGCAAAATTAGCATTTGCTAAGGTTGCATCTCTTTATCGTGCTTGCCACTTTCTTAATCAGAATTCTATTCTTTATCTCTATAAATCTCAAATCTGCCATTGTATGAAATACTGTTGTCATTTCTGGGGCGGATTTTCCAATGATGCCTTTTCCAAAACCAATGCTGCAAGTAATTTAGTGACATTTTCAAAGTTATTAACCAGCAAAGCAGCAATCATTTGATGACAGTTTTTTCAATATGAGATCTGCTTTTAGACAGCTTTACAGTCTGGTATATTCAGATAAACTAATAGAGAAGCTGTCAAAGTAGAAATAAAGAAAACACTACATTTACAAAGCTGGTTACCTCACTTTGATGGTAAACATATTAGTCACCAAGAATATCAAGTGTTAGTGATGAAGAATAAATAAAGCGACAAAAAAACAGGTACTGCTAGTTAAGGCATAACAGCTATTCTCAATGAATAAAATTTATGGAAGAGTATAAAGATTTTTGTAGCAGACACTATGAATATAAACACTGGTGGAAGAAGGAATGGGATTGTCAGTCAGTTACAAAGATGTTTTACTGAAAAGAAACTAGAAGAACAACAACTCATTGGTTGTCAACATCATATTCTTGACCGAGTCCTTTGTTTAGTAATGGAAGAAGAACATGAAGGAAATAATGTCGCCCAATGTCCAATATATGTTTAACTCAGAACTTGTAAAGAACTACAAACAGCTCAAGAATAAATTCAAGAATAGTAAAGAAGTGATTACTGAATTAGCAGGATGGCCTAATGATATACAATTTCTTTCTTATTCAACTCAGTTATTTTGCTTTGGAATAATGAATTAAATTTAAAAAATGGAATTCCTGAGCAATTCTAGCTCTTTTTGCATCTATTCTTCTACCAGAGAGAAAAGACTTACTACTCAACATTTGTAGATTCAGCTCTTACAGATGAATGGTAAGGGTGAACAAAACCGGACATCCAGTCTGGTTTGTAAAATCGGATATGGAATTTAACAAACCAGACTGAATAACTGGTTTTGCTCACCCCTAGTTAAACCTTTAAACTATTGGTGAATATAGAAAAAACCGGATATTCGGTCTGGTTTGTTAAAATCTGAATCCGAATTTATCAGGATATCCTGTGTTGCTCACCCTTAATGAATGAACCATATATATATATATATATATATATATATATATATATATATATATATATATATATATATATATATATATATATATATATATATATATATATATATATATATATATATATATATATATATATATAGATATATATATATATATATATAGATATAGGTATATATATAGATATATATATATATATAGAGATATAGGTATATATATAGATATATATATATTGTCGAGCTGGTTTGACTTGGTTCTAACTGACATTTTTTCCAAAATTGAAATTATGACAATAATGGACTATTTGTATCATGGCAAATAAACTAAACTAAAATTTACTGCAATCTAGCATAAAATAAGCTAACTTCCAAAGTGCCAAAGTTCTATCTGCAGGTTTAGTTAACTAATATTTAGTTTGACAAGGTTCCAACTGACAGGTTAGGGTAAACCCTAACTGCAGACTATTCCAAATTTTTTTCATTTAAATATATTATGATAGAGAATTTCATGCTCATCAAAAACATATAAAAATATTAGTCTCAATATCAATGTATAGTTTTCTAGTTTGACGTTGATGTAAAAAAATATATATATCGCAAAAATGCTAATATTTGCTATTTTTTATAAATCTTTTTTATAACATTACATTGCACAACAAAAAGTACTAGTTTCTATCATAACACGTCTTAGGTGCTAATTGTGAGTCAACCAAGACTAAAAAAAACAATTTGAAAATGTTAAAAAATTATTATCACTAATTTTCTAAACTATTATTATTATTAATTTTTATTTTTTGAAATAAAAAATAAAAATTAATAATAATAATAGTTTAGAAAATTAGTGATAATAATTTTTTAACATTTTCAAATTGTTTTTTTTAGTCTTGGTTGATTCACAATTAGCACCTACGACGTGGTATGAAGTTAACACTGATGTAAACAGCCCAAAACTTATACGATATATTGCAGTCGAAAAATCGTTTCCACAAATTAGAGTTTAAAGTCAGGATTCGCTTATAGGTATTATTAGATTTTTTAGTACTTTTAAAACTAATTAAAACAAAAACAAATGGCTTATATGAGGTAAAACTCTTTTTTTAAATTTTATAAGAACAATTCAGTCTTCTCACAAACTTAACATTAACTGTCAGTCAATGTAAGGACATTTAACTGCGTCAAGCCTCCAACAGTTAGTCATCCATATTTATTACCCATGGCTTATCTCTAACAGTTAGTTAATAAATGTATATCTTTGAATATAGCTGATGAACAAAATAATATAATTTTAATATACTACATCATATACATTAGTAATTTTAAAAAAATTGTACAATTTTAATAAAATGTTTATTAGCAATGTTAAAAAGCAGGCTGTGTTATAAATAAAAAGATTTTTAAAATGATTTTAATTAGTAATGTTGGAAATAAAACTATTTTTTATGAGAGAAAGCAAAGTGTGATTAAATTGGTAGCATACTATACAACAACCAAAAAACAACTCAACCATTATGGGCTGAATCAATGGTGGGCAATACTGACAAGCATTTTTCTAGTGCCTTTTGCAAGATATTGGATCTTGTGGCAGAGGAAAAGCGACATGAGCATTTTAGTTACTTGGTCTAACTGCTGTATCCCTCAAAATTGGAACAATATAATATCAAATAGTGTGTTACATTACAAAATACTTACTTAATAGACATTTATGTTACTACAAAATACTTACTTCCTAGTCATTTATGTGTCTAGAAAGTAGATCATGTGCATAATTAGATTGAAAAGCTCACAAGGATGGCTGATTTTTATGGTCCACTTAGATTGATAAAGACCCTTAAACAAGTTAACAGAAAAAATCCTTATCATTATTAATATTTATTCAAACAAATCCACATGACTGCAAGGACTATTGTTTAACAGCAAGGCTATTTAACTACAAGTTAGTTCCTTTTAATATTGCTGTGCTAAAATTATCTATCCTTGATTGAAATGAACCTTTGACTTGCGCTAATGTCAAATTTAATAAAAATAACCTAACAAAAAAAATGCCGTCATTAGCACATCAACCAAAAATTTAAACATGCACAATTCAAGGCTGTATTTTCTTTTGTGCATCTCCAGGACTGAGATTACTAACCAGTAGTTATAAGGTTCTTCACTTATAAAATGACAGGATGCGATGAAAAGCTTTTAAGCTTTTAATCTATAATGTAATGGTTATTAAGTATAATATAACGGTAGAATCTTGTTAGATAATATGGTAATTTCCGTTTATTATACTATTGTTTCAGTTACAAAATTTAAAAGTAGTTAACTACTTCAATCACAAAAGCTAAAATGTTTCAAACTACTGTTATAACTGTAGTTAGAACCTTGTCATAATGAAGATATGACTATTTCACTATGACAAGGTTCTAACTGCATTTTGGGCGCATTTATTTTTCAATAAAGAGTGAAACAAATGCTTATGTTATCATGGGTGAAAAATATTATCAATTAATACTTATAAGTTTTTATGGTAGGAACATAACAATTTTTGACATCGATTTACTCAAAACCATTTATGGATTAGTTAGAACCTTGTCAAACCAATGCAACAATATATATATTTCAACTTATGAACATATATAACATAATCGCATAGAGCATGGACCTGATAAACTGTAAGTTTACGGTTCAACTCCCGCTACAAGCATATGTTATTTTGGTATTTTTTAATCAGTTTCTTTTAGACTGCACACATGGGCGATGATTTTAAATAAAGTGTCTGAGTTTATCATTTCTATTATATTCTATATCATTTTTTTGTTATACGCTTTACTATAGTGTCTTTATTTTGTTCTAAATATCTGTTCAATACATCTTTTGAATTTTTTTTTATCCTTTCTCTCTTCCTAATTTTTTCCTTATTTAATTAGGGTTTCTAGTCCTTTCTAGGTCTAGTCTTTGGATGAATACTTTTTTAAATATGCAGTCAAATATATAAAGAATTAAAAAATCATTGAATATTAAAATATGCTTATTGCTTAATCATGGGGGTGTCCATTAATTACATCAACAAAATAGGGGGGGAGAGGGAGGATGGAAATTTCTTTTCAGGGGAGGACAATTTTTGACAAAGGGGAGAGGGGAGGTCAAGAAAAGTTAATGTCAACAATGATACTTTTTTAAATAAATTTTATTATTTAAAAAAAAAAAAAATTTTAATGTTTTTTTCCAATTTTACTTTCATTTGGGAAGGGGGAGGGTATTTAAATGTTGAGGGTATTTAAATTTAAATGAGGTTATTTAAATTTAAATGAGGGTATTTAAATTTAAATAAGGGTATTTAAATTTAAATGAGGGTATTTAAATTTAAATGAGGGTATTTAAATTTCAATAAGGGTATTTAAATTTAAATGAGGGTATTTAAATTTAAATGAGGTATTTAAATTTAAATGAGGGTATTTAAATGTAATTAAAACATTTTTATAGGGAGGGGGGTTTAGTCTTCTACTCTATTATAATGCATAAATATAAAAACCTAGTCTTCTACTCTATTATAATGCATAAATATAAAAACCTGTTGGAGATAAAAATTCTGTGAACTCCTCTGTGATTCCTTCGATTGATTTAATTCTAACTTTTTTCAATGTATCTGGGCCAGTAAGATGAAAAGATATTATAAATGTTGAATTTTCAGATTTGATCTGAGCCGGTAAGTTAAAATAACAAACAGTTTTTCCAACTTCAGCTGTTATTTTATGGATATCATTTGGACATCCATAAAAAGCTATATAAAAAAATAAAAATAAATACATTATAATTATAATAAATATACAGACATACATCTATTTATTATACAGTATGATACACGCACACACACAAACTAAATAAACCATGATGAATAAAAATATTTAAATTTTATTTCATTTATTATCAATATTGAATAATATACAACAACACTTTTATATATTATAATTA
Organism: Hydra vulgaris; assembly: GCF_038396675.1. Taxonomy (NCBI): domain Eukaryota; kingdom Metazoa; phylum Cnidaria; class Hydrozoa; order Anthoathecata; family Hydridae; genus Hydra; species Hydra vulgaris. The sequence continues at coordinate 2,764,856 of NC_088927.1, forward strand.
TTATTATTTACCACTTGCTTCAACAATCATGGAGTAGTTTCCAGGCATCCCAATTAAAAGAGATAACAAATTAGATGAATACATAGCAAGCCTATTATTTACTAGTAAACCAATCACTTTCATATTATTTAAAGAAGAAACAGTAGTTTCAAATGGTGTATTTATTTTTACTTTTGAGGGAGGTCTTTTGGAAAATGAAACATTATAACCAGAGGAATCATAAACCTTAAATTAAAATTAAAAAAAAATTGGTTTAAAAAAGATTTCATAACAATAAAGTTAAATATAATTAACTATTTGAATAAAACCGCAAAATGAAAAATATAACTACAACATGAAAAAAAAGACCATAATGGCATACTGAAATGCAATAATCACTATCACATTTTTTAATAGTGCCTTCACCACAAAAACAACTTTTTGTCTCATTTTCAAAAGCAGCCAAACTACTTCCTTTGCATCCACACATTGTTATACAAGTAGATAGCTCTGTTGCACCTTCAAAGTCTTCATATTGAGGTAAAATTTTATTATCAACAAGCTTGTAAAAGTTAGTAAAACTTTTAATGGTATCTGAAAACAAACATAAGAAAAGATACAAAAAAACTTTGACATTCATAGTATAAAAAAAAAAAGAATAAATTGATAAAATACACTTACAATTCTCGGAATTTAAACCAAGAACTTTCTAAAAATAAACATATTACTTGGTAGAAAAAAATTTACATATATCTACTAAAAAGTGCATAAATCTACTACAACTTGATTATTTTAACCAAGTCTTAAGCAATTTATAAAAAAAAAAAGAATATTAACTTTACGACATGGTCATTTTGTTCCTGTACTGTTGTTGTTTCCATTTGAAATCATTTCTTTCACCTTTTTCTGGTGAAAAATCAACAATAGATCCTGAGAACAAACATCTTTCCAATTATTGTAACTAACTGTATATTGTAACATATTTTATAATCCATTAATCTTAAGTTACTAAATGAAATATGTTTTTAAGTTATTATATCTTATATTTCATTTCAGAAATATTTTATTATTTTGTATTTTATTCTAGAAGGCTCTAGAGAATTTTGGAAATTCTTCAAAGCGCCAACACAAGCAATTCTAACATTCCACACTTCATGATCTCACTACAAAGATATTTTTGCAAAAACCTTTTTCTTTTGTACAACATTCCACACTTCATGATCTCACTACAAAGATACTTTTGCAAAAACCTTTTTCTTTTGTACATATAATAACCTTAAAATGGCACTCTTCCTGGCATTTCAAAAAAATTGTCAATTAGACAAGACTTTGATTTTGTTTAATCTAATAATTTTTAAAATACTTTTTTATTATTTAATTTACACTGGCTTAAATCATTTCTTATTTAAACTCTTTTATAGCTATGTTCAGAAAACATTTTTGCTAAAGTTTTTCTTCAAAACTCTATTCAGTACTCTCTAAACTATTTAAGAAGATTTAGCTGAATTTTTTTTCTCCCTGATGCTGCTTTACCCTTCCAACTAGACTAAAATTTAACATTCAAGTGTAAATTTGTAAATTAAAATTTGTATGTGTTTGTTTTTTTCAAAACACCAAAAAAGCTTTATCACTAATATACAGATAAAATAAGTTATCCAGTAAAATTCCATTAGCATGTTAATTAAAATTTATATGCTTTAGAGTAGGGTATCATGATAAATGGAGCCTTAAAACTGAAAAATAGTACTCTATTTTATCATAAACAATCTTGAAAACTGTTTCTTTTAATATTTGCAGTCAATTTTTAAGATATTTATGCAAATATAATACTATAAGATCCAATTTCAATACAAAGCCATTATTTATTGACACTTAAGAATTTAAAGTTATATATTATCTGCCTTTTCGAAATGTGATTAGAATTTCAATTAACAATTTGCTAATTTTTAATTGTTTGTCTTCTAAGTAAAAATCCACCTTTTCTCTAAGTTATTTATTGACACTTTTATAAGTCGTTATTTATTGATGCCTAAAAATGACATTTAAAATGATATATTACCTGCTTTTCTTAAACTTGATTTAAATTTAAACTTTTAATTTTTTTGTCTTCTAAGTAACCTTTTCTCTAAGTTTTATACTATTTATTTACTTTTTAATGGTGCTCATAAGTTGTACCAAAGTACCCAATAAGTAGAGTACCTTGATACAAATTTCTTATTTTACTTAGAAATAGTCTCACAAGTTCAACCTGTTATACTTTTGGTAATAAATGAATTTAATTTTGCAGGTATTATCATTATGCTTTAATCTACAAATTGCTAAAAATTTTGTTAAAAATATAGTTATGATACAAAAACATCATGGTGCTCCATTCTCTTTTACTCGAAAATAGTATTAAGCTCCAAGGGGTTTCTAAAAAGAGTTGAGAACTTTTGGTGCCACATTAACAGGTTGGGACATTTATTTGGAACTTCTGAGCAACAATATAACACATCGTTTTTATTAAATAATATTTTAGTATTCAAAATATTAGTTTAAGAAACAAAAGTTTTTCCAAGATATATTGAATTTGACTTTGAAATACAAAATACCTCATTAAATTTAAAAAAAATATACAACTTTACCAATTTTTGAATGGAACCTTCCACTTTTGAGCTTCACTGAATGGCAGATCTGTAAGTCCTCTTCCACTGTTTTGTATGTACCTCTTTCACAGTTTGAGTAGTATATGCACATCACATAGCAAAGTGGATATATTAAGAGTTGACTTTATTGAATATTTTGGCTCTTATAATATAAAAGCCTTTGTTTCCTTGTCTACTTTTTGCTTTTTAACTATAAGCTTTGAATCTTCATTTATTGTAAACATGTTAGTCAAGTAATTTTATCAGCAAATAAATAAGTTTCAGTTGGTGATGCTGGTGGAAGATCTTTTATGAAGGTTTTGACTAGTTCTGAACTGAGGTATCACCTTGGAGTACCCCACTTGATATTGGCTTCCATTGAGTTAACTTATTTACAGTTTAATGATTTTTCACTTTTAATTATGTTTTTGCTATAATTTAGTATCAGAGCTTTTATATGATACCTTATTTAAAAGTTTGTCTTTAAATATAATTTTTATTGATTAAATAAATAGTTTAACTAAATATATATACATATATATATATATATATATATATATATATATATATATATATATATATATATATATATATATATATATATTATATATTTATATATATATATATTATATATATATATATATATATATATATATATATATATATATATATATATATATTTATATATATATATATATATTATATATATATATATATGTATATATATATATATATATATATATATATATATATATATATATATATATATATATATATATATATATATATATATATATATATATATATATATATATATATATAAGTAGTAGAAAATCACTTAACAAAAATTTTTTTAATTTAAAATGAAAAAAATATTTGTTAAGTGATTTTCTACTACTTTATAATTGCTCTGTTCTTTTAAGAACATTGAGCACTCTATTTCGTAGAATACATTTTAAAATTGTTTAAAAATAGTGTGAATAGACTAAAATACCATCTAGTATGCTAAAATAATATTATTTACTGATAAATATTCTTTCCATTATTTTAGAATAATAGATTGCATCTTAGAAAATCATCAAATACCAATGACATTGTTGATGAAATCGATGCTTCTAATGATTCTAAATGTGCAAAGTCTTTCAGACCATGTTCAACATGCTTTGGTTTTGTAGGTTAGAATTTTATTATTGTTGTTTTATTTTTTCGTATATATGCTTCACATAACAAAATTAATTGTACTTAATTAAATATTTAATTAATTAAAAATTTTGTTCATTTGTTTTCAAACAAAAATATTTAGTGCAAGGAGTAGCTCATATCTGTACAGAGAGCAGAGCTGTCAACAATTTCATTGAAGCAGCAGAACTGCTTGGACCTAAATATTTAGAATGAGTAGCCTCAGGCAGGTGTATTAAGCTGTTCTTTTAATATAAATACATATTTTAAAATTCCAAATAATAAACATATTTTATTTATGTATGTTGCCAGGTAGACTTAAGCACAAGATGGAAGCTGAAAATATTTGTAGAGAACAGAAGTTTCAGTTGGCTACTCAAAAGTCTTCTTTGAACATTGTGGTTGGGACTCCTGACAAAAAAACTGACCGAATAGAGTTGAAACAGGTGTCCTTTGGTACTGTTATGGAGTTGGTTAAATCTCTTGAGCTTGCAAAATATCAAACAAAGAATTTTCATTCCAAATATAGATCTAGCATGGGAACTCAAACCTGCATTGGAGCGAACATTTTTGAAAAAATTGAAGCTCTCCATAACCGTATAGATGAATTTTACACTTCTAAAAAAGTAGGTTTTATGGATGGAGAAGAAGTCATTACTAGAACATTGGTTCATGTAAAAGATAAGTCTACATTTATACAGCACGTCATTACAGAAAGAGGAATAGATCCACTACATATTGAGAATAGCTATGGATTCAGGTCAGGAATTCCTTAAAGTTACTGTATGTATTTTTAATCCCCTGGAAAAAATTTCTTCAGATTCAGAGCTAGATGATGCTGGAGTAAAGAGATCTTTTTTATAGCAATTGTTAAAGGGGTTACTGAAGCTAACAATAATCTTTGAAAGCTTATTGAGCCTCTGAATTTAAATGATGTAAAATTTTACGTTGCATTGAATCTTAAATGTGCAAATTCAGTGTTTGGAATCAGTATTCATGCTTGGACATACAGTTGTTTATATTGTGAGAGATCCTGCACTCTTGAGCCTGGTATCAAGAGAACACTTAGGTCATTGGATAATCATTGCAACAACTTTACCCTTGACAGAAAGAAGAAGTTAAAAATGTCACACTTTAAAAATGTTACAAATCCAAGACTTTTGTACAAAGAGGAAGATCCTGAAACTTTTTGAGGAGTTAGTTCCTGCTCCTGAGCTCCATGTTCTAATGGGAATAGTAAGTAAAATTGAAGTACTTCTAGTCAGTGTATGGCCTTTGTTTGAGATTGGTTACAATCAAACTACATACATGATGTAGTTAGATTGTAACCAGTTCTCAAACAAAGAAGTAAACAAATTATATAGGACTTGACAGAAACAATGCAGGCAAGTTCCTGAAGTTGGTGGATTTACTTGAAAGAGATATTATAAACAATGAAAAATATGACTTTTACCAATATTAAACTGTCTTAGAAAGTTTAAATGCCTTCAAGCAGAAGCATTTGGTATAATAGCAGGGGATAACATCAGCACTGCTGTTCTGGAGTTTAAAAATTCCTATGCAGATTTAATTGAATACATGCATGCCGCATTTGAGGGTATCAAGCTCAGTGTTACATGGAAAATTCACATAGCAGTATGTCATATACTTCCTTTTCTTCATTCTACTGACAGCGGTCTAGGAGTTTACTGTGAGCAAACAAGAGAAGCTATTCATCATGAATTCAAAAAAATTTGGAATAGATACAAACGAAGAGTTAACCATACAGATTATGCAAAACGGCTAAAACCCAGTGCTGTCGAGTTTGCATCAAAAAACATTAAATAAATTGAATAATTATATAATTTAATTTAATGTTTATAATTTCAAGTATATATTGTAAAGTATATTTTTTATAGCATTCAGACTTGTAATATAACTAACTAACATAAAGCTTTTTTACTTTGTGCTTTTATTTGTATAGGATAAGTTACAGCTACTTTTGAATATTTTTTTTCCTAATTTTTCGTTAGAATTTTTTTTTAACATCCCAGAAGTTTTAAATGTTATAAATAGTGTCTACTAATGTATACCTAACTATTGAAAAAAAAAATCAGACCTGGGGAACATTTTAATCTGGTGGTCACTCAGGTCCGCAGTGATAAGTAATAGCTATTTTTCAATTTTTTTGTCCTAATTTTTTTTTTTTGAAAATTGCAACACACCAGAAGTTTTAAATGTTATAAATGGTGTCTACTAATGTATACCTAACTATTAAAAAAGTATCAGACCTGGGGAACAACTTAACCTGGTGGTCACTCTGGTCCACAGTGATATATTTAATATATATATATATATATATATATATATATATATATATGTATATATATATATATATATATATATATATATATATATACATATATATATATATATATATACATATATATATAGATAGATATATATATATATATATATATATATATATATATATATATATATATATATATATATATATATATATATATGTATATATATATATATATATGTATATATATATATGTATATATATATATATATATATATATATATATATATATATTTATATATATATATATATATATGTATATATATATATATATATGTATATATATATATATGTATATATATATATATATATATATATATATATATATATATATATATATATATATATATATATATATATATATATATATATATATATAAATTCATATGTATATATAAATTCATATATATATATATATATGAATTTTTTAAATTTCTTAGAATTTGAAACTTTTCATTGGTCCGATTTTGTTTTCTAATAATCAAACCAATGAGGACCAAAGAAAACCTCGAGTAAACACAAGACTTGTTAAACTAAATAAGACATGTTTAATTAAATAAGCCTTGTCTTCACTAGAAAGGTTTCATTTAATCAGCCGCGATAATTCGGCTCAGGCAAAATTAAATGATTTGAAAACATCGCTAAATGTACTTACGAGCTTTAACCGTAAGGAAACATGAGCAAATGTTAGTTTTAAGATAAAAATTCCAATGCTAACTGGTGTTATTCTTTTTTAAATTGTGGTCTGGAAATTTTTACCTAAAATACCAACTCATGTAAAAAAAGGAGCTTATTTAAACTGTGTTGGTTTTTAGCTAAGTTTAACTTACTGTGAGAAGACATACAGAGTGAGAGTTTATTCTGCTGCGTTACAGTTTAATGAAGGCTTTAGAGGTATTATTAATGTCTTTAAAGCATTTGACTTACTTGTAAATGGTTCCTTAAATTATGAAAAATGTTGTGTAAGAGTTATTTAAGTAGTTCATTAAATTAGAATCAAAAACCTCCAAAAAAGACTCACAGCAAAACATAAAAAACTTTTAGACAACGATGAAAAATACAATTCCTTAATAACTCTCGAATTTTCCTTAATTGTTTGTTTAAGTTGTTAAATGTTTTTTATTTTTAAAGTTTAGTTTTGCATTTTGTGTTTAACTTTTAAGTATGATGACTCTTGTGGAAACACAAAGCTTCAAAGCACGATATCTCATTTAAAAATGAAACTTCAAACTTGAAATGTTCTCAAATGGTTCATTACATATAACAGTATCTTTTAATCTATAGCTTTTTTCACAATGCTTTATTTTTTTTCTATAGACTTATTTGCAGCACCTTTGCTAAATATTTTCAAATCATATGTCAGCAAATGTGTGTTTGCTGTGTGAAAAACTTTATCAATATTTGAAAACTGGAGCATAAGAAATATACCCGAATTCGGTTAGCAAATAGCTAGCTATAATCATAACGATAAAGACAGCGGTTTATCTTTACAAATATCTATCGATATATGTAAAAATAAAGACATCGATTTGGCTACGAGGACATCTAGCTTAATAAGCTAAAGACCCACTGGCTATTGTAGCAAGTGTCATATCTTAATAAAATCGCAGTCTAAAAAATTTTGATATGTAGCTAACAACCAGCTATATATTTGTAGATATGTTGTGTAGCTAGCTACAAAGTTACGATATGTAGTTAGCGACACATTAAGGATTTTGTAGCAATAGTTAAAGTGAACTTTAAATATTGCTACAAAGTCGCAATATTTAAAGTTCACTTATTCTCATAATTATAATAGACTCAACGATAAAAATCGAATTTTTTAAGATATTAAAGACATAAGGAAAAAAATAAAATAAAAAAATCGCTTGGAAATTGCTATACAGCTAGCTAGTCGCTAGCTCATTTCCCACCGGGTAGTTACTAAATTTTTTAACTTGCCTCCTTTTTTAGATTAATTTTCTCCATCATGATAAGTCAATGAGTATTTTATATTGTTTTTAATGCAAAAAAAAAAAAACGTATATAATACGTCATAATGATAATGGACTTTATCTTCGAGTATGCATTCTTAATTTATTTATGTAGTATGACTTTAAATAATTAGGTTTAAAACGCAAATTATGCAATTCTAAATAAAAAGTTTAAATTGGGCAGATGGACTGGATGGACTTAAATCATTAAAAAAATATTTGGCTAATTAAACAAAATTCAATACTCAAAGCAATTGTTTGCAATTGATATGTCTCCTTAATCGTAAAAAAACAAACAAAAAAACTGCAACGAGACCAAAATCGAGACAGAAATGAATAAAAAGTTTGGCAATTTTGAACTTTTTCTTGATAACGAACATTCGTACATCGTATTGCAAAGTTCAGCTTGGCTGAAATTAATGTATTCTTGTTTATTGATATATTGATTTTGGTAGTTGCTTATTATGAAAAAATACTTCTAGTGTACTTTCAAGGTTAAAAAATTATGAAATCTACCAGTATTTTAAAAATACGTTCAATCAAAGGTGTTTGGGTTGTTTTGGAACAAAGGTTGTATGATGTAACCATTAATTAATCGTGTATTAATCATTTAATTTCGATTAGATAAAATGAAGAGCAAAGTAGGTTTTTTAAAAGTAAAAAATTAATTAGTAAAAAATGTCAAACAGATAGTTTTCAGCAACATTCTACAAGTGTGAACCAAAGGCTTTAGGCTGTAGCCAAATTTTAAAAAACTGTGGTCATATTTTAAACGAATGTAACCTAACATGCTGTTTAATACTTTGTAATTTTTGCGTAGTTTTATTAAGTAAATTTCTCCGTTGTTATAATTAAAGGCTGTGTTATTAACAAACTGTTGTTTTTATCTTTTTTAAAACAAATAATAATAGTTTAAAAAAACAAAAACTTTTTTTAATGCTAAACTGCAATGAAAAAACTTACTGTTAAAAAAGCAATTAAGCAGCCAAGAACGACACGGGCCATTTTCTGAATTTTTTTTAACTTTTCTTTACGCTTTTAGATTTCATTTGAGGTTTTTTTTCTTTTTTTCTTTTGAAAACAGAATATATAAATTGTTGATTCTTTTTAAATACTTGCCTTTCATATTTAAATTTCGATATTCGTTTAATATTTAAAGTAACATTCAGAAAAAAGATTTTAAGTTATGTTTCATTATTCAAAAGATTCTATTACTAAAGTCACATGATCCAATCAGATTTGTTCTCATATAGCACAAAAAGAGTTATGTTTATACCAAATATTTTCGATAATTTGTTATTTTATTTTTAAAAAAATTTGTCTTGCTCTTCTAAACAAGCAAATAAAAATAAATGATTTTTTAAAATTGTAGGTTTGGAATTGACCGTTGATTCTAGATGAAGGAGCATCAAGCTAAACAAGTATTAAAAAACCTTCGCACGAGGGTTAGGGTTAGAATTTGGTTTAGGGCTTTCTTAATTTCAAAATATTGTTTTCTATATTTTGTCACTCAAAAGAATTTGAATTTTAATCTATAATGGCCTATAAACTTTTCAAAAAACGCAAAACTTTGAAAAAACCATTTTAATTCATTTTCACTGATATTTGAAATATCAAACTAAAAGAGAAATTTTAACTAAGGAGCTTTACAGGAAAATTTTATATACAGTTTATCATTTTTTTGCTTTTGCTTAAAATGTTCCAGTTGGCCACTTTTTTAATCTTAATTTGCACCCAATTTTAAAAGTCATTTCAGGTCTCCAATTAATACATGGAATGTTGAAAATGTTGAAATGCGGAAGTTTTTATCAATTGCAAATTTTTAACTACACTAAGTTAATTTGCGTAGAAGACATAGGCAAAAACTACGACAACAAACCAAACAACGAGAATATGAATTAGTTGCTGTAGACAATCTTTTTTAAACTAAAAAATTTAATTTAAAAAATTGTTTCGTTTTCCTTAAGTATTGTTATTTATTCTCAAAATGACAGAATGATACGATTGAAAACAAGTTTACAATTGAATTATTATTAATTGATGGTTTTATTTGCTATGAAATTGATGACATATCAAATTAAAAAACTTTTTGTTGTTTTTATTTATATCCAGCAACTGAAGCGCAACAAAACAAGAAATAAACTTTTTCTTCGTGTTTGTTTGGAAAGAAATAAACTTTTTCTTCGTGTTTGTTTGGAAAGAAATTGTGCAGCTCAAACGTTATTACATTCAAGATACAGATTATAAACTTCTATTATTTTTTAAATGTTGGACATCAGAATTGCTCATATTACAATCTACTATCTTACAAGTTATCTATATAATTTCCAAAACGTATTGAATGTGAAAGTTGCTTAAAAGAAAAGATCTCTACTTACGGAGATAAATGTCGGTTTTTACGGAGATAAATGTTTATCTTCGTTAAAACTTCTCTTTTGACATTTATCTTTGTAAAAACTTCTACCTTTTTTGTCTAAATATCTAATTTTCTGCCACCATTAAAAATATTACAACTAATAACTTATAACAGTTCATTGGAAACAAAAATTATGCGTGAAGTTCTTCAAATGTTAAGCGCAAAGTTCTTCATTGCATTGCTAAACTTTGAAAATTTAATTAGAGAAGTGAATTTGTTAGGGAAACAAGGAATTATATATTAAAAAATTCATAAAAATTGTATAAAAAAATCGATTCAAAAAGGTAGTACAGGAAGTAATTTTTTGCAAGTGTGGGAAAAATAACTCAACTCTGACCCTTATTTATCATGCACCATGACGGGCTTTTGCTAATAATTGAAAATTTTGACACTTTTGACTTTATTAAGCTCAAGTGGTTGTTGGTATTTGACCGATGATTGTATTTTTGAGAAAAAGCCGATGTAAAAATATCAGAAAACACTTTTGGCAGCAAGTTATTCTTACATTTATACATAAATATTAATACTTAAAGTGAACTAAGTTTTGATATATTTAAGACATTTATGTATTTCATTACATGGTTTTTTTAAATATTAAGTTCGTCAGGCTTATAGTATAATTTGTCGAGACAACTTATATTTATTTCACTCAAAAAACTATATTTTTTTTGTTAGTTCTCAAATATTTTAAAATTGGAGATTCAAAGTTTTTAAAACTATATGTTAAATTATCATTGTTTTAGATATATTCATTATTAAAATTGTTCTTAAAAAATACCTATGTAAATAATAAAGCTATTAAGCATAAATTAATTACTTGCTTTTGTTAAGAACAAAAATAAATTCAAAAAAAAAAAAAGATGACTTTTGCGTAATTTCCGTTGCTACGATGGATTTTAGCTTGGACAAAAAGTTCGCATTGTTTCATTGATATAGTCTTTATTAATAAATATATTCTATCTCTTAAGTTTTTGAGAATTAGATAAGATATTTTCTTTGTCCTGCCAGATCCGTCGGAGAGGGGACAATTATCCTCCCCCCCCCCCCGCACCCCTTGCATGATTTGAAAAACCATTTTTTTGTATTTTGTATTTGTAGCCTTTTATAAAAAAGACACTTATTTTAACAAATTAATTTACAAAATCTAATTTACGTTTTCTAGGTTTTGCAGAACGGTTAAGGGGCTGTCCATTAATTACGTCAACAAAAAAGGGGGCAAAGAGGGTCTGAAATTTTTTGACAATTTTTGACAAAGAGAGGGGGGAGGTCAAGAAAAGTTGACGTCAACGACGTTTTTTTTTTAAATAAGTTCAGTTACTTCGTTACTAGCATGCATACTTACTTAGTTACAAATCATACATATTGGCCAAGAAAAAAGGTATCAAGACTAGACTATTACATGTCAGGATCAGACATTGCAATCAAAGATGCTCATGTAGGAAGAGATATTGGAGTTTTTAATTCAAATGATCTTAAATGTAGTTCTCAAGTTTTAGCAGCTGCGGTGAACGCTAACCGCTCCTTAGAGAGGCTGAAAAAAACTTTTCGCAGGCGTAGTTTTTCAGTGTGGAAAGAAGTGTACACCACGTATGTTTGTCCTCACCTAGAGTACGCTATCCAAACGTAATCACCTTACCAACGAGCAGACATAGAAGCGCTAGAAAAAGTTCTAAACCGTGCTACAAAAACCATTTCTGAGATTAAGCATTGGACCGCCGAGCAGTGAAGAGTCATGTGAGGTCCTACGACACTTGAAGAAAGAAGAATAAGAGTTGATTTTATTCTGATGTTCAAGTTCATACGTATAATTTGATAAAATAAACTTTCACGTATTGTTCAATCGTCCTTCGTCGTTAAAGTATATTATGCTTGGTCATAATCAAATACTTGCACAGAAAAGAATACTTAATTGCATGCCAAGAGAGAAATTCTTCACAAACCGTGTTGTGTTGCAGTGGAATACCCTGCCGCAAATAGTAATTGACGCAACTTCCGTCAATATTTTCAAAAAATGACTAAATGAACATTTAAATTATTTAAAAGAGAATTTTTAAACGATAACTGGAAATAAACTCTCTCCACATATGTTTCAAGTATTCTATTATGTTCTTAAAGTATGATACTTGTGTCGCAGATGTGCAAAACTATCTTAAGACTGTTGATATAGAGGTGCCTGATGCAGCACATATTTGTTGGTAGTTAAAACATAGCAAACATTCATGGTTTTTTAAAAGTCAATAATTTTGTTACGGGTTGTTGTATATATTTTAAATTATTGGCCACTAAAATAAACTAAACTAAACTTAAAAAAAAGAAAGTTATGCAGCGTTTGTAGTCTTGTGGTACATACTCACCCAATCTTTAGTAATTTAATAACATTTTCTATATTCTACTTTTTTTAAACTGTGTTGTGCTTTAAAAATACCTGACTCATACAGAACTAAATGAACACACGCGAGAAGTTTACTCGTAACACTATTATTTTTACAAAGTTTGTGCTTGTTGGCCTGATGGAAAAAACAAATAAAGATTTATGTAAGTACATAATATACATTATATAATTTAAATGTTTATTCCAGAATCGGCAACCTGCTACTCGCAAGCCGGTTGCCGACCCTGTTATAAACATTTTAAGCTAAAATTTCGATGTTATAATGCGACTCTTCAGCTCCATGCACAAATATAATATATTTATATATATATACTATTATTGAAAACAAGATGTTAGTAGCTCTTTAAAAGCTCTATAAAAAAAAAAAAATTTATAAATTATAAACTTTGGGTCTTCCGTCCTAAAAGATTGCTAACTATTTGTCTTAAAAGTAAATTATCTTAGATTTTAAGAGTTTACTTGTAATATATTAAAGAACTCATGAAAGCAAAAATATAAAGTTAGTTTAAGGCGCCGAGGAGATACAGCATATACAACTAACGATTAAAGTAGTTTATTTAGAATTAAAGATTAAAATTAAAAATTAAAAAGTAATATATACATAAGCATAAGTATAAGAGTATGACAGAGAAGAGTAATATTCAAACGAAAATTTTATAAAAACAATTTGTGGGGTTGCTGAAAAACTACCCCCTCCCCTCACTTGATGGTCTGGATCCGCCCCTGCCCGCTAGTTTAATATTTTACAGACAATAGTTCTCGGCTTACCAATAAATTTACCAACACGATGCGCTCTTTCCATAATAATCGGATCCACAGTTTTAAGGTCTCGTTTAAATAGCAGGTATATTTTTTTTAAAACATCATTAAAAGTTTTATTATTTGCTTCTTTGATTCCGACAATTCTTAGATTATTACAATAGTTTCTAACCTTAAGATAGTTTCTAAGATCTACTGTTTTTATTTTATTTTTACTTGAATCACTGCTACATTTTTCGTGGAATGATTCAATACCCATAAATGTTTCTTTAATTTTAGCCATTTTACTATCAACTTAGCTCACTTTTGTCTCCATTTGATTGCCAACAAAAGTCACGTTTATTTCTTCAATGTCTTTTGCTAAGGTATCAACTATTTCAAAAATATTGTGCAAACTTTTTTTAAAGTATTTGAAAATAATATCATCACCTTGTAATGACATAAGTTATGACATATATATATATATATATATATATATATATATATATATATATATATATATATATATATATATATATATATATATATTATATATATATATATATATATATATATATATATATATATACATATATATACATATATGTATATATATATATATATATATATATATATATATATTTTTTTTTTTTTTTTTTTTATTGCGGAAACGTTGCAGTGATTTTTTTAACAGCTCTTCAAATATTTATCAATCAGTTACTACTAAAGTAGTTATAAATTATTAAAATAAAAGATAAATCGAAAGTGTCAGTTACGCTTACGCAGTTAGTAGAAATTAAAAAAATGCTGTTTTTAGAATATATAAAAGAACAACAACAACAACAAATATTTATAACAAATATTTATATCTTAAGCGCAAATACAAAAATAGTTAACAAGAATAACGTTTACGTTATTCTCGTTTACGCTTACGTTATTTTCGTTATTCTCGTTTATTAGTTAACGAGAGACTTGACTAAGTAGAAGTAAAGAAAATGAAAACAAAATAAAGATAATAGAAAATAAAGATAATAGAAAATAAAGATAATAGAAAATAAAGATATCGAAGATATAAAATTGAACTTGAACTTTCATGAAGAAGTTTTTGACGAAAAAAATCGCAAAATGAAAAACAAAGAAAGTTTGAAGATAGATCGAGAAGAAGTAGTTTAAGAATAGACGGATTACCAGAAAGTGTGAAAGAAATATGGAATGTAACTGAGGATAAAGTTAAATTATTTTTAGTAAATAAGTTGGGACTAAATGGAATAGAAATCGAACGAGCTCATCGAACCGAAGTCAGAAAAGAAGGTGCTCCAGTACAGTTATAATGAAGTTGTTCGATATCAATCAATATTTTTTTTTTTTCGATAAAAGAACTTACAATCAAGGTCATTTACAAATAGTTAAAACTAATCTTAAATAAATACCATGAAATAGCACTAATAATACAAATAATAATGATAATAATAATGATGATAAATTAACAATTATAAGAATAATAAAAGAATTATATGATAATAAACCAGTATCAAACTTAAAATAACAATCGAATATAATGCACAGACGGGAAAATTACTAACAGTTATGTACTGACAAAACGTGACAACCTACCATGTAACTAAAACAATTACTGCAAAAAAAAGTAACAATGATTTAATAAATATAATAATCTCAATATCAATAATCATAATAAAAACAATAAAAGTAATATAAATATTTCATTAAAAAATTACAATAAATAAACAACAATTTTTTTTCAATAACACTCACAAATGAAAAACGTGTCACACACACACAAACATTTAGTCACGAAAAGTATAGAGTTTTTGTAATAAATGACATAGAAAAAAAAAAGCCTCAGTCATGAACGAGCTTGATATAACTCCTACACTCTTGGGGTTTTTCTCATTCTTTCAAATGCGTTTGACACAGTTGACCACGAGATTCTTCTTTATAAACTTTATAATTATGGAATAAGAAATAAAAGTTTAAAATGGTTTCGATATTACCTTAATAATCGGAAACAAGCTTTATCATATAACAACACTGTAACACGACTTGAAAACATTAATTGTGGGGTCCCATAAGGATCAATTTTTGGTCCATTGTTATTCCTCGTTTACATTAACGATATCAACATTTGTTTGTTAACGAGGAATAACAATGGACCAAAAATTGATCCAAAAATTGATCCAAAAGATCAACATTTGAAGATAAACATTTAAGCATTTGAAGATAAACATTTAAGCATGATCAAAGTTAAGATCAACATTTGTTTGTTAACGATATCAACATTTGTTTGTAAAAATAATGTTGAAAACATCATACATTTGTTAATATTGCAATTTTACTGTGAATATTACCAGTGTAAACATTGCAATATTAACAATGTTAATATTGGTTTCTTCACCTGGATATGTAGATATAAAATTTACCATGTAGTTATTAGGAGTATAAATTAATAGGAATAGGAACATGGCAAAAACATGATATTTAAAATAATGTAACAGAAATTACTGGTATAAATGTTGTTTTATGAGATACAGTTAGGTAAAAAAAAATATTATATATTTTTAGAAACTAGGACAAGTCATTTTATTCTATAATTAAAACAGGAATAATAATGTATATAATATAATATAAATAACAGGAATAATAATGGGAAAAAGAATAATAAAATTATAAGTTTAGAAATTGTAGGGAAATTGAACAGTTTGGTAAATTGATTTTATAATATAGAAAAGTTTCGCATTTCTTTTACAATCAACAATCTTGTACATTTTATAACTTTTGTTAGTGAACTACATTTTTCAAGCATATATTGTTTTATTTTTTTTTAAAATTTAAAACGTTTTTTTTTTTTTTTTACAGGGAAAAAATAGTGGCTCAGCCATATTAATGAGAATCTTGATTTGTGTATTAATCGAACAAATGTATTGCAAGTGTATGGCAATGTTTAGCAAATTTATATATTGTGGCACAAGAAAGCTTACGTCATTTCTACAAATATAATAAGAGCTACAAACTGTTTGTACTTTTGAAATTCTTGTTCTATTCTCAATGAGAGATTGCTGAAGTTTATTTTTTCCAAATACCTTATGTATTATATTCTGCGGCATAATGAATCAGCCATTGAAAATTGTTTACATTGTTTGGTGGCAGTTGAGTTATTCTACTTTTTAAGTTCTTCAATTAGATCGACACTGAACCAGAGCCAATTTCAACCTTGATGATAAGCATCAATCACAAGTTTTAAAGAATTTTTTGGGTTTTCAAGTAATATTTTAAATTAGTTAATATTATTATTAGTTTGATACAACAAAGGTACAAACAAATAAAACAACAGAAGATATAAAGAAATTTTTTTTTTCAGTCACAAAAACTGTACCACTGATGATACTGTTACATTTCATAATGGAGTTTTAATATTTGATACTTCCAAAAAGGCACTAATTAAAAAAATATACAAAGTTTAGATTATTTAAAAATGTTTGACATTTACCATTACCATAGAAATAAAATAATCAGAATATTTTATTGAAATGTTTTTTTTTTGGGGGTTAAAGCTGAAGCCAAATAACTAAAAATTATATAAACGTTCAAGTACTGTTATGTTACAAATGCTTACAAACAAATTTTAAGTTTTTATCTTTAATTACATAAAATCGTTAAAGTATCTTTGACAATGTAAATAATCTTGTGAAGTTTACTATTATTTATGACTGACATTGTAAATGCTGTATTTAAGAATTATGGATTTTATTAAGTAAAATATGTGCCCTATCCCAATTTATGCATGAAAATAACCTGGTTGAAACGTTTTCTGAAGTATCAAAGTTGATAGAAATTGTTTTGGTCACGCCTGTTTCTACAGCTGATGCTGAACAGTGTTTTATTACTTTAAAAAGAGTCAAGACACTTTTGAACTATTAGAGCAGTTTTCAGTCCGTTTTTGCTGGTTTTTACGTATGTTTAAAAGATTCAATGCCATTAAATACTTTATTTTGAAAGTATACTAGCGCTTAACTCTCTCAACTAATCAAAAACGCAAGCGTCCTACCAAACACCAAAGCAGCAATTACGCTGACATCAGGTCGTTGCGATATTGTTCGGTAAATATTTCCTGGCCCCACCAAAGTGTATTGTCACCGGCCGCCACTAATCGGGTCTTTAAAACAAGAAATATTTCCGGAATATTTAAAAACTGCAAGAGTTATACCGGTTTTTAAATCGGTTGATTCTTCAATTAAAAATTATAGACCTACCTCCATTCTTCCTTCCTGCTCTAAAATGCTGGAACGAATAATGTATAATAGACTATTCTCTTTTCTAGAAACAAATAATATTTTATATAACAAACAATTTGGGTTCAAAAAAGGTCATTCAACTGATCGTCCTATTCTGAAACTTGTTCATGATATTTTTCGAGCCTTTAATAAAAAAGAATATACATTACTTATTTTTATAGACCTTAGACATAATTCTATACATTATATGTTAATGTATACAAGAGTATACAATAGGTATTTTTATAGACTTTTGACACAGTTGGCCACAATATTTTATTAAAAAGACAAGTAAATTACGGAGTTAAGAACGAAAATATAGTTTGGCTTAAAAACTAGAAAATAGAAAGCAGTATGTTTCTTATGATGGTGGTAAAACTGAAAATAAGACAATCGCATGTGGAGTTCCTCAAGGATCCATTTTAGGACCGCTTTTTTTTAAATATAAATTAACAACTTAAGCAGAGCTTCGAATATTTGAAACTCTATTTTGTTTGCTGACAATACCAATTTATTTTATTCCCATTTAATATAAAAGCTCTATTTAAAACAGTCAACAAAAAACTGTTAAAATTAACTGAATAGTTTAATACAAATAAGTAATCATTAAACTTAACCAAAACTAAGTATATATTTTTTCATCACCTTTATCAAAGAGACGAAGCTTCCATTCTAAAAAGACTAAAAATTTAAAGCTACCATTTATTTTGAGCATTGGGAATCAATTTATAAAAAGAGAACACTCAATGAAGTTTCTAGATGTTCTTCTTGACGAAAATGTCACGTAAATAAATCACATAAAATTAATCGAAAATAAAATTTCTAAAAATATTGGCATACTTTATAAAGTATTACCTTACCTAAATCAAATTTGCTTAAAATATATCTACTCTTTTATTCATTATTATCTCAATTATGCTCGCATTGCTTGATGCAGCACCAATAAAAAAAACTAAATAAACTATTCAACCAACAAAAACATGCCATAAGAATAATATCCACCGCAGACCGTCTGCATATTTTGAAACCCTATGAGCAATCTGATTCGCTGATTTTGAAAGAGAGGCAAGTGCGTATTCGTTGAAAAATATATTTAATATCTAAGCAGATTATTGAAATAAATTTCATAGTAATGATGAACTAAGTTTATCGATACAAGTTTTGCATTAGGAAATTTATTTTATTTTAGTACTCTTCAGAGTATTTAAAAGGTATCAAAATCTAATTGTACAAGAGAATTTTCACTCGTAAAAATCTCAAAATTTCAATAAAGTTTACCTTGATGATGGAGGTTTTATCTGTTGTTAATTTAAAGAAATGGAAAAAAAATGTATGTGTTGAAGTAAATTTGAAAAGGTTTATAAATGACTCTCGTAAAATATGTTCTTAGCCTTGAAGCATACTCAAATACAAAGTTTATATACAGTTGTACGAGACTACTTGTGAAGTACTTTTGCAAATAAAGGTTATATGCAGTTTTACCAGACTACTGGTGAAGAACTTTATTTATAAATTGATTTATATGTTAATTATAAAGAGTTGAACATTAGAGTTCAAAACATCTAAGGACATCAGGTTATAAATTTTTCTTACAGCTTATTATGCTACAATGCTTTGTAATCTTTTATTACTATACATAACCAAAGACAATCTAAATCAGCTCTTGCTCACAATTGCTTTTATTTTGAGAGTGTTGTAAATTATCTGAGGTAGTTAAATAATCAATATTCTCAAACTTAAAATGTTTTAGTGATGTATACAATTTATATATGGAAATAATAAGGGTAAAAATCTGAAAAGAAATTAGGTTCTTTTTAAAAATAGTTTTCTTGTTATATAATAGGATTAATGGGAACTTAATTTGAAAAAACTTATATCAAGTTAATAATATTCAATTGATATTACTACGTAAATTTTAAAACTGTTTCATTCTAAATAATCACAGCATAGTCAAGTTTTACAATCTGGTTTATAGTTTGTTACAATGGTTGTCATTTTTATATATTAGAGTTATAAAAACCATTAGGAAAACAAACTAAATTTTTTAAGTCTTTATTTTTAAGAAAATATTATGAAAACCACGGATGTTTTGAGTTGTGAAGTTTTGTAAAAATATAATTATATATTGTACAAAATCGGATAAAAAAATCATACTTTTTTTGTTATTATTATTTGGAAATTACTCAGTTTCACTTTCTTTAATCAATACTTTTTTTGATTTAAGCTTACGCGCAAAAGCCTCTCTTTCAAAATCAGCGAATCAGATTGCGCATATCTCTGCCTATTCTGAGCCTGTATAGGGTTTTAAAATATGCAGACCGTCTCTCTCATTCACAACCACTATTTATTAATCTAAAAATTTTAAATGTTTACCAAATAAATATATATCATCATTTAATTTTTTTTTTTTAATTAAATAATGATATATATTTATTTAGCGGTTGATATATATTTATTATTAGCGGTTTCGGTTTCAAATTAACAAAGTTTTACTTAAATCTTGCGCCATGTGCTTCACTTTATCGAACGTTAAACAAAAATGTATAACGAAATGCTTTAAATTTTATCAAAATTTATATATGGAAAAATTAGATGATGTTTTGTTTTGCACTTTGTGCTATGTTGAAACTATGGTATAATCTTTTTTAAAAGTTTAAATTAATCTTTTATAAAATCTCAACCGTTTAATTTCAATGTTTTAATCCTAATTCTTTTTTACAGCAAATATTTAATCCTAACTAACTCTTTTTTACAGCTTATATTTTTAAAATAATTTTTAAAAGCCTAGTCTTTTTAATCCTTAAAACATTGAAATTAAAAAATATTTTAGAATGGCTTTAATCTAAACATTGTCCGTATTCTATTTTAATTAGTATCTCTTTCAGTGACGGATCCAGAAATTTTTGGTGAGAGGGGGAAGGAGGAAGATGTTGAAAATTTTTTATTTTGTACCATATTTGCGTCTCCTAAAAAAAAAAGGTCCTCAATTTCTAAGATATTTTTAGGACTTTTAGATTTTGGTGGGATGCATGATCCCATCCCCCTCCTTCCGGATCGGTCACTGATCTAATTATATTATTGCCAAACTTAATAGTGTTGTTAGTAGTGGCCTTCGAGCGTATTTGACACGGAATTTTTGGCAGCTATTAAAGCCGAGATAATGACGAGAAAGAGTCGTAGTACTTTTTTTTATAAGAAAACGTGAACGAAAGTGTATGCAAAATTTGCATTACAAATATCTAACTTATCTAAACTTTAAATTATGTAATGTTATAACATAGTAAAACATATATCAAGTTTCACAATTTTACTTTCACTTGAAAATTGCATTGCGGGAACATCAACTTAATTTTATCATTCTGTAGCACTTATATCCATTTTATAAAATCTTTTATTTGCTAAATAGCTTTAAAATATTCGTCAGTCTACACGCATGTGTGGCCGAGTGGTTAGCTCTGAGAGTTTCCGCAGCAATGCACCGTGATTCAAATTCTACCACTCGTTTCTTTTTTCTTTTTTTTTTTTATCTTTTCTGATTCTTCTAAAATACAATACAAAACGCTTTTGAAGTTTTATAGATACTTTATACATAACATGTGTAAAGATATTATACACTACAACAAAAGAAATTTCGTTTGTTGAATTTTTAAAAAAACTTAAAGTCTCCAAAAACATCAAAACACCGGGTGAAATTTGTTGCGCATATGTCATGATAGAAATACTTATGTTATTAATGTACTGTGGAGGCAAAAAAAGCCCGTAGCTAGAAAAAACAATTTAAAAATTAAAAGTCTTTTTTGCTATATATTTTTTTGCTATAAATATATACTTCCAGATTTAAAAAAATTGAAAACGTATTGTGTTAAGGGGCGGGTTTAAACCCTCGCAAAACGGCGCCGATGGCAGCGCATTAAACCACTATCGAGTTAATGCATGTAATTAAAAAACAAACCATTTTATAAACTCTTATACCGATTGAAATTATCAACACTTTTCAAGCGGGCTCTCTAAATAAGCGCAGCTTTATTGCATAGCATTTAATATAACATAATAAAACAATAAACAAATGATATGCAAATGAAAAAAATCCACTTATATTACGCCTTATACAGGATCGCTTGTAAATTAAGAAAACATTTCTAATAATTACAAATTATTTACAAGTCTTTTTGCATAAACTGTTTGATTTTAAATTTTTGTTTTTATGTTACAGTATTAAAAAAAGTTGACAAGAATGAAAAATTATGAAACATATTGTGTCATCCGAGTGGAAAATTTGAAACTTCGATTTTAGATTTGTCCCTATCTTGATAATTTCTGATTGTTAAAATTACGTTATCTTAGTTCCGCCATTTGTATAGCGTTACGTACAAACGCCTGTAAATGTAAACGTTTAGCATATCTTGAGTTTGCAGGCGGTATATAGAACAATCGTGTGTAACATATGTATAATATGAGAAAACTTTAAAATTTTATTTTAATAATTAGAAGTCTTTTTTGCTATATAACTTTTTGACTTTGAGGCGTACGTAAGGGTACAAAAAAATTGATCAAGTGCGTTATAAAAAACAAACAATCTTTGCCATTTACGTATGCATGTTAATTGAAAATGATTGAAAAAGTCAATGTACAACCTTTTGTTTTGACCTTTTTGCAAACTCTATCCCACAGTGCATCGATAAGGAAAAAGGCGTGAACTTTCTATTTAAATGCTCTTCCGCGGTGCTTTGTGAAAAGACCGTTAGGTCTTCTTGGAGCACCTATAAAAAAATGAAAAAGTTGGAAAAACAGCATAAACTTTCTACAGTAGGTAAAACAATGTTTTTAAAAAAAGAAGCTCTAGTCCTATGACTGCTTTATATGTCGATATATATATTGAATATCTAAATAGATCGATAGAAATTATGTGATCATGAAATTTAAAATGACACTCAGATTATGTGATTTGAGATCTTGTCTAATTAGCTAAAAAAATATGATATTTCTTTGCTTTGTTGCAACTTTGTTGCAACAAAGCAAAGAAATATCATATTTTTTTTAGCTAAAAACAGAGATGTGCAATAAAACATTTAGCACGGAAAGACAAATTTATCTATTTTCATTTACTTTTTTGGTTCTCCAAAAAAAAGGAAAAAATCCAACTCACAATCTCATACTTCTATCATCACATACCAGTATGGTGGTTACATTAGGGTTCAGATTTAAGGAAAATTTTTTTCAGATTAGAATGGAAGTTTATGCAGTGCGCAGATATTTGTTTTATATATAAGATTTTTTTTACTCCAAAAATATTTAAGAGTGGCACACTGCCTCAAAGTATTTTTTTTTGTTGCTGTTTTTCGACCCCATGTGTGTCATCCTTAAACTTTATTGAACTAAATTTCATATAATTTTTCAAAATGATTGATATGACTATTATTTTTGGTATGTTTTAAAATATCATTAGCTGCGTTTGGTGCTGAAGCTGTTTTTTTTTCCTCCTTGTTTACTTTTTTGTAGATATGATTAAGCAAGAACAAACCCTGTCTCTTCTTCTCTGTGAATGATTTTTCAATCAGTTTTTAGACTAGATTAATAGCCCTCGCCGATGAGTCATTGACCACATCAAGCGATTTAATAATAATTTCAAACTCAAGATAAAAAATGTTGATAGTTTAAAACTGTGAAGGGATCTTATACCACTGCAACTCACTTTTTCCATGTCTAATCTTATCAAAGATGAGCCAAATGAACAATAGATTTTGTGCAAAATCTAGACTCTAGATTTTAAGAGACTTCTCTCTAGATTCTAGAGAGACTATATTGACCATAACATATTTAATTTTAAAGTCAGTTTGAGTTTGAATTCTCATTAATGAAACTGTGTCCTTTTTAAGATCATCCCTGACTAATTTTAGGTGTTTATAGAGCTGATTATCTGGACCAAACGTTTTACTACCTGGATATATCTTGTTAAAGTGGGTAATATGTCTTTCCAAAACATTATGCCAAGATTCTATTAGATTATAAAATGCTTTGTACCGCATTTCTTCAGCATCTGACTCAAATAAAGGATGCCTGGTAGCTCACTTTTCTTTTTCAAATTGATAGACTTTTCCAGTTCAAGGTGGTAGTATCTTTCTAGTTTTTTAAATGAGAAAATTTCTTTGTCTCTGTTTCTTATTTTTCCACAAATCTTTGGAATAATTTGTTGCTGTACTTTTTATTGTATGTAAATGAGCTATAGTAACAATTTAGATAATTTTTTAAACTTCTAAAAATATATATTTTTAAATATCATGCGAAAACTAATAATATATTATAACACTTCAAATTTATAGTTACAAAAACAATATTTTATCAATGCTAAAGTTTTGTTTAATCTTATTAAATTAGCAGATGTTGAAAATTGAGATTGAAAATTGAAAAATGAAGAATAAATGTTTGAGTTGCAACTAGTTGGAATGTAAAGTAGGGTAAGTACTATAGTTATGCATGTTCTAAGCTGAGCGAGTGGCTTGGAGGTCCTAGTAAGTTTCTCCAAACTAAGATTACGCGATTGTTTGCAGCAATGTCTTGATTTGCAACAAGAAAAAATACTAGTTTATGAAAAAAATCCTCGTAGTTTATCAATGCAAGAAATTTTTTTAAAATTTTGCCCATGAATCTGCAGAATGATGGCTTATTTTGAACACAAAGTTTAAAGAGCCCATAGTTCGTGGTACTAAAGCTATAGAACTAAGACACAGTGGTGGAGTGCATTCTTTAAGATAGCTCGACACAAAGCCCAAAAGATCAATAAAAAACATGGAGAAACTTGATAAACTTTTTAGACATTGCTTTTGCAAATATAATGTCTAAGGGGCATAATTGACTCACTTGCAATGCAATTAAGAATGATAACTCTTACAAAGAATCTTGTAATAACCGTGATCATTGCCTTTGCAAATGTGACTTTCACGGCGTTAATTTTTGTTCAAAAATCTCCCGATTGCCAGTTTGTGCGTGTTTTCACGCCTACAGTCATAGTAAGTGGAAACCATGTAAAAATACCAATAACATTTTAACAAATCAATCATTATCGAAAGTTTTCTGTAAGTGGTTTCTATCGGTACAGATATTTTGTGTTAAACTTGCATATGATTTATAAAAAAAAAAACGTATTGATCTTAGGTCCATAAACTTTATCCTATCATTTTTTTATTTATATCTTCGGATTGTACTCTCACATTGATAACATAATATCAAATTGATATTTGCATAAAAATAATTACAAAAAATGGACGCTTTAATTATAATTCCTGAATAGGGGAGATTGGGGCTAGTTGGCTCGGTTTTTACTCTATGAGCTCTGTAGCCCAAACAGCACATTTTTTTGAAAATATTTAAGTGTAGTCTCAAAGAGTATGAATTTGGGTAACTGATAAAATTTGCATTCATTTACAAAAAATTCTTAAGGCCTTCCCGGCCCCTCAAAAAAAAAAAAATTGCGCAAACTTACCCCACCACGGAGCAAGTTGGCGCAAACTATAAAAATGATTAATAATGTACTATTAAGTGCAAAATTAATAGAAACCCTTTTACTATTAATTTTGGCAACAAATTTAAGCCAAAAATTTAATATTGGTTTTTCCTGGTACCAAATACGTATAACAGCCAAAACAGTAGCCCACTTTTTATCTGTGAAAAAAAAACTAAAAAAAAATTTTCTTAATTTTTTTGTATAAGTAAGTTTTTTCAATATTCTTAAAAATTAAAAAAAAAAATTAATTTTATAAAATTTTTTTTTTTTTCCATAGTAAATGCTATGAGCCAACTTACCCCGTGAAAATTTTGTCAACTTACTCCGAAAGCCTTTTTTTTAATAAACAATCTATAGATCCTGAAAAACGGCAACTTTGAAAAAAATTCTGACTGGATATAGTAAACCAATTGTGACTGAAACTTTTACAACAATTTTTTTTTCATACGACTAACTATTTCTATTTACTTTGTAAAGTAAAAAGAAAGCGATGTACCAAAAGTTACGTATTTGTCCAAAAAACACATAAATTTTAATATCTCGCATGCGCATGCGACATATTAAAATTTACATGAAAATAATATAAACGATGAAATGGTCAATTAGGAAGGTTCTGTGTCATTTTAGTCACTTTCTGATGAAAGGCTCTGAAGATAAACGCAATTCGTCAACTTACCCCTGCGGCCAACTAGCCCCGGTCTCCCCTACTCCTAAATACTGAATACTCCTGAATAAAATTTTTTTATTAAAAAACTAAAAATCTATTAGTGAAATAATTTTTTAAACTTAAAACTTGGTAAAAAAAAAACATTAAACAATCTTCAAAAATAATTGACAGAAACTCTTCTTGAACATGCTGCTATAAAAAATATTTTAAATTGGCTTGTAGCTGGAGGTTGCTTTAACCTCATTCCAGGAAGGTAAGTCAAGTAGAGCCTGCCAATACCTAAAAAATAAAAACAAAACATTACTACTGCCCTATCAATTTATTATAAATGTTCTATTTTCATTCAAATTTGTAAATTCTAATTCATAAATCTACACACAATGTAATAAACTAGGCTGTTCAACATAGTTTGTTGAACAGCCTAGCTTTAGAAGTGTTGTGGATTAAATAGTTAACCTTAAGCTTAACTTAATTTCAAATCAATAGAATATCTTAATCTTAAACCAATATAATAACATAACCTTAAACCATTAGAACTGCTATATACATCTACACCTTAATTTATTCAAAATAAAAAAAAACGATTTTAAGAAAGGCGCCATCTTATTGATTTTTTTATAACAGGTAATATTTATCAAATTAATAGAAATAAATTTTTTTTATATTTTGAATATGCTATCTTTTCTTGAAGCTTTTATAAAAATATCTTGAAATAATATAAATAAAATCCAAATCTGAAAAAATATATTAACTATTATGAACAAAAATAATTTTTGAAATTGAGATATAATCAAAATTCAAAAGGATTTTCAGAAATGAAATGAAACTATCATCATCACCAAAAAATTTGTTGCTTGTACATTATTTTTGGTATTTGCCAGCACAAATTTTTATAATAACCCCATACAACTAAGCAGCTTTCAAAGCCATCTGTGATATCTATTTTGAAATTCACAATACTTGCTTGGATCATGGCTTTACTTAGATAACCCAAACCCAAACATCAAGGTTTATAATAATCTGATACCTTGTATCAAATTATTATAAGCTGATAAAAGGTATATATGGTATCTTGTATCAGATGTTTATCAACTTTAAAAAACAAACTACAAAATGCTTGTTTTTAAATCTACAGAATATAAATGGATATTAATTAATATAAATGAGAGAAACTTAGTTTTTAAGATACATGCCAACATATGTATGAAAAGTTATAAACCATGAGCGAGACTAGGTTTTTTTAAACCGAGACGAGACCGAGACGAGAAGTTAGTACTTCTCGTGAGACCGAGAACGAGACGAGAAATTTAACAATTTTTGAAAACAAATTTATTAAAATCCAAATAAAGTTTAAAAAAATGTAAACATGGTTTTGACAAATAGACACAAATGTGTTTCCATCTTTTGTTTTCAAAGACTTTTTGGACGCCTTGCATTCGTCACTTGTTTTTTGAAAATATCTCCAGATTTTGTTTTTTCTTGGTGACATTTTTGATCGTTGAAAGAGGCAAGAATATTTTTTTTCAATATAAACAATGTGTCAAGTTGAATTCCACTGGTAAACTAATGAAATTAATTCGAAAGTGCACCATTTTATACAAAAAGTTTTTGTATTTAAAATCTAATTAAAAATATTTAAAATCTAATTAAAAATTTAATTTGTTTTTGTCAAAAACAAATTAAATTTTTATTTAGATTTATTAAAATCACGTAGTCAAAATATAAATTAATTAAAAAAACAAATTATTAAGCATTTTGTAAATTATAATAATTTTTAATTTGGAAAATAATATAATATTTAAGTCTCGTTCTACTTCTCGCGAGAATTTTCTATTTCTCGTTTCTCACGAGAAACGAGAACGAGACGAGATCTCGCTTATGGTTAAAAGTTATTAAAAGAAAACATTTAAATCTGTAAAAATAAAAAACTCTGTTAACACTTAAGTTTATTACTAATATAATGTAACAGTATATTCAAACAGTTTGTTTAAAAATACTAATTATAATTCTTAAAATACTTTTTTGTAGCTGTTTATACTTTTTATTCACAGTAGTACCCAGTCTTTACATTCCTGGAAGTCTTTCAATAATAAAACTGTTGTAATCAATAATAAAACTCAATAATAAAAATGTTTATCCATTTAATAATAAGTTAGTAATATGTAACCAAGTAAAAAAATTATCATTCAAAAAAATATTTAGTAAAGTTTCAATACAAGTATACAAAAAAAAAAAAAAAAATGCAGATTAAAATCCAGATCTTTTGCATACAATTTTAATATTTAATGAAAAAATACCTTTGAAATGCACGAATACAAAATAAAACATAGAAAAAAATACAAAACAAAAATATAAAAGTAAAAATATTATTTAATATAAACAATTCTTATAATAAAAGGATAAAACTACAAACTTCAAACATTTTCAACGAGTTTTTTTTCCCACAAAGCCTGCTTATCTCAGCCAAATAAATGAAAAGTAATATTTAGTGTGTTTAAATATTATAATAACACGATAAAGTAGAATAAACATAAACTTTCTTCATAAAATGATCTGATTGCATTTCTCGGTTAAACATGAACAACACTGATGTGTAGCCAGTTACACGTTGCAAGTTAAGGTATATGTAAACATTTTTTAACACTATTTTATATATACTATTTATACTCAGGGGTGTCGCTCGGGGGAGGGGGCGGGCCGCACCGGGTGATACCATCAAGAGGTAACACAAAAAAATAATAAAAAATGTAATTTATTTTACCAAAATCTAGGGCAATACACGAAAAATCTAACGAATTCTAAAATCGAATTCTAAAAATAACGAACTTTAAAATAGTTCTAAAAATAACGAATTCTAAAAATCTAACGAAATAAACATTTATTTTAAATTACTTTAAATATTAATTAATTTAAATAAAACACATGGTTACCTTAAATTTTTACAATTACAGCTTAGCAGCACTTTTAACTTAATTTTAACTTAATTGATCTTATATATTTATAAATAATAATTTATATACTCTATTAATATACCCCATTCATTATTATTAATTGCAAAAAATCTTCTTAAAATTGATCATAGTATTGAATAATCATATTCAACTGAGAATTGGCTGTTTGCCAAATAACCATCATTACCAACATATTATATATATATATATATATATATATATATATATATATATATATATATATATATATATATATATATATATATATATATATATATATATATATATATATATATATATAATTGATTTTTTGACGAGATTAAATAAAAATAACTACATGATTTTTACTACTAAAAGTTTCATGCGTCTAGCAATCATCAGGTAAAAAATACATTGTTTTTTTCATTAAAAAATATACTCAATAACCATCGTGGCGTTCAAAAACAATTATAAAACTATAACTATTTGCGAGCGTGGTTTGGTTTTTTAATCTTTGGGCTCGTGGTTGTCAAGCAAGAACTTGTTTTCGTGAAGGCACTTAGATAGGGTTCCCATTCTCCTCTTTTTTTCGTAGGAGAACGCTGTGAAAACTTCAATTTTAAAAAAAGGAGAATGGGAACCCTACACTTAAAAATAATTTTTGTTTTTTTATTTAATAATTTTTGCGTGCCTTTGTATTTTTTATGAAGGCAAAGAAAGCATTTCTTCAAAAAAATGCTCGCTTAGCCTTCATAAATAACTTTGCATAATATCATACAAAGGTACGCAAAAATTATTAAATAAAAAAACAAAAATTATTTCTAAGTGACTTCACGAAAACAAGTTCTTGCTTGACAACCACGAGCCCAAAGATTAAAAAACCAAACCACGCTCGCAAATAGTTATAGTTTTATAATTATTTTTGATTGCCAAGATGTTTATTGAGTGTTTTGTTAAACGAAAAAAACAATGTATTTTTTACCTGATGATTACTAAACGCATGAAACTTTTAGTAGTAAAAATCATGTAGTTATTTTTATTTAATCTCGTCAAAAAATCAATTATATAGCTCTGATATCATTCATCGAGCACTCTTGCTGAATATATGCTCACAGCAAAATTAAACTTATATATATATATATATATATATATATATATATATATTTATATATATATATATATATATATATATACACAGATATATATATACTTATATATATATATATATATATATATATATATATATATATATATATATACACATATATATATATATACACATGTATATATATATATATATATATATATATACATATATACATATATATATATATATATATATATATATATATATATATATATATATATATATATATATATATCTTTTTGTTTAGTTGTATTTTATATATATATGGTTTGTTTATTATATATTTGATATACCTGATTTATTATATATATATATATTAGTTTAAAATATTCTATCATGCCACATGGAGTGCAAAAATCAAAGAAGCCTTGTGAATGCGAGCAGCGAAAAGCTAAGAAGAAAAAATGTGAATCACTAAAATCACTAACTGGATTCATGCTTCAATATGTCAGGAGACTAATTGATGGCCAAGGTTCATAAAATGATCTTCTTCCACAATCTACAATTGATATAGATTCCTCAAATCCTGACAGCACGCAATCTTCAAAAGAACTACTAAAGCAAGAAATGGAAGAGAATCACAACCACAAGATTGATGCAGAAATACACAATGAAGTAGCAGTAAATGACTTTGAAACAGAAATGCATGCTGAAAATGATTCTTGTCATGATACTGTAAATGTGTTGAGTCAAGTAGATGAGAAAAAATAAAATATTTTATCTGATGCTTCTTTTTAGAATGCACCTGTTCCAGATCATTTTAGAGTTGAAATTATCAAAAAAGGAAGTGATTCTTTTCAGAACAAGGATGAGCCTTTCAGTACTGTGACAAGGCAAGGTGCAAAGACTAAAGGAGATGTGCGCCATCTGTCTAAAGAATGGTTCTACAAGAAGATACCAAATGGTGAGAAAATACTGCGGTCATGGATGGTTTAATCGCTCATCAGTGAGAAATTATACTGTTTTGCTGCAGACTCTTTACTATTAATGTAACAGAACAAACATCAAAATTTGTCAATTGGTTTCCGCAGTGGTGGAAACCAATTGACATATCAGATTACCATCTAGATTCTCTTGAAAAATGGAAAATGTTGGCAGGCCTTAAGCTTTGCAAAATAATTGATGCCGACTGTGTTTCTGTAATGAATAGGGATAAAAAAAATTGGAGGGATATCTTGCATAGATTGCTTGATATCACATTATTTCTTGCAAAGCAAAATCTAGCATTTCGTGGCCATAAGCAAGGTACATCTTTTTTGAATAAAGGAAACTTTCTTGAGATGGTTAAGATGCTTTCTAAATGTGACCCTCCATTGAAAGAACACTTAATGATTTTAAAGCAAAGTACATCAACAGTAAAAGCATCTTTGAATGTATCTTATCTTTCACCAGAAACTCAGAATGAATTTATAACTGTTCGGACAAATCATGTGAAGGAAATTCTTTTAAATGATATAAAAGCTGTAAGGTATTTCGGAATCATGTTTGACACCTCAGCTGACATATCACACACTAACCAGATGTCTGAGGTGATCAGATATGTGAAAATCCACAACTGGAAAGTTGAAGTGAGAGAAGTGTTCTAGGATTTTTTCCTTAAAGGGTAAAAAAGCTGATGACCTATGTTTCGAAATTTTAAAAAATTTAGAAAATGATGGACTTGACATAATGATGTGCAAAGCGTAAGGTTATGATAATGCTGTAACAAAGGTGTTCAAACCATTCTGAAAAGAAAGATCAAGAAAGCTATTTTTAACGGATACGTAGAACATTCGCTTAACTTGTGTGGTAAACACTCTTTTTCTGAAAATGCTATATGTGTAACATTTTTTAGAGCTCTTGAGAGAATTTATTCCTTTTTGCTGCTTCCACCCAATGATGGAATATTTTAATTGAACACACTGCAATGTCGGTTAAAAGGCTATCAACAACACACTGGAGTGCACATCATGCTGGTGTTAAACCGGTGAAAGATAAGTTTTTTGAATGTGTGGCGGCAATTGAAGCTCAATGTGATCTTCATGAAAATGCGGAAACAAGAGGTGCAGCACAAGGTTCTTTACCTGCTGTCTGTGATTTGAGGTTTCTGTGCTACCTTTGTTTTTGGGCTGCTGTACTTGAGGAAGTTAATTTAATACATCAGCATCTGCAGACTAAAGGCCTAACTCTTGACAAAGTAATGACCAAGTTAGAGGCATTAAGAGTTTTTCTGGAGGAGAAGCGCAGTCACTTAGTGGAGCATGCAATTGAAGAGACACTTTTAAAAGCAGACCAATTTAGAATAACCGTAAAAAGAAGATTAAGGTTCAAGAAGAGAATGAAAGGGGAACAACTTAGAGATATTGGACTCATAATGCAAGAAGAAAACAATAGGGCGATGCTTGAGTGTATTGATCATTTTATTTCTAAACTGCAGACCAGATCAACAGCGATCAAAGAAGTAGCAAATATGTTTGAGGCTGTTCAAGCCAAGAGTCTTCTATCAGCAACTGAAGAAGAGTTGAGGGTGTCAGTTCAAAAATTGACCACTTTCTATGATGAGCTATTCGAAGTAGAGCTTTTAAAAGAAATACCAAGGCTGAGAAGCCACATGACGGCAGCAAATGTTGATATCCACACAGCTATAGACTGGTCAATATTTGATATTTTAAAATTCATAATTGACTGGGATTTCCTTGAATCTCTCCCAATACTCTCACTAAGCCTACAGTTATTTATTACGATCTGTGTGTCTGTGGCTTTATGCGGGAGTAGCGTTTCTTATACAATATATAAAAAACTATTTACGATCAACGATGGGACAGTCAAGACTTTCTGATCTGGCTTTATTATCAATTGAAAGTGATATGGTGAAAGATATTGATTTTGATGATGTGATTGACAGGTTTGCAGTTTTGAAGACCAGGAAGGGAAACTTTTAAATAACTGATATTTTAATGTTAATTAATAAAAATTTAACTTTTTCCGTGTATGTTGAAGTTCTTCATTTATATTTTTCTTAAAGTAATGAAGATATATTGTTTATTTTGTTTTCCTTATTAACTTTTTACTTATTTTACAAGCATTACTATATGCGTTTATAAATGGTACAGGAATACTTTTTGTATTGTTTAATTAAATTGTAGAATTAAAATTATACTTCAAGCTTATCTGGTTGTTTTTTTTTACATATTGTTAATTTTAACTGTTTTCAAGGGGTGACACCAGCGATGTCCGCCCCGGGTGTCACCCATGCTAGCTACGCGACTTTTTATACTTACTAATAAATATTACTTTTACAAAATATTTTATCAACTATAAAATCTTTTAGTTTAAAATTTTATAAATGTCAAGTGACAAATAAATAAAAATTTTATAACATTCATACTTTAAAAAGTCTTTATTGAAAAAACAGTTATTTTTTTAAAATCAAATATTACCATGTAATCAGATAATTTTTTTTTGTGTCATTTTTCCGAAAGTTAGTCAAAAAGTAACATTAAAACACTTGATAACTCCTACTTATCTTTTACTTCACTTATAAGAAGATTCCACAAATGGTCCTTTGTGTGTTAGGTCCATATTTACTTAGAGATTTTGAAGATAATTCATTTTTCTAAGGTTTAAAGACTTTTTAAAAATCAAAAATTTCAATTTTTACAAAAAAAACAACGATATCTCAAGATATATTTATTAACTTTCAAAATCTTTAGCTAAAAAGAAAGATATTAATGCAAGTATCAATTGTGTATGACTATGTGTATTAAAGAAGGTAACATAGTGGTTTATCGAGTATCTTTTTTTAGACTTATTTATCATGATATAAATAATACGAAGAATGTGTGAAAATAAATATATTCTTCAATGAACAAAAAACTATAACTTATATTTTAAAATATTAACACATCAAAATATTCACTTTTTGACCAATTAAGCCATGAACTTTGGTTACTTAAATGCATATTTTAGTGTAGACTGAACCAAGCATAAAAATACTCTAGTCTACACAGGGCCACAAAGAGGGAGGGGCAAAAGGAGCATATGTACCCCAGGCGCCATGATAATAAGGGCGCTAAAAGATGGAAGACAAACCTGATTGAGCTTCGTAACATTTTATTAGAGGCAGTGTGGACACCTAATAAAAACCCGACTTTTTACCGACTTCTTAATAAGATTCATGCCTATTGTATTTGAGGCCAGCTAATAAACTTGATCACAGGTTGGCTAGCTAATAGACTAATAATCCGGTGATTAGAAAGCATCACTTGCCGACCTAATCCGATGGATTAGGGTGACAAGTGGCAAAACTCAAGGATTAGTTCTTGCATCATTGCTATTTGTGTTCTTCATCAATGGCTAACCAGACTGATTTTAAAACTGTAAACTAAACGCCGTTGATGGCAAGATTATATATATATATATATATATATATATATATATATATATATATATATATATATATATATATATATATATATATATATATATATATATATATATATATATATATATATATATATATATATATATATATATATATATATATATATATTTGTTAATTCCCCTCCCCAAGGCCCAGAAGGCCACTACTGACAAGGAGGCTACTTAATTGTGGTTATAACCCTCTCTCAACTCAATAACTCCGAAACACGAAACTTGACGAACAAGGCCGCTGCGCGGAGAAAAAAGTTGAGCGCGGTACTACCAGGGACGTGGTGGGGATCGAACTTGGAATTTCTCGCTTATATAGCGAGCGCTCTACCACTACACCACTATCGCATGTGAGCTATAGATGTCAATCAATTTTGCTCTGATTATGAAAAGCTTGAAGCGGACATTGACAGCGCTGTAAATTGGTTGCACAACTGTTTTGTGAATTTCAACTTGAAATGCAAAGTAATGCAAGTTAATTAATAATACCATGGCTGACATCAATGGTCGCGTTAGACATTGATGGTCGGTTTGTCATTTAAATGCTTGGTTTTTTCAAGAAGATATTTTTTTATTAAGAAAGTTTTCATGTTTAGAAATAAACTGTATCAGCTGTACATTAAACCACATCTAGATTTTTGCTCGGTAGCCTGGTTATCTCTTTTCATACCAGAAATGGCTCTTGTCCAACAACTCACAATATTGTTTAATTTATTCTACAACACATCTTTTTTTTTACGCTTTCTCATCAAACTCGGCATATAATTTTAAAAAAACGACCCGTTTTTTAAAAACCGTGTTGCAAGCTGTTAGAAGTTTGAAAGCGCAATTGAGCGTTTTTAGAATTTTTAGAATTGAGCGTTTTTAGAAGTTCGAGAATTTTAAAATTATTTTTATAATACTAATTTGGCTGCAGCAATCTCAATCGTTAGTATATGAAAACCTGGTGTTACTTTCCTTTATCATTAATAAACTTTTTATGTATAAGTTTGATTACTGAATAAATAAATAAAGAAGATCTTTTCGTTTTCAGCTGCTATCCCGCTAGATGGATCTTACTTTACAAGCCTTTGGACACAGACGTTCAGCTCATATTGCCGCTATAAAACTAATTGCAAAACGACCAAAAAAAATTAGTACTGCTCTAAAGCTGTAGCTTTAGCTTCAACCAAAATATTGACCCATGATGAGCAGATGACTTGTCTCGGCAATGAAAAATAATTCTTTGCAAACCCACTGATAATAGAAAAATAGCAATGAACCTGGATATGCAGTTTTTCTTGAAAATTTGAATGTAAAGTAACATTAAAAAAAATAAGAATACAATCATTAACTTGTATAGTTGTACATGCTTTTAACTTAAAATTTTGTATGTTTATAGGGGCGCCTAATTGCTGCTATGCCCCGGGCGTCATAAAATCTTTGAAAAAAACTGCAAAGTTTAGGTTTAAAAATTTACATAATTCAATTGATCAAGCAAGGATTAATCGACAATAAGAAGGAACTTTAATAGATAAGTTAGAGTCACCTAGAAAATTTTAATAATTATTTAAAACAAAATAACCTTGATATTGGTCAAGCTGTCATTGCCTCAGTCAGATTTGGTGTGTCATCGAATGCAACTGCTGCTATCAATAATGATCGACTGAAAAATATTGTGAAGGCAAACTTGTTAAGTTAAAAAAATCTCTTTTGTGATAGCATAAAAGTTTTTCATGCCGAAGAGCGTTCTATGAAGTGTGTTCTATGAAGAGCGTTCTGGAGTAGAGGAAATATTAAATTGTGAAAAAAATATAATCACTGAAATTTTTTTTGATGGTAGAAAGATTAAATCTTATTCCTTATGCATGATAAGATCACAGGCACCTTCAGAAAAAAAAATCATTCAAGAAAACCATACAACTGTGACAGAGGAGTTTAGAGGTTACTTTTTTACTCATTAAACACCAGAGCCTAAATCTGAAATATATAAACCAGCTAATCAATGTGCTATATGATTATTCAATTGTTAATGAAAAGAGGTATAGATCTTAATTTACAACTAATTAACAGTAATACTATAAATGAAATATCTGGATGGAAAATTTAAATGCTTCATTTTATGGAAGGACGTCTCAATCGAAAACTTTTTGAATCTTTTTTACAGCTCCACATTAATGAGCTTCCATTCCGTTATGTTGTGGAAAAACTAGATGGGCTAACTTCTTTAGAAAAAAGATGGCGTAGAGCAGTTGGTAAACTGTTTTCTAAAGTTAATAATCTTAAAAGTATTACTAAATTTACGCAAATTACCCTCCCGCAGCCATTAGCTAATGTCAGTGAGGATTTCGTTGAGCAAATGAGCTCTGACAGTTTGGTTGCATAAAAGTACTTGGATACAATATTAAAAGGAAACCTTGATACTGAAGTAGTAGCTCTTAAGTGTGGTAGATTGTCTCACAGTCAATGACTTGCTGGCGGCATAAGATGCTTGCTTCTATATATGGGCTAAAAAGCAGGGCTTAAAGTAAACATGGCTCTACCAATGCGAGACCTTTTAAAGTTCAACAAACAATAAACCTTGATGTTTGTGACATCAAAGAACTTATTGATTTGGAAAAAAGAAGTCATTACTGAACCAGTTTTTGCTGCAAACTTATCATTAGCCCAACTCAATGCATTGAGAGTTTCTACCCTGAAGCTTCCTTTATATTCAGTACATACCCAAAATTGGGAGCGAGCAGTCAAATTAATTACCAAGGCAACTGAATCAGTCTGTGTTTGGGATAAAAAGAAATGGTCACCTAAAAAAAATCTTTTTTTGATAAAAAAAAAATCAAAAGCATTGGTCACCTAAACAAAATCTTTTTTTGATAAAATCAAAAAAAGATTTTGTTTACGTGACCATTGCTAAAAAAAAACTATATTGTAACATGTTTAAAACTAACTTTCACTTGTTTTTACACAAAATGATTTTAAATTTAGTTAGTACCAATTTTTTATCATTAATTTGATATTATTTGGTTATTGTTACTGTATTTGCTTCTTGGTTGTTTTATCTTCAAGTTTGTTAAACTTAATAGTTGTTTGTAATAATTTTTTTCCAACTATGGCAATCTCACTATTTGAATAACACTGTTTGAATACATACATACATATATATATATACATATATATATATATATATATATATATATATATATATATATATATATATATATATATATATATATATATATATATATATATATATATATATATATATATATATATATATATATATATATATATATATATATATATATATATATATATATATATATATAGCTTGCTGCTCCAAAGAAGTACTACTGCACCGACTATGGGTTTGGCATGGGGCAGCAATCTTTTTTCTTTTATTATTTCAATTAAAATTCCTTATGTTTAAAAAGCTTCCACTGACAAGAGCGCAACAAGCGGAAAAATAAAATTATTTTAGACCGCTGAACTGAAACCTTTACCTAAAATTACATTGTTTGTTACGAATTTTGTTTTTTTTACCTAGGTTTACCTATAGTTCTTCATTGCCCTGTACGACAATGATTTTTTGATTTATTTTACACAGTTTGTGTCATAAATCTTAAAAAAAATAAATAAATTCCGGCATTCCGCCCTGAAATATTGTAATTCCGGCCGGAACCTAAAAATCACAAGTTCAGGCCGGAACGGAATTCCGTAATTCTAATATATCTATTTGTTTATTGTAAAATATTTATACAGGTAATGCCAAATCAGCACAATAAATTAGGCTGTTATCTTATTGGGCCCTGATACATTAAAATATAAATAAATTTAACTGTTACTTAAGAATATAAAATATTATTAAAACATTAGTAGATTTATCATAAAATAAAATAAAATTTAAAAATTAGAAATATTCATTAGTTTAGTTTTAAAATCTCTTAGGTTCTTACTCTGGAGAAAAGCGATTGGGAGACTATTATACAAAATTACTCCTTGGTAAAAAAAACCTTTCTTCGTGGATTCAAGCTTTACTTTAGGTATGGTCATATTTCATTGTTTCTTGTGCTTGCTGAATGACAAATTGCCTTCTTTAAAATGCAGCAAATTTATATTAACGTTTGAAATTTTATTTGCATTTAATATTATTTGGTTTATTCTACTATATAAACGGTTGATGTGGTATAATTGGATTGCAATGTGTTTTAAGTTGATTGAACCACAGAAAGTAAAAATTGGCAAAATCATTGAGACATAAATTAATTTAGCAGCGTTTATTGTTAGCAGGTATCGTGTTTTATTTAGTAAGCTAATACGCCCACTGATCTTATTACATTTAAAACTAAACCTTTTAAAATTAAGCCTTTTTATTGATGCTTTTTCTGACGTTATCAATAAAAATTGTAACAGCTGATTCTGTAGAGCGCTTAGATCTAAAACCAAATTGGTGATTGCATAGTAAATTATTTTCTTCTAGATAATCACTAATTTGTCGATGAATTATTTTCTCAAAAACCTTAGATATTATAGGAAGGACAGAGATTGGTCTGTAATTATCAAACTTTAATTTATTGCCAGATTTAAGTATGGGTATAACCTTAGCTATTTTCCATTCATTAGGTATCAATCCCGTTTTTATAACAAGATTAAAAATATTTCTGCAAGAGAAAATGCATATAAAAATAATATAAAAACCCTAACCCTGACAGAAAATGCATATAAAAAATATTATTGCTGAATATAAAATAGCTTGTAAAAGCATTAAAGAAATTGTAAAAAGAGAATTACAAACCGACAAGGAACTTTTATTTCCTCTTTGCTATCTTTAAGTAAGGATTAGCAGATTGTCGTAACCGGCGGATTTAATTGTTTTTATTGCACTTATAATGGTATCAACGTCCGTGGCACTAATTTGACGGAGTAAAAATTGCTTTTCGGTACGTCGTTTGAACGGAGCTATAGATTTCAATACATAGTTTATTATTGGGTTATAAGTTTTAAGAAGTACTTTTAGTAGTAAGTTTTAAGTAGTAAGTTGGTAATGGAAGAGAAAGCTTTTCCAAATGCATTTACAATAACAGATTTATTTACGTGTACTCTCCATCAATTTCAAAGTTGTTTAAAATAATTTCATCTTTATTTTTACTTGGATAGACCTATTTAAGTGATTCCAGAATTTTACAGGATCGCCTGCGTGTTCATTTAATAATGTTTTCTGAAACATTCCTTTTGCTTTTAGAATCAATTTAGTTACCTTGTTTCTTTGGTATTTGAATGCATTATGATTTACAATGGATTTATTTTTGCGATACTTTCTAAGTAGACAATTTTGAAAATTAATTTCAGTTTTAACATCGGGCATCAACCAAAGTGAGATTTTAGAGGAAATTCTTCGAGAAATTAAAGGTGCATGTTTCTCAAAGAACAAAGATAAAATATTCTTTATTTCTCTCCATGCATTCATTGGATTTTTTGAGTTTAAGATAAAATTCCAATCTACTTGCTTTAAACCATTTCTTAAGCAAAAAGAGTCGTATTTACGATAGCGGGGTGAAATTATAGTTTTAATAAGGCGTTTTATGTGATGTAGTTTTCTAATAATTCCAATCATCTCATGATCACTTAGACCTAAAGTAAAAACCTTTTTTGAGACAATGTTTAATGTAACGTTTGACAAAGCAAGATCAATTAGTGTTGGCGAAGCCTCAGTTATTCTAGTTGCTTTATTAATAGTTTGAATAAAACTTTTAAAGACTTCTAATATCTATCAATAAATCAATATTATCTTTTTTATCCGAATAATTACAGTTAAAATCTCCTAAAATAATTGTTTCTTTTTGTTCAAAGTTAATTACTATTAATATACTATCAAGTTTGTTATTAAAACCACTTGGAAGGTATTTTGAACCAGACGGGGGACGATAAAAAACACCAATAACAACACTTTTACATTTTGGTATGGTTATTTCAAACCACTTCTAAAAATTCGGTTTCAAGATCGGATTTTTGAAAATAAGTAATATCATTTTTTATATACGCACCAACTCCACCAAAAGAATTTTTACTCGATTTTTGCTGATAAACTGATACCCTTGGATTTTCAGATGGTTATTCGGAGTTGAAATGTCAAGATGTGTTTCGATTAACGCTAAAATATCCATTTGATTGTACAAATTAAAAAAAAAAAAATTTCGATCTTGATAGCTATAATAAAATTACCAAATATTGACAAGGGCGGCGGAGAGCCTTCACCATTATACATTACTGGCAGAGGAATCCTGGGGCGTCGATGTTAATCTTGTTTGATACTCGTGTTTTCTTTTTACTTTTTAAAATTTTAATTTTAACAATTGTATAAAACTTTTTAAAAATTAAACGATAATTTAAAAAGATTAATTTTCAATAAAACCGCAAATTTAAAACCCGTTTCCCGGCAGTACAACATTATTGTTTAACAAAATATTATTAAAATTGAATTCCCTATACCCAAATACATAGGAATCCAAGCATGCTTGTCAAAATTTTAAAAACTTAGATTTTGTCTGAAATACGATCTACCCTAATGTGAAGGATGTTTCGAAATTGACACGTGTGGAAATTATGTTCAAAGAACTTATAAACGTCTTGTGAATTTTTAAATTGACTTATAATATTAATTTCAGTTACGTTGTCATATAATTTTTGTTATCGTTTTAACGTGCTTTTTTTGTGTGCAAGCGCTGTTAGATAAAATTTAACAATTGGTTGCTCTTTTAGACGTTTACCTGTTTTAGTGATCAGAAAACTAAATTTCAGTAATTTTATCTTGAGCGAACCACTTAGAAGTTTATTATCCCAAACAAAGAAGAGTTTTCTACAATCACCCAAAAAAATGGGGTTTTATAGCTAAGTTTTTTATACTAGGTATGCCACGATAAAAGAGTCTCAAAGTGACGTTTTTATAATTAGATTAGTTGTACTGACGAATTTGCCAGTAACTGACGTAGTCTCCTCTTGTGACTTAATGATGAAAAAATCAGTTTATACATAACTTTAGAATTCGTTTTGATCCATTACAAAGTAGAGACTCTTTAAAAAAATCTTTAAAAAGAAACAATTTTTTT
This sequence comes from Hydra vulgaris, assembly GCF_038396675.1. Lineage (NCBI taxonomy): Eukaryota > Metazoa > Cnidaria > Hydrozoa > Anthoathecata > Hydridae > Hydra > Hydra vulgaris. The sequence continues at coordinate 2,806,530 of NC_088927.1, forward strand.
TTAAAGTTATTTATAATATTTTATAATATATTAGTTATTTAGTTTATATTATTTATAACATATAAGGTAAAAAAAATCTATATGTTGACGTATTATTGTTGTTATTAAATAATGTGCTAAAGAAGAAAAAAGTGCAAAAATCATATTCGAAACAAATGATTTAGCGAATATTTATGGTCGATTTTTTCCTTTCAATTACAACTTGCAAAAAGTCTGTGAAAACCTCATGAAAAATCAAAGTGGCATTTGAAATTTTTTTCTATCATCATGTGTTATTTTTGATCCTCCATATTTTCTTGTTTTAATGAGAGTAGCCGTTTAGCAGCAGCTTGTTTCAAAAAAAGTTGGACATCTTCAGTGGTCATACTTAAGAGCTTCTTTTCCAGCGAAGATAACCCATCGCAAAACTAAAAATAAAGCTAATTCAAAAAAATCTATGATAAATACATACTGACAATAAGTATGCAAAAAAGGTAATATATCAAAGAAAACATTTTAATACATATTATAATATCTAGATTAATGCGTTTAAATCAAAGCGTATTAAATTATGTTTTATTTTATTTTTATTTTGTTTTGTTTTAATTAAATTAAAGCGTATTAAATTATGTTTACGTAATTTTTTAACCAATCAAAATAATGATAAAAAAAACAACCTCGACTTCTGACGTATAGAAATCAAGGCCTAACACAGCTACCAACAATTCTTTTTTCAACTTATCTTCTTCCTCAAAAAATTTTTTTTGTCTGAGCTCATCTGCTTCCATGTTTCTCAATACATATGTACAGTTGTCACAACCATTTTCCAAGTCAAATATTGTTTGTTCCCATTCATCTTTCCATTCTGAGTATATAGGTTCTGGCTCATTACCTAAAACAAAACGTGGCTTTTATGTCGACTAAGTACTTCTATAAACTACTCCGGGTTGGATATAATAATAAATACCCTACTCAGGGTGGTATATAATAATAGCAGCAAAAATATCAGAAATAAAATTTTTTTCAAAATCAAAATTACCTGGTTTTTTAACCCTATCAAAAATAAAACCAACTACACTAGGTTCTTCTTCAGTTTCTTGTTCACCAACTTCTGCAAAAGAATCACAAATCAATCCAACAAACAAATTTATCATAACCATTTGGATTGACAGCATATACGATGCAAACATTATTGGACCGAATACTGGAGCATTGTTAAAGTAATCGGAAACTGATAGTTTTCCAAGAAACATTTGAGTCATTGCTACAAATGAACTTGTAACAGACTGAAAGTCTTCAAGCTTATCAACGTATATACAGTTTGTGAAACTAACAAATGCCATAAATAAAACAATAAACATGAGGCCAAAACCCAATAAAGGACTACTCATAACAACTACAGATTTGCAAAGCATACCAATTAAACGATTGAAACGCAATATACGCAAAAATTCTAGGTTAGTAAAAAACAAAATGAAGCCCAAGCAACCAATAATTAGATACTCCAGTTGGCCAACATACTGAAAACTAACAAATAATTCTGGGTCTGAAGTATAATCTGCAACTGCAGCATTTACAGCTAGCATGCGACCAAGCGTAAAGATTATAGCTAAAATCGAGTTACCGGTAACAACAACATGTAGAAGGTTCCATGGATCGGAAAGATACACTTTGGCCCCAACTTTACGAGATGCTCGGATAGCTTTATATAAACCTATAAATGTTACAGCTGAAAAAATTAAATCAAATATAATAACCGATTGTCCTAGACCGCCAACATATCGATATAATCGCAAGGCTTGAATGTTTGTATAAAAGTGCCAACCACCAGTGGGGAGCATTTCATGTAGGAATGTCACAATTAACATGAGATTAGTGTTAGCATTATAAATATTAATTTCTGTAAAAAGAGCTCTAGTGTATCTGTCAACCCAAAAATTTGACCTTAATTCTTTAATAATTTTGTTTGCTGTACTTCTATCTGGGCCAATACTTACAGAATATGATGATCCAGGGTATGTGTTGAAATAACCATTAAATGGGAAAGGACTATTTAACTGAGTTGATGCTAAAAAAATTATTTCTCAATGAATCAAGATTGATTAATAATTATAAAATGTATTTAAACATAAAATAATAAGTATAAAGATTACAAAATCTTCATATATATATATATATATATATATATATATATATATATATATATATATATATATATATATATATATATATATATATATATATATATATATATATATATATATATATATATATATATATATATATATATATATATGTATATATATATATACATGCATATGTATATAGATATATATATATATATATATATATATATATATATATATATATATATATATATATATATATATACATACATATATATATATATATATATATATATATATATATATATATATATATATATATATATATATATATATATATATATATATATATATTTAAACAACATTAAAAAGTATTCTACACAATAGAGTGCTCAATGTTCTCTTTTAAGAAATTAAATTCTTTTAAGAAATTAAATTGCTCTGCTCTTTTAAGAACATTGAGCACTCTATTGTGTAGAATACTTTTTAATGTTGTTTAAATATATATTAGGCTCCTTATTAACATTTGTTGAGCACTCTTAATTGTATTTCAACATTAGTGTAAATATGGAAACTAATAATTTTACTTACTCGTTGAAAAATATACCTACACTATATATATATATATATATATATATATATATATATATATATATATATATATATATATATATATATATATATATATATATATATATATATATATATATATATATATATATATATATATATATATATATATACACACACATATATATATATATATATATATATATATATATATATATATATATATATATATATATATATATATATATATATATATAAATATTTATATATATATATATATATATATATATATATATATATATATATATATATATATATATATATATATATATATATATATATATATATATATACATACACACACATATATATATATATATATATATATATATATATATATATATATATATCAATTTATAAAATTTTACTTTGATAAAGCCAAGGATCTTCTTGACCTTTCCACGTTGCTTTTTTTTTTCCCTTTCTTCTTCTGATTCTTTCTGTAAGATTTAAAGGTGGTCCCCAACCAGCTTTAAAATCTTGATTCTCTTCTGAGGCAGCACTGTAGCCCGCATTACATTGAGTGATTAAATATTCAAAAACAGGATGTTTTGTGCATGAGTCTAAGAGTAAATGTAAAGGAAAAAGATAAATTGTCCAAAAGATGTAACAACTTTTTTAAGAATAGATTTTATTTAAAGTGTTTTCTTCAACAAAAACTATTCAATAACAATAATTTTCTTAATAATTTATTTTTATCATAATTTATTATAATTTATTTCAACTTTTAACTGATATTAAAATTGTTTCTGGGCAAAATTCTTTAGCCATGGTAAAAACAACTCAACTAAAGATAAAAAACGTTGTTTTTGAAACTTAAAATTGGTTGCTCTCAGGTGAGCCACTGGTCATAAATAAAATACTGGTCAACGTCAAGTATGTTTCAGCATCCAGGGTGGGTTCTAACACAAGTCAGCTGCCCTGTAACCTATATAGTGAAAGTTTTAGTGTAAGGTGTGAGATTGATTGCTGGGTCAGTCTACGTGTTTTTTATGTGAAGTTGTTCTTGTTTCTGAAGTAAGAGATTGCTAAAATAGCAGGAAAGAAAGATTATTTAAACTCTAAGAGTATAATATTTTGATTCTAACAAACTTTAGAATATTTTGATTTTAACAAGAGGCACACTGAAAATGTTAAAGTACTTAGATTATTAGATACAAGCATATTTGTTCTTAATTCTTTTGGTTTGGATACGTTTTAGTATTTTTAAGTAATAGAAAAATTATATAGTTTAGATAAGTCAGTGATATCATTAAAATTAGCTGGGTCAACGCAAAAATTTAATTTCACTTAAAATAGGGTGTATTTTAAGCCTTACAGTTTTTGGTTAAGTAAAGGCTCGATTTGATATCTCTATATAAATACTCACCTAGGACAGATGGTAATTCCATCAGGCTAATGTCTTGTAAAAAGCCTTTGTTTAATGGTCTTAAGGCTGGCTGGTAGTAAAGTCTCCCAAACCCCATGGTAACTCTCTGAGGAGCTGATTCCATTAAGAGCTTTAAAATATTAAAGTGTTAACAGTGCCATTTTATGTTGCACATGGAAAGTGTCATTGTTAGTGCTTTTGGAGTGCATTATCAAGATAACACAAAATGTCCTTTATTTTGAATTTTTGTTTGGTTAGCTGGAATAAGGCAACCATGAGACTTTTTATTGAAATTAATGTTTATAATGCTAACACTGACCTCACTACTAACCTCACTACTACACTAACCTCATGCTAATAGCTCTCATAGCTTATTTCCTAGTATATTTCCATACAAGAACAAAGTACCTAAAGTATTATTAAAAAAAAAAAAATCACTCTCAAACTATTTTAATCAATTAATATGTGGTAGTATTCAAGTAGTAGTATATAAGTGATAGTATACAAGTGGTAGTATACATGTGGTAGAACATTCTGCTCATAATCAAAAGGTTCCAGATTCAAATTTACCTCTGGAAGTAACATGTTTAATCTATGTCTCAGTACAGCAGCCAAACATACATGGTATTTGAAATAACTTTTCATCCATTAAATCTTACCATTTGCAAAATTCACCGGACCTGCTTGCTTTTTTTGAGACTAATTTAATTTCGACTGTTATATTTTCAGATTTTAGTGTTGATGGGTTATATTTAAAAATTAGTAATTTTCCCAATAGTGACATGCTTTGACATTAACTACTAACTCTAATTACTAAGCATTAACTTGTCAAAAAATGTGGCAAAATTGTGACTATTCTATAATGTGCTTTGGCTAAGAATCTTGTCACTTATTCACCTTTTTTTTTTGTTCTCTATTGTTCTTCTTTTTCCTAAGGACTCTTTTTTTCACTTGATCATCACACTGAATAGTTAAAAACCTTATTGGCTCCAAATTTTTGTTTATATTTTTCAACTTGTTTTCCTGACACCCCATAACATCATTTAAATCAACCAAACATCACTTAACTTTGATGATTTGTATTTCATATCTGAAGCTTGCTTATACTCAGTTTTTCCTTGTTCTCTTTTAGATGGACACTACAATATAGTTTTATCTTTCTTATTTTCTATCCCAAAAATAAGGCTAAACTATTTGCAAAGAAACTTTTCCTCTCATCTCTTGAATTTAATAGCCATCATCAATGGCTATCATCCCAGAAAAAAAAAGGGAAACTATTGTTAGACATCTAAATTACTCCTCAAATTATAAATCCAATTCTTATTTTCCCCGTAAACTCATCTACAGTTTGTCATTCAGATAAAATTTCTGTCAGAGTCTTCCACAATTGTTCTTTAGAACTCATTTTATTTCTCTCTATTTAACGCTTAATTGAATCTTTTATTCCTGTATGTTGGAAAATGGCATTTGAGGTAAAAAAAATTAAAAACTCTGGAGGTTGCCCTCCAGATCTCTCTAACTATTACCTAGTCTTTTTCATTTTTTTGGCAAAGTCTTTAAATCTTTAATAAAAAAAACTTATACTTCATCTTGATTGTAACACCTTACTCTGACAATTAATACTGGGCATTTTTTTGTTTTTAAAAACGTAATTCAAAACTTTCTTCTTTTTCTTTGATAAATTTGACACTGGAATGAATGAGAAACTTTTCTCACACCATACTTAAACAGTTTTTTCTTTATTTGTGGGGGCTGAATATTGCTAAAAGTGGACAAATGTCACTCAATCAGCATGAGTTTTCAAATCAGACTTCACAATGTTATTCAAGTTGCTGGTGGATTAAAACTCCTCTATCTATTTTTTAAACTCCTCTATCTAAATTACAGTGGGAGTTTTTCTTCCTTTGAGAATGCACCAAAAACCATAACCCCTAATGCATTTTGCATCAGGGGTTATGGTTTTTGGTGCATTCTCAAAGGAAGAAGGATTTAATTGATAGTATTGAGTAGTAACTCTTACATTACATGGGTTCGCTTGCAAACTCATTCCATAAACCTAATCACTTTGTGTGTTAAAGGAAAGCTTAAGCAGTAATAACCTTTTATCAGAAAATTTATTAGTGGATCACTGTGCTGTTTTTTTGTATCACTTTGCATGTCTTAACATGCTCAAGCTTATTTCTTTTTATCAGACTAGCAGATAGTTGTTTTCTTTAATCTCTAAGTTTTAATCAAATTTTTGATGGTTTTGGGATTGGTTTCAAAATTTTTTGCAGTTGATCTTCTTAATCAAGATGGATTGCATCTAATTTGTTCACAAATGATCTTTATAATTTTTTTGGTATGAACTAATCTTTTGCTTCCTGATCTTTTTGTTGGAATTTCAATAAATAGATTATGGTTGCTCATGATGAATAAAACTTTCAATTCCAATTATTTCTGGGGTCCCACAACATGTCATTCATTGATTATCCAGGTCATTTTAAAATTCTAAAAAACACTTTGTAAAAAAAAACCCCAGAAAACATCCAGAATTTATTTTCCTTATTTTTGTCTTAATTTAGCTTTAAGATTTTTTTTTAAATTTCCTTTTTTTTTATGAAAAAGTAAAAATGTATTTTTAAATTTGTATTTGCTGAATATTTTTTTAAAAGTCCAAAAAAAAAACAAACAACAATTAAAAGAAACATCCAAAAAAAAAAATCCCTGGTTCCATCTTTGGTCCTGCTTGAGTTCCTCATCTGTATTAATAATCCTGATAAGTGGCTCTTAATTGTTGATGACATAAATATATACTCCTGTCTTAAAAAAAAATCATCACATTTTGATCGCCTTTAACAAGTACTGTAAAATGAGATGACTTCGGCCAAATTTAAAATCCTTTTTTTTCAAAATTTAATTATAAATGATTAATATGTTGATATAAATTGCATGAGGTGTGCATGATGTCAAAGAAAGAAAAAATTAAAATAAAAAATAAAAGAATTATATCTTTGACCCTTTTTTTTTTTTTTAAACAGTGAGTCAAAGTCACCTCTATAGTGACTTTGCGACACCAAAAAAAAAAATTATAATTATTGATTAATTGTTTCATATTTTACATATTTGCATCTACTTGATTTTAAGTGGTATGTTTTTGAGGCAAAAATAATAATAATAAAATAAAAACAATGGCTTGAAACTAACTTACAAATTTATTTAAGAAATAAATCACAAAGAAAACTTAATAAAATCTTAAACACAAAAAACCTATGCATCTATCAGTGCTAGAGTTTTCAATAGATTATGTTAATTGTTGTATTAATTTTTGTAATTGTTTGCTGTTCAAGAGTCGATAACTTTTTAAGTTTAAAAAAAATGACTGTTGTCAAGTTTTTTTTTTTTACAACAGTTTTTTTCTTTGTTTTATTTATATTTATAGGCTGCTTGCATATTAACTACATTAATTAATGATACACTTTTTCCGGGGACAACAGAGACTTTATGTCGCTTTTTATTAGGGGGTATATGATCATCACCACTAGTTTCAACTAAATGTTGTATGAAAGAATCACTGACAAGAGAACCTATTTCTACAGTGACATCTTCATTTGTAAATTTTCTTTTTAGAAAGTCTATCTAGCACCTGTTTTTGATCAAGTGGGTATAATCCAGTTTTTCTGAAGCCTGTCTTCATACTTTCACAACCAGGTTCTTCAATTTTTTTTCATGAGACATTAGAGCAATGCTAGAAACTGGTCTTTTGAAAAGGAATGAGTTTCATGGAGTAAAGTTATGGAGTACTTTAAGGAGTCTTTTGCCACTTTTCTTCCAAGTTGTTAATATTTTTCTACGCTGAGCTCTCATTGGTCGAAAATATTTTTTGAATATTTAGAGGCACAAAATATCACAGTGGCAAAATGCAGAATTTGATGAAGTTGTGGAAGAAAATAAGATTTATAAAAGCCTGAGACTTATTAAAGGTTATGTATGAAAATATCAAGCATTTAAAACAAAAGAAAAGAGTGCTTTAAACTAAAGATTGTTTTAAATTAAAGGTTAATGTGTATTAGCATTTGAGAGATTAAAATAAAAAGTAGTGGAGAGACATGTTAGTGAGTTTTTTATCTTGTGGTACTATTAAATCAGTTGGTGTTGCAGAAATAGAATCAAAGGCAAAAGTGAAGTGTGTCTTAGCCAAGTTAAGAGAATAGACTTCTAAAAGCAAAACTTGTATCATTAAATAATATAGTGAAGATATACACCACACGCATATAGAGTGTTATGATGTATATCAGAGTGTTATAATGTAAATCAGAGTGTTGTAATATAAGTAAGGCAAATGAAACATAAGTAATAAAGATTTCCAGTGCCTAACAGATAAATCTTAAAGAATAAAATGATCAAATAGATTTGTGGTCTGATTATTTAAGAAATATATATAACTATATATAAAATATAGTAAATTTATAAAAAATATAGTAAATATATATAAAGTATAGTAAATATATATATAAAGTATAGTAAATATAGTAAATATATATAAAGTATAGTAAATATAGTAAATATATATAAATATAGTAAATGCATATAAAATATAGTAAATATATATAAAATATAGTAAATATATATAAAATATAGTAAATGCATATAAAATTTAGTATATATATAAAATTTAGTATATATATAAAATATAGTATATATATAAAATATAGTATATATATAAAATATAGTATATATATATATATATGTATGTATATATATATATATAAATAAATATATATATATATATATAAACAATGTAAAATCAGTAAAAAGCCTTGTACCTATATTCTTTTCCACTATTAACAAATTCAATATACACACTATAAATACGCTATTGGCTTTGCATACAACTTTAAAAGAATTATACCAAATTTTAACAAATTATATAATTATAAATTTTTTAAAATTTATAATTTTTAAATTGAATAATTTTAATCTTTAACATATTTCAGATAAAAAAAAACTTAAATAATTATCCACTGTTGAAAATATTTGTATATAATAAGAAACCAAAATTCTCTTACTTGGAGTTACACGCAATTGTCGAAACCTGGCCATTGCTAATACCTTTGATGATGCTGCATCTGCCACAAATCCTTTGGGATAACCCTTTTTATCATTATTGTACCAAGAACTTGGAAATAAATAATCAATTACTCCATATTTTGCCCAAGTAAACCAATCAACATTAGATCCAACCTAACATTTATCCAAAAGTACTTTATAATATTTGTTCAAATTTACTGTTACACTATTTACAGTAATTTTTTTAAAAGTTTTTTTACTAATTTATATATATATATATATATATATATATATATATATATACATATATATATATATATATATATATATATATATATATATATATATATATATATATATATATATATATATATATATACATACATACATATATATATACATATATATATATATATATATATATATATAAATATATATATATATATATATATATATATATATATATGTATATATATATATATATATAAATATAATATATATATAATATATATAATATAAAAATATGCAGACCTGGGCTCTTGTTTTTGTACACAATAAAGTGGTTTATGGGAGACATTTACAGCTCTCCCAAAAGTATGACTTTTTCATATGTAATGTAAATATAATATAATAAAATGTAAAAAATGTCAAAAGTGTCATATAAAATTATTGATCAAAAATCATCTTGCAAGCGATAGTCCTGTTTGATAAATGCAATGACCTGTAGGCTTTCATCTTTCCTCATGGGAGAGTGTAATTCCTCTTGACATTTAAAAATGTATTTGATTGAATAAATTTGAAAAAACAGAACTCACTTATTTTATAGACTTTGGTGTACATTTAGATAACGAGGTTATAACTATGCACCAGGGTTTTAAACGATTTTATAATTTGAATTAATTAAAGTATAAATATACTCAATTAAAGTACTTTGTTTATTTCAAAAAAAATATAAATGTATATATATATATATATATATATATATATATATATATATATACTTTTATTTTTTTTCATAAAAAGCATACTTTAATTTCATATTAAAAAAACTAAAATTTCAATAATTTAAACATAGGTTGATTTAAAACTAGTTTGATTTAAATATAGTTTGATTTGATTTTAGAGGACTAATAGCTAAATTATAACTTATTACAATAAATTATAATAAATTAAAAACATTAGAAAGTTTAAAAAAAAATTTATTTATAAAACTGTATAAAAAATGCATACAGCATCTCCAGTAGGTATTGGTACTGATTGATTTTCATTTATGTACATTTTAAAAATATCTTGTGGTGGAATCTTTTTATTAAAATAATCTCTTGATAGGCCATTTGTAGCAGACAGCTGTTGTGCTGATTGAAATAACCAAAAACATGAAGGATCAGCAGATGAGTATGCCACAATAACAACCAGCAAAACAAATGAGAGATGTACTAAAACCTCTTTAATAATTATTTTTATACGTTTTTCCTAAAAAAAAAATTATTCAAAAAATAATTAAAAAATAGCATAATAGTTTTTAATCTTTTGTTAAATACTGTTCTAAAGATTTTAAAACTTAAGAAATTTTTTTGCACCTTTAATCTTGCGACTCGAAATTCATTTAACCGTCTTTCTTCAGGTAGTTTAAACTTATTAAAATCTTCAACAATATTAACCAAATTTTTATCGCTTTCGTCTTCTTCGGCTAATAAACAAAAAAAGGATAAGATTACAACTTTAATTTTAAACTTTTATAAATGCTTTTTTTTTTTTCTTGTTTTTTTATAAAATTCTTTTTTTTAAATAATTTAATGCTTTTTGAATTATTGAAAAATAGTGAATGAAATATTAATACAAATATTAATTAATACGATCAACAGTGTGCAAAAAAGTGAAAAAAAGTAAAATAAAAAATAACAAAATCAAAATAATCAAAAAACTTTTATTTTAAAAATAGCATTTAAATTTAAAAACATTAAAAAAATTAAAAGAAAACAATATATTCAGTATATATGAAAGAAAACATCATATATTCTTTGATGATAGAAATCTTTGAAATATAAATCTTTAATGTAAATAATATTCTGCATTTTACGAAAAAGCTGTTGAAACAATTAAGTTATAACAACACAAACCTTTTAAAATGCAGATTTTTTATTTTTAAAAATTTGAAAAACTTACTACCAGGTTTTGTGAGTGTTGATGATTTGCTATTGGATGAAGGAACTTTTCGTAAAACAGAAAAAAAAATTGAAAGCGCTATGATCTAAATAAAAAAACAAAAAGCAAAATGTAAACATTAAATATATATTTTAAAAATTAAAAATATTTTGAACTATAGAAGTATTAATTTCAAACTCAATTTATTTTCTCATTGATATATATATATATATATATATATATATATATATATATATATATATATATATATATATATAATATATATATATATATATATATATATATATATATATATATATATATATATATATATATATATATGGAAGAATATTTGAAACTAAATATTCTTCATTATTGAGTAATATTTTTTAGAAGAGCTTTAGAAGGCTAAGACTTTAAAATATTTGACAAAAAAATTTGGTTGGCCAACTTCCCAACCTTCACTCACCCAACTTTTTATTTTATTGAATTTATTTTAAGTTTAAATCAAGCTAAGTTATAAAACAAAGAAGAAAGTCATAAAACATGAATCGGCAGTATATCATGCATATATATATACATGAATCGGCACGATTCATGTATATATATACAAATATGTTTTTTTTTCATGTATATATATATACATATATATACATATATATACATATAGACATTTTTCACATTAATATAATTCTCATTTTTCCATGAAAAAAAAATTAATGTTTGCTTTTTTAATGATTTTTAATTTTTTCTTTTTTTTAAATTCATAATTTAGTTTTTTTTTTTTTTTTTGTGTTGATAAAGCAAAAACAAAAACACAAAAACTGCTTAGCAACATTATAGTTTTAAATGTTAGCCTGGTTCATTTCTTTCGCTTTAAATACCAAATTAATAAAAAATTACAATTAATGCAGTAAATTTGAATGTTTTCTGTGCTTACAGACAAATGATGTTTTGTTTTTAAAAAAAATAAATATGCTCCTTTACACCACTTGTCATCAAGCAGTGAAGTAAAGAAAAAAAAGCCTAAACTTAAAAAAAATAAATAAATAGAACCTCCCAAAGATCTTTCAAGAAAATTATTTGCAGCTGTAGCTGCCTTCACAATTCAAAATCTCATTGAAATTCGAACCAGACAGAATTGTCAAACTAGGATTTAAACTAGGGTGTAAACAAGCTTGCATCAAATCAAATTCAATTGATGCCATAAAATATCTTTTGGAGTTCTCAACTTAGAGTCACAAAATGACTCTTTTCCATCTAAGTTTTTTTCTCTATTTTTTAAAAGACTCAAAAAAAAGATTATGTGCAAATGATGATTGCAATTTTAAAAAATCTTCCTGAAAACTATAACAATGTCAATCAGGTATTAGACAAGTTAAGTCTTTAAAGAATAATCATTTATTTATCATGTTACATGAAACTTGTCAACATTGTGTGCTTAAAAACCTTTTTATATAAAACTTAAAACCTTTGAGTCCATTCAAATTATTTACAAGGCTTTTGAACCTGCAGGAGCCAACACCAGGGGACTTTCAAAATGATATCCATGAACGCATTCTCAAGTTCAATAATAAATTATAAAATAAAAAAACCATAATGCCAGAGTTTATCAAAAGCAATAAGCATTATACCACTGCTTCCATCTAATACATGATAGAGCCTATCTACTATCACAGTTAATAAATCAGTTGTAAAACAAGTTCCGAAGAACTGATGTTTGTGGAAAAAAAACTAGACTAATAAGAATATTTGGAGCACTTAGGAACAGTCATAGTAAAAGGATAAGACTTAATTGACGAGTGTATATGACATAAATGTTGTAAAATAAATTGATCAAATTCAAAATAAAAATAGTAAAAAAACAAAGTTTTTTTACTATTTTAAATTTAAATTTGATCAATTTATTTTAGAATTCTAATAATTAAAACTCAAAAAATTCATTTTTTTCACATTTTTAGCACTTTCATAGAAGAAAAAATATCATAAGCAGTTTTATTCTGCCTTAACTCCCTTTTTTATTTGAAAATATAGATTCATACCAGTAGTATGAAAAACAATCTAAATGTGAATCCCACATTTAAAGGGGTAGTATATTGGAATTCGAAATTTCCTCAATAGCAAGTACCCTAGTATGTACGTATGTATGTATGTATGTATGTATGTATGTATGCATGTATGCATGTATGTATGTATGTATGTATGTATGTATGTATGTATGTATGTATGTATGTATGTATGTATGTATGTATGTATGTTTGTATGTATGTATGTATGTATGTTTGTATGCATGTATGTATGTAAACACATACATACATAATGATACATAAACACCAACAAACACCAACAATATTTAAGTATTTAAAATTTTTTTCTATATCTTTAATTTTATAATAAATTTGCACATAAAACTTTAAACCTTTATTGGTTGAATAAGAAAAACAGAAAAACAGAATGCAAATATCATAGAAGCCATCCATTTGTTAGATTTAATCTTTCCATATGTAAACCCATACATAATTACAAAGAATGCACTAACAATTGAAGTAACAAATGCAATTAAATAAGCAACATATATAAACCAATGTGGCAATAGTTTGTTTTTTGCTTTGATATCATCATCTTTACCATAGAAAAAGAGTGATTGAATATATTTTAGTCGAGAATTATAATTCTTTGCTTTTAACTTCTCTTGATTTTCTTCAACTAAATTAGATTTGTAATATTATTATTACTTAAAAATTTTAAAACGACTACATCACTGAATGATTACGTTATTTTTGTATTGTAAATTTTTTGTATTGTAAAATTTTTGTATTGTAAAATTTTTGTATTGTAAATTTAAAAAAAAACTTTTTCAAACTTTTTTTTCACTCATTAATTGTTTACAAAACTTCAATGTTGTGCTTGGAAGTAGAAGACTCAGAGTGTTGCCATTTGTTTTTTTGCCATTTTTTTCAAATATGTAGTTGTGATAAAAAATCACACTCAAGATCAGTTGCACATTTTAACTTGTCAACACAGGAGTGTACGGTTGTTTTGTCAGAAAGTAGTCAGCCAATTTAAATGTAAAATTGTCAGGAAGATTATTAATATAGAAACAACGCAGTAAAAAAGGAATAAATATACCTAGATACAACCTAGAAGTTACTGAAAATGAAGAAGAGCAATAGCCTTTGAGGACAACTTTAACACTAAGGTTAGGAAGGATTTGGTCCTTAAGGTTAGGAAGTAATGATTTAATATTCTCTAAAAATTTTTAAGAAATAACAAATGAAGCAAACATATGAAGAAGATCAGCATACCAAACTTTATTAAAATCTATTGTCAAGAGCAACAATCCTTGCTGCCTCCATCTAATGCACAATAGAATCTTAATTATGTACAATAGAATCTTAATTATGCAAAATAGAATCTTAATTATGCACTATAGAATCTTTTTTTTATAAAGGTTTACTAGCCAGACATAGATTGAGATGTTTGAAACTCATATTGATTGCCAGAAAGTTATTAGATTCAAGATGAGATATTAGAAGTTTATCAAATAAAGATTGTTAGAGGGGTCATGTTGGAAAGGTGTTGATTATCAGGACCACAACCAGTAAACAAGTTGAAGAAAGAAATATAAAGTGGAAGCCCGAAAGATTTTCATTTCTATGAATGAAATAACCTTTTTTTCTGAAAATAGTTTTATCTTATCCTTGGAAAAGGTAATTAGTTCAAATTCATGAATTAGAGATTCAAGAATAAATTAGATCAAGAAAAAGATCAAAAAAATTATTCTGTTTAAAAATAGCAGCTACACAAGAAGATGAAATCCATTTGGAATAGTGAAACTTAAAACAGATGGAAGGGATTAAAAGCTTTCATGCCTGCCTTAATCAAGGAAATTACATGCACAATTGTTAGCTAAGAGACAAAGGTGATCACAAAAAACCTTTCTTACTAAGTAACTAAAAAAAATGTGATTAAATGTCAAAGTTAATTTCTCCTAGCTTTTGCCTATAAAACCAAATCTGATGGCAGGCATATGGCAAGTTGTACTGGATTACATGCTAACAGTAGCATAGTGATCATAATGACTCAGACTTGATTAAAGTTTCCCTTTTTAGTTGTTAACTTTGTTCTAATCATAAAATAGTAAATATTTTAGCTTGTTTAGCTCAAAATTGGGAAAAACCTTTGATAATTATTACTTGTTTCTTGAAAAAAATTGAAATTTATCAATAAAAACAATCAAATTAAATCAATATAACAGATTAATAAAAATTAAGAATGCTGAAACCTGAATTTTTAACATCATCTTTTTTCTCATCCAACTGATATTTTGTAGAATTGTCTTGATCCTTTGTTGCAGAATTTTTAAACAAGAAAACAATAAGAAGGTTACATGGAATCACTATAAGTGCAGAAGTAAATGAAATTTTTATTTCATTTATTGAAAACACAAGTGGACCAATTGTAATTGTAGTAGAAGGAGAAGTGTCTAAATTATGAACAAATAAAAATATGTTAACTCACAACTAAAAAAATATTAAAACTATTGTTTAACTTCAAAATACTAAATCTACTTTGAGAAAAAACAACATCTACATCTCCTTTGCACAATATAATATTATCTACAACTACTTTGAGACAAAATACCAAATTTTACTTTTTTTTTTTTTTTTTGAGAAAGTTTCAAACTTTTTGTTTCTTTTTTTTATTTTAACTTTTATTTTATATTGACTCTTTTTTTTAACTTTTCACTTTAAATTTTTTCTTATTCTCATTTTTATTTGCTTAATACTAATTATTATTAATAACTGCTTATAAAAAATCATTTGTGCGTTTGTCTTTCATTCAGACATAATTGGCCTCATTTTTCTTTTGGTTAGAAAACTTTGATTCACTAAAACAAATTTATAAACAACAGAATAGAAAATTTATAACTATGGTAGATTACACTAAGTTATTTTATTAAAATTTTTACCTGTTTTATAAAACATTATGTTTGCTAACATTGTTGTCATTAACAATGACATACACGTAGCTAGACGCTGACATGTAGTGAATGAACTTTGAGCAGGTTTCATAAATATAGATAACCATATATGTCCCTCATACAAATTTCTTCTTAATGTTACAAAAAATAGATATTTAAATTCTGTAACTTCTTCAAGGGTAGAAGGTTGTAGGGTTCTTATAATGTTACCATCATCCTCAGCAACATCTAACCACTGATTACATAGAAAATCGTTTTTTTTTTTGTGTTTGCATATCACAAACCTAAATATATAAAATAAAAAACAAAATAAATTTTATGTGTAAAAATGTTAAATATGCAAAAAAGCCCAGTAAATCTTTTATCTCAATAGAATTTACATTAAAAATAAAGTTAATTTCAAAAATTAATAAATATTATTACTATATATTGGCACTTTCACCATTTCAAAATATTATCAGTAACCTTTTTTGAAGATTTAAAATTTAAAGAGTGTGAACAAAAATCTGTGTATTAACATTTCTGAAAAAAGTCACTAAAAAAATGTTTCTGAAGTGAAAAAATATACGAAGTCTGCATTGGTTGATCAAATTTCACATTCAGAATATGAAGTAACTGGTGATAAATAACTGCTAATTTACAAGTACCATTAGCAAAGTATCATTGTAAAAATACTATTATATATAAAGACATTAAAAAATAAGATATTAAAACTAGATTTTAATATCTTCAATATATATTCATTAAGATATTAAAAAAAAACCACCAACTAAACAAAATAATAAATAAACCAAAACCACATAGTGCTATTGATAATGGATTATTTAAAGTAAGTTTTCATTGTACAAAAACTACATTGGTACAGGCTATGCACATTGTTGTGCTCAAAAAGTAATTAAAATACCAAAAAATTCTAGAAACTTATGTGATAAACACCCTATTTGTTCATTTTGAAAACTCTACCTACTATAGGAACTTAACTGATTGGATGTCAATTATTATAAATTAGGTAATTATAGTGATTGTCAAAAAAACTTTCTGAATTTTTCATGAGTACTGGTAAGCTTATGGAAAACTTGGTTGTTGCTAAAAGAATGAGAAAGTGTTCCAGATAACTTTTCAGGTTTTAGGACCACAATTTACAATATTGAGTTGAATCAAGTAGTATTGGAAATTTATTTACACATTGTTATTGACAAGAATAAAAACAAAATAATAAAATTTAGATTTGACTTCAATGCCAGGCATTGAAGACAGTGCCAAATTTGCCTTTCCATTAATAAAATTTACGTAAAAGTCTGGTATAAACTTTCAAATAGTTTTGATACTCTATATAATGATTTTATCACTTTCAAATAGTTTTGATACATAATGATCTTTGTCTGCTCTGAAAGTCTTATACTGCTCGATAGCAGATATAAAGAAAATAAGAGGGTGTTTGTAGCATTTAAGTGAAGATTTAAATTGAAACACATTATTTCCTGACCCAAATAGTGTGAGTCCATATTTCCTACTTGATGATGGTACCAATAAAAATTGATTTGAGAAAAGTTAATTCAAATAATTAGTTCACACTTTCTGGAAAAGAAGTAGTCAGATTTTCATTTAAAGATAGTTGAATCTGTTCACTTCATCTAAAATTAATCCAAAATTTCTTACTCATAATTCAGCTTTATATCTTAATTTTTTCAAGATCTGCAGTGTCCGGAAGCTCTAAACATGTTGACTGACTAATGATCTGCCATAAGATTAAATTTTACAAAATTTAATGACTTATTGTTTTTACTCCTAAAGTCCCAGAGTGCTTGCCGGTATTGTACCTAAGGGTTCAAAAAATGATTGTTCCTTTTACCTAAAGTTTTTTAAACGCTTAAATATCATTCTTAATGCAAATTGAAAACAATATAAAATTATTTAAAATTTACAAATAAAAAATTATTAAATGATAAAAACTATAATATTAAATTAGATGAACAAAAATTGGTTTATCTATTTTAAAAGTTTAAAAAATCTTTCAAAGTATTTTAAAAAGTTTAGTTTTAAAACACCTAAGTATGTAAAAACTTAGGTATTTAAAAACTTCCTTTACTATATATAGTGTTTTTATGGACAGTCCTTACTTAAAAAGTCATTTCAGCTATTTTAAAAGTTAAAAAGGGACTGTGGATTCCACCATAAAAAGTTTTATGGTGTCATAAAAATTTATTACTATTAACCATATTTTTTTTTAATTTATAATATAAAAATGAAAATCAATATAAAAAACAATATATGCAAATAAACATTTAAACTTTTTAAAGCTATATTTAAAAGCCATGTACACAATTAAAATAAGATCAAAGTGTCAAACTCATTCATTCAAAGTTTAATTACAAACAATTATACTTTGTTCTTGTTTCTATTATATTACATAAAGAAGAGACACAATATAAACTTCTCTTGAGACCTGAAGTAAATATAAACTTGATATAAACGCATAAACTTGAAAAAGCTAAAGAAAATTGCTCAAATGAAAAAATATTGAAAATCTTTATAAATGATACTTATCAATTATGAATTATAAAAATATCTTTCATTCCTGCTAAAAATATAACCCACAAAAAAAAAATTTCTAATTATTCCACTTATCTGGAACCTAATATTGCTTTAAATTGTTCGTATAAATTGAATTAGGGGTCTGTGGGTGCATTCCATCACTTACCATAAACTTTTTTTTCAAAAATGTATATATATATATATATATATATATATATATATATATATATATATATATATATATATATATATATATAGAAATCTTATATGTTGTCCGAAAGTTTTTTCCATACTTTGTTAACAAATAGTAAAAATTAAAATGCAAGACCGGAATTTTTTTTTTATTAATTGATTGACTGCCTGCCCCAAACAAACCCTCAGTTGATGTAGCAGCACTCCCTTGCGGGTCAGGCTAAAAGATAGTAGATGTAGCAGCACTCTGTTGCGAGTCAGGCTATTTGTCAGTCGATGTAGCAGCACTCCCTTGCGAGTCAGGCTATAAGATAGTCGATGTAGCAACATTCTGCGCATGATTTACAGTAAAAAAAATAAAAATAAAAACATTTTATTAAAAAAAATAAAAATAAAAACATTGTTTATATTGTTAAAAACATTCAGAATGTTTTAAAAACATTCAGAATGTTTTTAAAAAGATTCTGGTCAATTAAATTTGCGTTTTTGTGGTTTTTTTAAAAAACAATTAATTTGTAATTAAATTAATGGTTTTAACTTTCGTCCAGCACGCAAATGTTGGACAAAAGTCAAAAGTAATTAAAAGTGACGTATGTGTTGGCGTAAGAATCATTTTTTTCCTTCCGTGCTTCCCAAATGCAACAAACTATATATATATATATATATATATATATATATATATATATATATATATATATATATATATATATATATATATATATATATACCCGGAATTAGGAAAAATGAGGTCAGCAATATTTTGCCTACCTTAAACTGTTAGTTGTCAGCATCAGGTCAGCAAAAAAAAATTCGATACAAAGGTTTTACCATAAAACATAGAAATGAGGTTGGTGATTTTTTGCCAACCTAAAACACTTCTATATATATATATATATATATAATATATATATATATATATATATATATATATATATATATATATATATATATAAACTTTATATTTTGAAAAACCAAACCATCTAGATTTGAAGCAAATATGTTTAAACTTATTCACAAAAAATTTCAGCACTCTTGAACTACTCTTTCCTTGCCCTCAAAACACATTTCTGGAAAAAAAAGGATCCAAAAACAGCTTACTTTATGTTTCTTGAGGGCAAGGCTATCATAAATAAATTTTAATAAATTTTTTGTTCAAGGCTTAGATAAATATCTGTTTTTTTTTAATTAAAAAAGTATGTCTTTTTTCTTTCTTCTCAAGAAATAGCTATAGTTTATATTTTCAATCAACTAAAAAACGTTTATTACGCAGTGCAGCATTGTTTTATAACCTTTTGAACAATTAAATTCAAATTTTGTTATTTAGGTTTATAGTATAGTTTGCAAATCTATATATTCAAAAATAGAATAGAGTTACTTGTTTTATGTATGTTTATTATTTATAATATTTTAATCAGAATGAAATAAAATACTCAATTTATTACTACAATTTAATTGTGATCTGCAAAAACCACATGTCACATTTTTTTTACTTTTTTGGTTACGATTTTGTGGTTTTTGCATACCACAATTCAACATTACCAAATCAAAAAAAATTTTCTCTTTTGTGATGTCTTCCTTTTCTTTGTTTTCATTTTTAGAGTGTTCAGCCTTAGGCATTTTAAATGAAAGAATTGCAGATGCAATTTTATGCAAATTTATGTAAAATTTTATGCAAAAGCAAATCCTCATCCAATAGAGCTAGTAGAATCATATTTGAGTCCAAGTACCAAGTGTACTTGTAAAGCAAATCAAGCACAGCATCAACCGCTTTGGATTTAAAAAAATATTTCTGAACTGATGCATCTGCTGGATAGCTTTAATATTTAAGTTAGGAACCTTTGACACACTACTCGATTCTTAATAACACTTGGCATAAAAATACATATAGCTTTCACCATCAGTAGCTTTCTGATGAACCTACTGATGGTAAAACATGTTGAAGATAAAAGATAGATAAGTGTTTTTACTAATTTATATATATATATATATATATATATATATATATATATATATATATATATACATACATATATGTATATATATATGTATATATATATGTATATATATATATATATATATATATATATATTATGTATATATATATATATATATATATATATATATATATATATATATATATGTATATATATATATATGTATATATATATATACACATACACATCTATATATATAGCTATATATACATATATTTATAATACAAATATAATACAAAGGAAATAATAAAAATACACTCAAATTTACAGTTAACATTTATTACACAAAAGGTTTTGTACAATAAAGGACAGGATAGTAATATAAATTAAGTTAGAACAATTCAATAACTCTGAGCCAAACTTGTTCGTTTAACTCAGGTTTCTGTCAATTTAAATAAAGACTTTTTTTAATTTCTAATTCAGTTTCCCTATTGGCAGAATCCAGAATGGTAAAACATTCTGCAGTTGCTTTATTGAAACAATCAATGTTGGATTTAATATGTTGAAATGTATGTGATTTTTTATCTTCCTTAAAATGTTCATTAATACGTTGAGAAATGTATCGGACAAATAGCCCTATGTAACAAACATTACAGTTTGCACAATTAAGTTTATAAACAATGTTAGATTTTAAATTTCTGGGAATAATATCTTTTAATGAAAAAAAACTGTTGAATTTTAGTATAAATAAATGCCAATTTTATGATAAATTTTTCTTTGCAAAACAGCTTTATTAACTCCGATATTTTGTTTTGAGTGTTTAAAGATCATTCACCAATATAGAGTAATTTAAAATATTTACATTCATATTTAGGTTTTTCAAAAGGTTTAGAGTGTTTAAGATCCAAATATTTTTTTAAGGAATTATCAAATATTTTTTTAAGGAATTATCTAGTAACCTCATAACCAGTATATACCATAAAGAAACTTTTACTGGGCTATTGACTAATTACTTTAGTTTTACATCATTTCAATACAATTTGGGGCTAATTAAAACTCTCATTGACCGTACATTTAAAATAAATAACACCTGGGCAGGATTTCATGAAAATATTCAGTCAACTAAAATAACTTTACATAAGAATCAATATCCTAATAAATTAATATATATTTCCTTAAAAAAATATTTTATATTAGTCATTTTAAACTGATGATGAACTTTGTAAGTTTGAAACATGTATTTTAAACTAAAAAGTGTTTTTTATTTCACTAAACTAATAATATCATTTGTGCTCACCAGACCTTTTGTATATATATATATATATATATATATATATATATATATATATATATATATATATATATATATATATATATATATATATATATATATATATATATATATATATATATATATATATATATATATACATACACATATATATATACATATATATAAACAACTCATGTAATGTTTTGCAAATCACAGTAACTTAAAAATGATGTAGCATTATAAACTATTTAATAAAAAGACAAACCTGAACTTTCATAAGAAACCATCCAGGATATGACCCAGCATTATTGTGCCAAACTGTAATTTCCTTGAGTTGTCCAAGACAAGTTGGCACAGCAATAATAAATACATCAACTTCCGATCTTTGAAAACATTTTCTATTTGGACTGTAAAGTCTGCGTGGTCCTGATTCTCCATCTTTGCCTGTGCACCAATAAGATTTAAAATAATAATATAGTTAAAAAAACAATATAAACTTTTTTTCTTACATTACGTCAGGTCAGAATTGAAAAACTGTACTACTAAGTAGGAATGTTTTATATAATTTTTTTTAGTAAAATTTTTTATAGTTAAATCAACAAAGATAAAATTATTTATGTAACTGTATGTAATTGCAAATGCGATAATTAATCTTATGTCTAATTAATAAAACTAATTTAGTCAATATGTGAATTTAAATAAATATTAACTGGTTATCAATGTTCCACCTTGGTTTCATAAAATTGAATAAAATGAAAAACACAAATTTAATTAACATTAGAAAGTTAACTTTCTAGTAAAGTTTGCTATTTTAGGTAATACAGATGCTAAAGAAAAATAAGGACAAAAAATACTCATTGAAAAAATTGAAAATTGCAATTTAATGAATTCAATTTTTTAAAAAATTGAATTCATTAAATTGCAATACAAAAGACTAGCAACTTTTTTTAGATTTAAAATTTAGAACTAAAATAAATTACCAAGTTTACAAGCTCTTTTTAACTTCAACTACAATTAAATTTGCACCTTGTCTAAAAGACAAGGTGCAAAAGAAAGAGCATCATTAGAAGAACCGCCCCAGATATGGCAACAGTATTCCATACAAGGGCCAGATTTGAGATTTATAGAGGTAGAGAATAGAATCCGAAGTAAGAAAGTGATGAGCTCGATAAAAAGATGCAACCTTAGCAGATGCTAATTTTGCAACTGATTTGATATATGGTTTCCAAGAAAGATTGGAAGTAAGAGTTAATCCTAGAAGATGAAGAGTAGATGACTCATCGAGTACATCACCGTTCATAAATATAGGAAGATCTAAATTATTGCGATAACGATTGGCTGAAAAAAATTGAGTTTTATATATATATATATATATATATATATATATATATATATATATATATATATATATATATATATATATATATATATATATATATATATATATATATATATATATATATATATTAGGGTGATTCTAAAAACAACATTTTTTGAAATTGTCTCCTGCCACCCCCTAAATGTGTTCTAAATGAAATATGTAATAAATTAATACTAAATTTAAAAAATTTTTGAGTAAAAAAAAATTTTGGGGTTGCTCAAGACCCCTTAAACATCAGACAGTTCCCTAATATTTTGAAAAAAAGTTCTTCATAAGCATATAATGTTGGGTCTCAAAAGAAGTGAAATGTTTTAAAAAACAATGAAAATATGTACTTTTTTATTTTTTGTTAAAAAAATGATAGTTTTTTTTAACCATAAAAAATTTAAACTAGTAATCTTTATATAAATTGATTATTATTTTTAAAATTTTGATAAAATTTCACTTCTTTTGAGACCCAACATGATATGCTTTTGAAGAACTTTTTTTTCAAAATACTAGGCACCTGTCTGATGTTTAAGCAACTTCTTGAGCAACCCTTGAATTTTTTTTTTTTTAATTTTTTAAATTTAGTATTAGTTTATTACATAGAACACTTTTAGGGGATGGCAGCAGACAATTTCAAAATATAAAACCAAAAACAAAAAAGCAAAACTTTAAATGTAAAAACATAAGATTTAATATCAACACAAATATTGTGTTGACAATTTAAGTTTTTTGACAAAGCTTTTGGAAAAGCAAATTTTTTTTGGAAAAAATTTATTTTATATTTTTTAAAACACATTACATGAAAATTGCAAAAAGTTTTTTTGTTAATTTTTTTGAAATTTTTTGAATAAAAAAGTAGAATATTTGACCAACAATAAAGTGAAGCTATTTCTAGAGTTAAATAATTTATGTTATATAATAAAATCAAGTTGGACAAAGTTATAAAAAGTTTTTGTTTACGGTCAAAAGATCCAAACCAACCTCCACCTACTATAATCAAGACGATTAAATTTTACAATGATGTGTGTCTACTTCAAAACTCATCTGTTAAAAATCATAAAATTACATATGTATATATATATATAAAGTAAAACATTACCTGTTAATACTATAACAACGTCTGCAGATGTTGAGGCTCCAAAATCAAATCCTGTTTCCACTACAACCTCATACAAATACTTGTCGTCAGGATGATTTTCAGGTAGGAAAATTACTTTGTTCTAAAGAAAAACGTAAAAAAAGGAAAGTAAGAAAAGATTACACATAATAACTTTAATTTTTGTAATTTATTGAAACTTTTATTTTTGGTTTTTGATTAAAATATTAAATCAAAAGTTATATACTCAATAAAGGAAAAAAACCTGGTAATAAAAAATATTAACTAAAAAACTATTAACTTGCTTATATGTCATAGTTAACTTAGTTAATATCTCATCTTTCTTTAAAAGAAATATTATAAAACTTATCAATTTTCACAAAAAATCACCTACTTTTTCAAGGTCTCGTTTATCTTTTTTTCTTGCCCAAACAAATAATATAAGATAAACACCAAATATAGCCATAACAACTGAGAATACAGTTGGATTGCTTGCTAAATTAAATCTTTTCAAAGCCCCAAAGTCTAATGGTGCAGCATCTGCAATTGGTCCACCACCTCCAAAATCAGTTAGATGAGTACAAGCACAAACTGTTTGATAGCTATTAGTTTCATTTTCAATTGTCTAAAAAAAAATAATGGAGATAATAATGCTTTGAAATACTTAGGAAAATAAGTAGGAAAAAAAAAGGGAAAAGAATTTAATATAACTTAAACTACATATTTTTGCAGAAAATGTTGAAATTTAAAAAAGCCTAAATATATAGCAGAAAAAATTAAAATATTACTTCACAGCCTTCACTATTCCATGTGTTAATCGTTTTGTCCCAATACAAGCAAGCACGAGTGTATGCTTGAAAATAATACCCCACAGCTGAACAATTATCTTCAGCAGGAGGAGCATTTTGTGGAAGCAATGCTTTAGTTAGCGGATGGGTATCATTGTAATATAAAACACCAACAACCCAGCTAATAAAAAATAAATAAACTTTAAGTAAAATTAATAACAAAGTTGAATCATTTTAATACTTATAACATTTTAAAAATCTTATAATAATAATTTTTATTTAATTTATTTATAAAACTTTAGGTTATAAAAAGTAATTTTATAATTTAAAGTAAAAATAAAAAATATTATTTTATTTTGTTAATTATAATAAATGTTATACCAAATAATTATACAGTTAAAATTTTTGAAACTTCTAAAAACTATCCCTTCTAATTTGCGGTGATTAATTTGTATTATCTTTATGGCATAGTCACTTTATAGGTTAAATTATTCATTAGACTAGTTCACAGGTAGTATTTAACATTATAGCTTATTAACTTATTTAGTGTAATACAGCAACTAGCACTAGGAAACTAGGAAAAGGGTGTTACTTAGGGTCACACTTAAGGTAGATTGAGGTAATATGAATACTTAGGTAAGCATACTAAATGATTTCGAAGATGTGAGTAGTGAAAAATTTTAGATCCAGCATAATTAATCTTGAAATAATTCAAATTTTAGCTTAAGGTGCTCAAAATATCTAATCTACCCTACTACCATTGCACTGATATAGTTGTGCAGAGGATTAGTGTACCAAATAAAGACACTATGCTACATAGAAAATATAAAAGCATGTATATGATCTTACAATATTGTATGTAATCTTTATGTGGCAGAAATAAACAATAATGTTATAATGGTATTTATATTTAATAAATTTTAAATATAAAAAAATTTTTTTTAATATTATTGCATCAACTAACACTCCCACTGCAGTATTGTTTAACTCTTTTTCGCTGATATAACAAGTCCACTTTTTTTCTCTTTCCCAATAATCTTGTGATTCTTTGGGTAAACTATCCCAATTTGATGGTAAATCATTTGGAAGAGAACAATTTTGTTGGTTATCAGTCAATGAAGGGTAGGTTCCTAAATAAGAAAAAAAAAAAAACTATATATAAGAAGATTTTTTCATAAATCAGTGCTTTTATAATATTCTCTTCTCATCATGATTTCCTGATTTACATAAGTTACAATTTTTGAAATTTTATGCCTACTTTTTAGCAGACAGAAAAGCTTTTTTTTATATAAGAAAGTGAGAAAGAATTCACCATTCTCACTTTGTAACTCCTTAATTAAATGACTGCCTAATGTTTTATGGGTAAAAAATAAAATGTCTTTTTATCCAAATTAACAGATATAAAAATTCAGCTTTTATTTAAATTAATTTAAGTAAAAATGGAATTTAGTCCTATCATCTTAGTGAAATTTAGTCCTAATATCCCTATTTTAAAAAATTCTGGAGAGCAATCTGATTCATCTAACAACCGTCCCATCAGCCTTCTTCTTATCATAAGCAAGATTTTTGAATCTTTCATTAACAAACACTTAATCTCTCATCTTGAATTTAATAACTTACTCTCTGATCATCAATATGGATTTCAATCTTCTCATTCTACAGCTCATCTGCTAACAGCAATAACTGATAGGCTTTATCGCGCAATAGATAAAGGTGGAGAGGTTAATGCCATCGCTCTTGACATTTCCTAAGCTTTCGATAAGCTTTCTTCTTATGGTGTATCTGGTAACATATTTAAGATTATTGAACCCTTTATTTGCAATCGCAGTATAAAAGTTGTCCTTGATGGACAGCACTCTTCTTCTTATCCTGTTACTTCAGGGGTTCCTCAAGGTTCTATTCTTGGCCCTATACTCTTTTTAACTTACATTAATGATTCTCACATCTAAGGTGGCATTACTTGCTGATGATACTACCATTTATTCTTGTCATGATAAGAAGCCAACACTCTCTGATTGCTTGTAGGGGGGATTTGAGCTTGAAAAGGATCTTATTTCTGCTAGAACATGGGGCTCATAGTGGCTGGTGAACTTTAATTCAAATAAAACTCAATTTTTTTCAGCCAATTGGTATCGCAATAATTTAGATCTTCCTATATTTATGAACAATAATGTACATGATAGGTCATCTACCCTTCATCTTCTAAGATTAACTCTTACTACTGATCTTTCTTGGAAACCATATATCAAATCCGTTGCAAAATCTGCCAAGGTTGCATCTCTTTATCGAGCTCGACACTTTCTTACTTCGGATTCTCTATAAATCTCAAATCCGGCCTTGTATGGAATACTGTTGCCATATCTGGGGTGGATCTTCTAATGATGCCCTTTCTCATTGAGACAAGGTGCAAAAACGCATTGTAAACATATTTGGACCTGCTCTTGCAGCCAACATCCAACCATTATCACACCATCGTAATGTTGCTTCTCTTTCTCTTTTCTACAAATACTATAATGGGCACTGCAGTAAAGAGCTAGCGTCTCTTGTGCCATCTACTAAAATTCATTCTCGTGTTACTTGTTATTCAATTTGTGTTACTTGTTATACATATATATGTATATATATACATATATATTTATATATATACATATATATGTATATATATACATATATATGTATATATACATATATATGTATATATATACACATATATATGTATATATATATATATATATATATATATATATATATATATATATATATATATATATATATATATATATATATATATATATATATGAACAATTTTAAATGTATTCTATTATAAATGTTATCTATTAAATTTTAGTTCTTATAGAACTAAAATCTTATATATAAATATACATATATATATATATGTGTGTGTGTGTGTGTGTGTGTGTGTGTGCGTGTGTGTGTTGGCCTTGTTCGTCAAGGTTTGTGTTTCGGAGTTATAGAGTTGAGAGAGGGTTATAACCACAATTAAGTAGCCTCTTCATCTGTAGTGGCCTTCTGGGCCTTGGGGAGGTAAAATACCAATAGACTCAATAGAAATGATGAGTCTTTATTGATGAAACACAGTGTTAAATGAAAATAATTTTTGTTAAGTGATTTTCTACTAATTTATAACTTATAATTGCTCTGTTCTTTTAAGAATATTGAGCACTCTACTTTGTAGAATACATTTTAAAGTTGTTTATATATATATATATATATATATATATATATATATATATATATATATATATATATATATATATATATATATATATATATATATATATATATATATATATATATATAATTAAAAATATTTGTTGACCTTTGTTCATAAAAAGAAAGAAAAAGCCAGTAAAATTGTCATCCATAGGTGTAATATTAAGAATAATAACAGAAGAATTAACTTTAACTTCAATTGGAACAACAGTACGCATTAGTTCACAATAAGCAGTATAATTTTTCATTGGAGGATATGGTTCTTCATTTTCAATAACTAGTCTTATTTTATTTGTGAGATTTCGAACAACTTTTGGAGTTCCATCCGGATTTGTGAGAGACAATCCTTTCACTTTTCCTTTAACATTATTTGAAGCTTTATCGAACTGATAGCGGTTTGAACCAACGGAGTTCTAAAATAAAAACTTACAGTATACTTTTATATCTAATTATGTTAAAAAGTTTACTTATGTTTAGAGTTTTTTAATATAAATAAATACAAAGTTTATGTAAGTAAAATTTTTATTAAATATAAACATTTATAAAGTAATTTCATTTTGAAAAAAAAAGAATAGTTAAACCTGAATTTTATATGAGATTTATGGGTAATTTTAAACTGAGTTTATTGATATTGAAAATTAGATTGTTGTATGCTCCTATTTTTAAACCTATGCAAATAGTTTTTGATACACATTTTCTATGCACATGCCAAATTTCATAGAAAAATAATATTTAGCAGATAGCATAGAAAGACTAGCACTTTTGGTGCCTTATTTTTGCTTTTAAGAATTCAGTAACGACGATATGGGGGCGGATTTCTATGAATTTATTTTTATGTTACAATAATTCATTTAAATATTTAGATTAAGAAATACAGTTAATTTGTTTTACAATTAAATATGAATTCTATATTTAAAAAATCTTTAATTTTATGTTATATTATAAACTTTATATTATATATATATATATATATATATATATATATATATATATATATATATATATATATATATATATATATATGTTCAACTAGAGATTAGACTTGTTTTTATTGTGTTAATTTGTTAAGTTAATATAGTTTCTTAATAATTAATCTCAGTTAATATACTTAAGAAAAAAAACATAAGTAAAAACACACTAATAAATAAAATATAATAATAAATATACACTAAGAGTAGTGTTGAATTTTTTATTTATATTCATTTTTATTAATTTTTATTTATAACTCCAAAAAAAATAAACATTTTTAATTATTCAATTAGTTATTTTTAAATATAATAACTTTTATTATATATATATAAATAATTAATAAATTTAATTAATTTTTTTGCCAAAACACAGAAAATATTTTTTTGATCATGAGCAATCTTTATTTTTTAACTTATTTTACTTAAATAATTTAATTTTAAGAAACTAATTTTTTTTTTCCTTTTCCTTTTCCCTTATCTCCATAGATTTTAACATGGAACATGTATAAAATATTGAATTGTAAAACTGATGTAAATAAAAAAGAATTGTTTTCAAATGATTTTACAACTTGTAACAAATAAGAAAGAAATATTGTCAAAACAACTTTATAATTTGTAGTAAAATTATATGAAAATCTCATTCAAATTGTAAAAAGGAGTCTAAATTTTAATTATGTATTTGACGATGGCTGATATTTTTAAAAAAAGTTTTAGTTTAGTTTTGTTTCTATCACAACAGATTGAAAATCATAATACGTGCTTTTAAAAATCCCCTCCCTCTGCGTATGTACTCACTATTTATTACAAAATCACCCCTCCCAACACTTTCAAAACGCATACTTTTTTTAAAAACATTAAAAACAAAAAAACTTTTACTTAATTTGACATTTCTGTTACATAATAACTTAATGCTAGATTTAATTAATAATTTTACTGTAATAAGTAATTTTATAAACTTTAAATACTATTAATAATATAATAAATAAAATTTATTATATATATTATATATATATATGTTAATAATTTATTATATATATAATAATATTTTTAATAAATTTCTATTTTTATAAACCAAAATGGCAGCTATATTGTTACACAATTATAACAATCAATTTAATAAAAAATATATATATATTGTAGTTTTAAGCTAGGTAAAAAACTCATCACTGCTGACGATTTAAGTAATGTTTTTTTTAGCCAATGATGTTTTCTTGGCATAAAATATTTTACGCCATGAAAACATCATACTTCAAAGGTGGTAACTATGCAAGTAAAATGATTAGTTATTACTAACTAAAAAATTAGTTTTTAACTATTATAATATAGCAAATAAAATTATTAGTTATTAGTAATTAATTATTTTACTTTATAACAAATAATATTTTCATGAAAAATATTTTAAGTCATTAGTAAGTAGTCTTTTTTATAACTATTAAAAAAACAATTAAATGTTTATTTTTGCAATTGTATTATAAAGAATGATATTAACTTGAGATTAATGCAATTTAATAAAAATTTTATTATTAATTCCTAATTTTTTATTATTGTTCAATATTTAAATTTTATTTATTCCTAAAAAAATTTTCATTTTTTTCCCAATTATTTTTTTGGTTTTCTTACTCTAAACATTTTCTTTTTTACTCAAAATTAAATTATAAATAATAGTGTTCCAAGGCTGCATCAAAAATTTGCCCGAAATGTAAGTTGAACTTTTTTTTATAACACAAGTTAAAGTGTAGCAATTGTTTTTTAATAAATACACAGCAATATTATTATCAATTGAATAAGTACACAAAAATTAAATACAACACATACAATATAACAAAAATTTTAAACACATTAAAATCAGGAATCACCATAGAAACTACTCGATTGTAAAAACAATCCTATAACAGTCATCTTACTAATATTTACAAACATATAACTATTATATATAACCATATAGTTAATATCTGTAACCATATAATTAATATTTATAACCATATAGTTAATATTTATAACCATATCATTAATATTTATAACCATATAATTAATATCTACAACCATATGTTTTATACTTGTAACACACATTAAATGCAGAACTGCTTTAATGTTATAGTAATACATATATACATATTACACATATTATAATATGTATTATTACATATATTATAATACACATTTATTCAAAGCAGAAGTGTAAAATTGTGTCAAACAACTTTTCTCTCAAGTCGGTTCAAATTTAAGTATCTTGGTACATTACTTCAAGCTCAACAAACAGGTTGATTATCAATTTTGTTTGCATTTTTTTGCATTTATATGAATAATTTAACAATTTTAATACTACAAATTTATAATAATAATAGTAATAATAATAATAATAAAATTTTTTGCTAAGAGTAAATTTTTGGTAAAAGTTTACTTTCCTTCAAGTTTCTCTCCAGTGGTTGCTGTTATGTGAATTATTTTTAAAGATAAGTTTGTTAAAATAAATATAAGCTTTGTTTTTAAATGACAAAAGTTTTATGACATAAAATTTACTTTTAACTTTTTAATTATTTTTATTTATTTATAAAATGACTTAAAATCTCTAATATTTATCATCTTTAAAATATTTTTTTTATCCTGAAATATTTGTATCTTAAATAACTAATTTTATTCAATCTTTTTGTTAAACACTAATAAGTTTCTGAATAAAATTTCAAAATGATTTTTAGATTACATTAAAACTCAATCTATGTTTTTTTGATTAATAAAAAACATATATAGATTCATTTGTTTTATAAAGCAGCTGAGGGTAACTCATTATGTTGAAGATGTACTGATAGAATCAAACCTTTTGCAAACAATTTAAGCTTATAAATATAACTTACCTGCACTGTTTTTTCAGAATATCAGAGTTTTTCAAATTCCTTAATTAACCAAATAATTTGAAAACCAATAACAATGTATGATTTATTGATGGCCGGCTTATTAACATGATTTCTGCCTTATTGCAGTGGAAGTTATCTTGAATTGTTAATACATGAGATATTTTTTGCTTTTGACTACCAAAACTTTCAAGGAAGAGACAAGCAAAAGGTTTCACAATAAAGATAGTGAAGACTTAATAGAAATATTTAGTAATGCTTAAGGAAAATTATCTAATGCAACAATTTGGTATATTTTACGCAAATAAAGATGAAAATTATAGAACTTTGTATTATCTCAGTTAAAGTTAGCTTTGTGGTTAAAATTAAAATTAAATTTAAAAATAAAAAATTAAAGTTAAAATTAGCTAAGCTTTGTGGTTAATTCAAATGGCTAAAAAAAAGATAAACTGACTGATACGTACTAATATTTTAGCAGAGGTTTTTAATAGCCATACAATTATCAATAAATTGATAAAAAAAAAAAAAAAAGTTTGAACAAAAGTGCTTGTACTATCTTTTAACAAAACTGCAAGCAACTTAATGATTTAGATGACCTAATATAGAAAATAGAATAACAACAATAATGAAAAACAACAAGAATTAAATAAGAACAAATAGAACTGTTGAAAAAAAAACTCATTAATGGTTTAAAACTGAGTATTCCAACATTGATGAATGATAAAAAAAAAAAGTTAGAAAAACTTCATAAAAGAAAAAAAAGGAGAAGGCCACTAAACAAAACTTTCTTGAAAAGCCAAATTTAAGTTTTGTTTTGAAAGCTTCAAATTTAATAATTAAACTTTTTGTTTGAAAAGTTTTATTTTCTATTTTTAAGGGTATAAGAATCTCACAAGAGCCCTAAGAAGTAAAGGGGGACATACCCTGACATAAGTTGATGTATACATCACTACTACATAGAAAATCTTGAAAAATATAATGTTAATGTGTCTATTTTAAAACGTATACTTCAGATTTAAATAAAAAAATTTTATATGGAGGTAATATTTTTGAAAGCAGAACATGTTAAACCATTTTAATGCAACTTTATTATTTGTTTGTTGTCTGAAATACAATTTTTTAAACTTTTCATAAGTAATTAAAAAATTTTTATTATAAATTTTTTATTGTTTTGAAATTTTTATTTTCCATTTTTCAAGTTGGGAATAAAGGATGGGTGGGGGATGGGTTGCAGGTGGATGCTAAACTTTTTGTAGAATTACTTGATTTTAATAATCTTTTCACCATTAAATACTGTATTAGAGTGCTTTCTAATGATATATAATTATCTAGTATTTGATCAATTTAAAAATTACAATACACATATCTAATAAATTTATATATATATATATATATATATATATATATATATATATATATATAATATATATATATATATATATATATATATATACATATATGGATATATACATATATACATCTTATACTGCTGATTTAGGTGAGAAGCCTGACGCCATACTGAAATAGCCTACTGCCGGGGGCCTCAGTACATACATCGATTGACAAATAGTCTGATTTGCAATCATTCGATGGGGCAGCAATCTTTTCATTCATTATTCTTTGCTTTTTTCTTCTTGTGAAAAAATAATAAGACATGACTAAAAATTTAAAAAACGCAATTGTCCACAAGAACTAATAAAATAATTTAAATATAATAACACTTGAACACCTCAGTACGAAGACTTATAATATTTTTCGAACTTTTTTTTTAAAGAGACAAGTTTATGTAAAATTTTTATAAAAAATATTTTATTTATAAACTGCAGTTGTGGGTAATTACAAATATTTGTTTGATGTAAACACCAGAGATGGTTATTCAACTTTTAACTGATGTGAACTGTCAAAATTTAATTTAAGTTTTTCTATTAAGTACAGAATAACATAGTATTTAATAATAAGTCATGTTTCACTGTTGAGTCCATATCAGAAAAAAGTGCTCTCTAACTACTTGTTGAAAATGGGTCATTAATTATATGACTAGTTTCATTTGGCGCAGCAAAACTGTGATTAAAAAATATTAATAGGCCTCATATGTATGGAATAAAAAGAAATTCTAAAATAAAGTAATTAGTTATCTAGATTTATTGCTTGATTCATATAATTCATTTTTCTTAAATTTACATTTTACATTTATTTACATTTTAAATAAATAAGTTACATAAAATTTTTTATGCAATCAAACTATTCCACTAAATCGGTTTCCGCATCAATTTTTAATTTAATGAATATAACTGCATAATTTTAGCTAGAAACCTTGCATTTGTGTTTTCATCTGCTTTGAAATAAATAAAATACAATTTTGGTGTATACATAGCAAGAAAGAAGCACAATGTTAATGTATTAGACATAAAACACCAAACTATAAGTTTTGTTTATAATCGTCTGCACTCGTGTATCTTGGAATAAAAACAGCCATGATAACATAAATAGAAACCAGGCTAAGCATGTTAATTGAGCTTCATTATGCGTAGCAGGCATATTACATGCTTTAAAAGCATATACTCCACAAATAGATGCTATTAATACTACATAGGCCCGAGTACATATAAGAATTTAAAACAGATAAAAAATTTAAAAAAATATCTACGATATCTTTTTTTGTAATAATTGCTAACAGCAATTCAATTCAATAAATATCTAATGATAATAACTAGATAAAAAAACTAATGTTTGACTTAAGTCCATGGCAGTTAAAAGTACATAATTTAGATGTTATCAGAAGTATGTCTTCCATTAATTAATAATGTTGTTTACAACCATTTATATTGTTTTTATATTTACATTATGTTGTTTATATTGTTTACAGTTTTGCTTATGTAAAAGATTCTATATATATATTCTACTTTATTGTAACTTATACTTTACAAGGTATTTGTAAATTTGTTGGTTTATTTATTTTATCTTTTTTTAAGGTTCCAATGATAAGACCTCAGTGATCTTCTTTCATAAACCTAATTTACACTGTTATCACGCTTTGTATATATATATATATATATATATATATATATATATATATATATATATATATATATATATATATATATATATATATATATATATTTGTGTAGGACTTTTAAAAGTTTATTGTATCAAGACTATAGTTTATTGCATCATGACTAACATTGTAAACTATACTTTTAAAAAATCATTTTGATTCAGATATTAGCTTTTATAAAGATGGCGAGAGAATGGAAAATATAAGCTTTTATTATGATGGTTCAAAAGACCTTTCCATCCTCATTGCTAAGATAGATGTAAATGCACTATCCATTCTATACCTAAATATTGGGTAAATGCAAAAATATTTTGAGAAATTTAAAAATTTTTTATTTAGAATAAAAATAAGTTTTTAAATGCCTTACAGAAACATGGTCTCTAGATTAACTGAAAATAAAAAATTTAAAATAGTTCTAAATTTTTATTTAATTTCATCAAATGAAAGTTTTTCATCAAATGAGAGATTTTGAAAAATGAAAAGAAAAATGAAGAAAGAGAGATTAGCTAGTTTGAAAGCAATTTTTTTTCTCTCACTTCATTTTCTATTTGTTTTATTTTAATAAGTTATATAGCTAGTATTTAAACAACAATTGTAAACAATGATAAGTTTAAAAATGACAGTAAAACCAACATAATCAACTGGTGCTGCTCTGCTATCAAAATTCTACCATAAAAAGATTTGACCTGTTACATTTCTTTTTAATTAGATTTTAATTTTAATTTTTTCAATTTGTAAAAAAGAGCAAGTAGGTCTGGTGAAATGTGCAAGAGATAACACTGAACAATAGAAAAGTTACTTCAAAGAACACAAATATTAGTGAATAATAAATTTAGAGACTTGGTAATGAGGATGGTTTTCTGTGTTTTATAGTTTTTAGTACATTAATCATTTTTGGATTTGTTAGAGAACTTGACTCAAAGCACAGTTAGTACTCAGTATACTAGTTAATAGTCCAAGCAATTGCCTTAATACTATTAATGAACCTCAGATCATAACAAAGGGCTCCAATGTGGCCTTAACAATGCACGCCAAAAGTATAAACAGGGACACCATCCATGCCCAACATTGCACTGTAAAAACTCTAAAAGCTCAAACGACTTACAATTATAATTGGTATTACAGCCAACTCAAGAAAATTTGTAAACAAAATGAGATTTAATCAGCTTAGGAAGTATATCTTTTAAACAAAAATTATTTTGTATTTTATTAAGAGTAAATATTAACTTTATTAAAACACTTGCAATATTTATGAACAATTTTAATAATTTAATTTTTATTTTAGTATAATTAAAATAATTACAATCTAGTTTTCTTGTTTCTTTTTTGTTTTTTCCATTGAAAGTTTTAAATTTTTATGTGGTTAATTCAAAAATTCAATGAAGATGATTCAAAAATTCAGAACTTCTTTAGAATTTAGAATTAAATTATTTTTAATAGTGCTTCTTCGCACCACAATTCTTAGCTCTATATATTCAGAATTATTTAGAATTAAAGATAGCAGTTATGTTATCCACACATCATTTATAAAAAATTGGTTCAAAAAAGAGACATATTATTGACCTATGTTTATGAAATCTGATGAAAATATTAGCTAAGATAGGCGCTAAAAAGTTGATATATATACATATATATATATATATATATATATATATATATATATATATATATATATATATATATACACATATAAATATATATATATATATATACATACATATATATATATATACACACACTTATATATAAATATATGTATATATATATATATATATATATATATATTTATATATATATATATATATATGCATATATATATATGTATATATGTATATATATATATATATATATATATATATATATATATGTATATATATATAGATGTATATATATATATTAGGGCTTGCAAACACGCACTTGTTAACACGTTAAAAACGCGTAAAAGCGCTAATAATTTAACGCAAGTTAAAAAAATTAACGCAGATCAAATTTTCTCACTCATAAATTTTTTTGGCAATTAGATTAGATTAGATCATAAATTTTTTTGGCGTTAAAAAAAATTTATGATCTAATCTAATTAGATTAGATTAGATCATAAATTTTGGTTAGCATCAAAAAATAATTTTTGAGCAATAAAGAAATTTCTATACCACTTTCTTATTTCTAATCAATCTTTACTCACGTGATGATGCCATTTTGTTTTATTTGTCTCAATTATGTCTCTCTCACCTTATACTTTTTGTTTTCGAAATTGTTTTGATCGCATTGTTGTTTTGTCAATAAATTTATTAAATTTCCAAAATTTTAATATTTTATCCTGATGAATTTTATTTATTAATAATTTAAATTATGGGTTCAAACGGCAATCAATCTATCCTCAATGGAGCCTTTATTTTTAAAGATGAGTCAAAAAAATTGGTTATCTGTAAATATTGTTCTAAAGAATTTGCATATCACCGAAGTCTTACAACGCTTCAGTATCATTTGAACAGTAAACATGTGTTCTTTGCAACTACTAGTAAAAATCAAAGCAAGATAGCGAGTTCGTCAAAACAATTTACAATTGATGACAGTATTAAATCACAAAATGGCATAAATAAAAAAATTTCTGCATATAAATCAAAGGAAATTATGGAAGCCATTGTTTGCTGGGTCGCCAGTAGCTGTCTTCCACTCAACATTGTTACAGATCCAGGCTTGACGAATGTCATTCGAACAGCAAACACAATTAAAATAAAAATGCAATCACTCTATGAAGATGAGAGGGAAAAAAAAATAGACCTCGTAAACATGGCTACTAGTATAGCAATTACCTGTGATCATTGGTCTTCAATGGGTAATGCCAGTTACCTTGGTTTAACATCTTATTTAATAGATAACAACTGGATGTTGAACTCATTTGCCTTAGGTGTTCATCAAACACTGGATCGACTCACCAGTGACAATGTTTCAACCCACATCAGAAATATTGCCGATGAACGGGGATTATTTGAAAAAATATTTTCTATTGGTACTGATTAAGGTAGAAACATTGTAAAGGCTGCATCAAGTTTTCCCTTCAAACATCTTCCATGTTTCGCACATACTGTTCAGCTAATTATAAAATCTGCCATTGAGGAGATTGCATTTGACATAACACTAGCTAAATGTCACTGAATTGTTGGACATTTTAAACATGAAAATCAGATTGACCTCGACCTGCCACAAGAAAATCTAATTCAGCATGTTGTTACAAGATGGAATAGCATGTATGGTATGCTGAGGCGTATGTTGAAACATAAAAAAGCCATCACAGTAACACTTGATAAGCAAAACCATCACTTACAGACTTTGACAGAAAGAGAGTGGGAAAAAATGGAAAAAATTGCTGATGTTTTGTAATAATGCAAAGTGGCTTCAGAATTGTTAGGTGGTAATAAATACGTATCTAGTTCGATGGTTTTACCAATTATATGCCACTTATCACGTGAAATGGTTATTCAAGATGACAATCCTCATTACATTGTGCTATTTAAAGAAAAATTTGTAAATAAAATGGAGCGCAGATTTAATGATTTTTTGAATGATGGTTGGTTGCAAATCTTGTCAGCATTAGATTCAAGATTTAAAATTTATCGTTTATAGCTAGAAAGATCAAATGTCTGTAAACACCATAACAAGAAACTAAAACACCAAACTAAAAAACAAAAAACAAAAAAACAAAAACAAAAAAAAAACAACGTAAAACAGTATAATACTTAAAAGCAAAACTTTTGGAAAAATAATTAAGTAAGAAGTTTGATGAATTTATGACAAAATTCAAATTACTTTTATACATATATCTAGAATAAATAACTTTTATATACCTAATTAAAACATAGCAATAAAAGAGAAGTAGATTATAATAATATACAGTAACAAAATTGTAAATAATATAGTAATATAAGTATCAGTAATAATAATAGGCAATAATAATAAAAACTCCAGCTATTGGTAATAATAATCAAAATAATAATAATATTAATGATAAAGATAACAATTCTATTAATAATAATAATAATAATAATGATAACAATAATATTAATAGTAATAATAACAACAATAGCAACAATAATAATAATAATAATAAAAAATAGTAATATTTATAGAAGTGAGAGTTGGAAATAGAATAGTGATATTATTTGAGAAAAAGTTAAGAAAGAGCAAGTATTAGTAGCAAGCCTCTGCATTACGAAGATTTTACTTCAAAAAACTTCAAGAATCGAAGTATTTTTCAAACTTCGAATTTCAAAGTTTAAAAATATGGACTTCGAAAACACAGTATTCGATTTTTTCAAAGTTAAACAAAATGGTCCTTATAATTGCGTATTTCAAAGTAATAAAATTCAAATTTTAAATTTTTGAAGTTTATATTTTCAAAGTTCAATTTTTTCAAAGTTTTTTTAATTGAAAGTTTGCTATTTTTTGCTTATCACACATTGTATATTGAATAAAAACTAATTAATTTTGAAATGTTTTTGTTACGCAAATAATTTTTAAATTAAAGTTAATAACAAGGTTGGCAACGGTTGGAGCGGTGTTTTTTATAAATGAGTAGCCGTTGGTATCAATTTTGTTTACCATTTCATTGAAGTGGTTGTTTTTTTTAATATATATATATTAAATTTAATTAGGAGTTTTTCGAGTTTTATTGTAATATTTTTGTAACCAATGAAAAGTAATTAGTAAAATGTTCAACTTAGTTTTTAAAGTACAATCAAAGTATTTCGAAGTAATGAAGTTCGAATTTTAATTTTTCGAAGTTTATATTTTCAAAGTTAAATAAATGTTTAGCAGATAGTATGGTTTGTTAAGCACTAATTTATAGTTCTAGATTTAGTAAATACAAGTTTTTAACGAAAACAATAATTTACGACTTTAGCTGATTAAATATCAG
Organism: Hydra vulgaris; assembly: GCF_038396675.1. Lineage (NCBI taxonomy): Eukaryota > Metazoa > Cnidaria > Hydrozoa > Anthoathecata > Hydridae > Hydra > Hydra vulgaris. The sequence continues at coordinate 2,847,020 of NC_088927.1, forward strand.
AGTAAATAAACAAATATTCAATATATTATCACGAAACATTTAGCTGTGCAACTTGAAAGAAAACTTCTCTACAAGTTAAAAAATGGCTCCTTCAACAAAATCATTGTGGAAAGAGTTTGGCAAAATAAAGGCTCCTGATGACGCACGTCCAGGTGAGTGTGATCCTTCTGGAAAGTGTAAGGAATACGAAAGAATTCTAAAAATAAAAAAATCATCAACTGGCGCTTTAAGGTCTCATTTAAAATGTCAAAAAGGAATTCTTGCAAGAGTGGTAGCCTCTGAGCTAGCAGAAACTGAGCGAGCAGAAACTGAGCAAAATGACACGAATTTACTGGAACTTCACCAAGCTTTGGTTGATGAGGACAAATATGAAAAGAACCATGACGGTAAGAAAACTTAAAATACAGGCGGCCCTTGTTACATGCGATCTTCTTATTTAGCTTTAGATGCTCATAAATAAAGTTTAACTGTTTCAATTTAATTTTTTCAGATTTCATCAACAGTCCATCAAACAACACTCCTCTGAAAACACACAAACACAAAAAGTTGTTGCCAGCCCAATCCACACCTAACAATTCAATTGTTGGATACTTTCAGCCCAAAGTTTCAATTTTTGACAAGCACCAACTTGACAATGATTTCGACCTACTTGAGCTGCTGGTGAGCTGTTCCCTCTCGTTCAACATTGTTGAGACGGAAGGATTCAAAAAGTATGCGACCAAAAGGAAACCCAGGATGATGGTCAAGTCTGCAACAACTTTTTCAAGGTGTTTGTGTGTAAAATTCTTTCCTAGTACAGCATGCTGCTGTCAAAAATAAGTTACTGCTGTAAAAACGTTTGCATGGATAATTGTAATTTGAATTGAAACTCTGACATTATATATATTTAATTGGTTATTATTATTTTATTTTTTAGGCAAAAACTCTCATTGCTTTACAGACAGGTAAAGCAATACATTTCTGAGGAATTGGCTAGAGAACTCAATGACTGTGAAGGCCTTGGGACTTCGACAGATATATGGACAACCAGAAGCAACAATTCTTACATATCTGCAACACTTCATTTCATCAACAAAAACTTTGAACTGAAAAAATTTGTTCTTGCTTGCCAGCCATTTAGTGGCCAACATACAGCTGCAGCCTTAGCCAAAGGTTTGGATAAAGTTATGCAAAACAGACCTTTCTTTTCTCAGAGCCACTCAAAGGATTCAGCAGCTAATATAAAGGTTGCTGCACGGTTCAGCAGCTAATATAAAGGCTGCAATTCTTAATATAAAAGCCAACGAAAAGAAATTTTTTTCTTTTTGTTGGCTTTTCACATTGCGGCTTGAAAGTCTTCAAGCCACAATGGGATGTCCCAATCTTCTGAGGAAGACGACAGTGAGATTTACAAGGCAATCAAACAAGCCTCAGATCAGCCTAGCAGATCTCTCTGCAAAGGTTCACAGAAGTTCAAATTGTCAAAATGATATCAAAAAAATGTCAAGAAAATGAAGGTAATATTAATAATATTTTGGTCATATATTGAAACTTTTAATTTAATAAAAATTTGGTAAAAATTAAAATCAAATATTGTCCACCCCCTCCTCCTCCTTACACATGCAAATAATTGTGACACTTAATATTTATTTTTTGTTTTTCTATTTTTAGTTTCTTACGCCAAGATCATCTCAGACTGCTTGACTAGATGAAACTCGAAGTCCAAGATAATCACCTCTGTAATTCGGTTGAGAGAATTTCTTGAAGATTTGAGAGACAGTAAATGTAAATTTGTTGATGTTATCCCGTCAGAGAGTCAGTTTTTACTTTTGGTGGAAGTTCAACCCATCTTGGATTCATTCCGGAAAGTCAGCAAGGCCTTTTCTGCTGACAAGCATCCTACATTTCATCTTGCCTGCAGCCAACTGGTCAACCTTCAGATGAAGCTAAATTCCATTGCTCAATCAGACATACAATCTGCCACAAAAGACTTTGTCCAAATTCTGACAGGTGAGCTGAATAGGCGATTTCCAAACAGTGGAACAAAGAATCACTGCCATGCCATGGGCAATTCTCTCCACCCCTTCTTCAAGGGTGCATTGGTGAAAAAGTATGGTGATTTGGAAGGGCTCAAGGACAGGTTGGTGAATGAGCATCCAAGTCATCAAGAATTTTTGTCCCAAATCAGGAATGCTTCCCTTAATCTGACAGGGTCTGGCTTTGACCTTGATGAAGCTGAAAAAATGGCATTAGAAATGTCTGGAGAAGAAATTATGTTCAGGGATGGAAAGTCAAAAACTGAAATTGAGTTAGACACATACAAAGGTCTCCCTCGTCCCGATTCCTCTAACACTGATATCTTAAAGTGGTGGGAAGCCCATGCAAAAATGATTCCACTACTTTCCCAAGTTGCAAGAAAATACTTGGCCATTCCTTTAATTTCTGCATCAAGTGAAAGGGTTCTCTCAGCTGCAGGCAGTGTGGTCACTGATTCAAGAACAAAATTGGATCCCCAAAATGTTGACAAAATTGTTTACCTCAAGACCAACATCAGAAAGATGAATAATGCACAATCTGCTTTGACAATTGAAACAGCAGAGAAGGAAACAGAAAGGAAATCCAAAACCTACCAAAAAAATCAATCTGCTGTCAACCCACTACAACAAAACAAGAGGATCCGAACAAACAGTGGTTCAATTGATATTTCTGATGATTAAATTTAATTTGTACATCTGTAAATTGTAATACAAATCAATTACAAGCAATAATAGTTGTTACAAAGAATAAAATTGAAAAAAAAGTTTTATATATTTACTTTTCTGTTTTGCATAATTTTTACACTCTTAAATCCATTAAAAATGGTCTAAAACTGGGTTTGATATACATCAGGAAAATTTCGGAATACTTCGAAAAAAATTTGAAATACTTCGGAAAAAATTCGAACATTTTCGAAGTCTAAATTTGCTTTGATTGACTTCGAAACTTTAACTTCGATTTTCGTAGTTACAAATATACATTTCGAAACTTCGACTTTGAAAGACTTCGTCACCCGTAATGCAGAAGCTTAATTAGTTGTAATAAATCAGCATTTAAATGAAGAAAGTAGTAGAAAAGAATTTTAGAAAAGATCAAGTATTAGTAGTTATAGACCAGCATTGAAGTGAATAAGGTTAAGATGGATAGTAGATAGTTAGCAGTAGAGTAGCATAGAAATTAGAAAGAATACTTGTTTAATAAGAAATTAAATAGACTGTTTTTGAATTTGGAAAATGTAGGGAGAGATTTTAACTGTGAGGGGCGACTATTCCATGAGCATATGCTCTGATATTTAATCAATTCATGTCCATAACAAACAGTTCTATGTTTAAGTATTGTTGGTAACAAGTCTTTTTTTTATAAGTAAAAAAATCATATATACATATAATATAAAAAAAATATATATATACATTTATACATACATATATATATATATATATCTGTATATGTATATATATATATATATATATATATATATATATATATATATATATATATATATATATATATATATATATTGTCCACCTAAATAAAATGATAATAATATAAAATTTCTTATAAGTTGCGAGCTGAAGCAGACAACAATACAATGGCAAGTATTGAATTTTAATTTAAATAGTTTGTCACTTTTTGAAAGTTAATTTAATCTGGTTTAATAATTTACAAATTTAGTTTAGTTTTACTTGTTATTTCACTTTTTTGTATTTTCACTTTCACCATAGCTTACAAACAGTATGGTAAGGTAGGCCATGGATTTATCTTTCTCCTTATACATTGTCACAGGACTTTAATGACAAATATTTTGTATTGTATATAATATTTACAATTTAGGAAGGTATCCTGTGTAAAGTTTTTGAACAATGTACTAATATGTGTAAAAATAATTTATTAACTTATAAACCTTTAATAGCTGATAGTGTCATTTTTATATTTGGGAATATTAAACATTTTTATATGGTTAACATGTAAAATTATAAATTTTATATGGTTAACAGGTAAAATTTATTTAAATAAGTGATTCCAGGAAAATTGGAACTTACATTAATTTGAAATACAAACTTTTTGATAAGCATTTGCTTGAAAAGGAGAAGGAATTTTTATCAAGGCTTTTGCAGTTATTTTTAATTGAAATTTTATTGTGTGAATCTTATGATTCAATATATAATTATGAATTATTAAATTTAATTGAGAAATTTTTTATTTTTTTGATATGAGATAAATTTCGGTAAAAATAAAAATAAAAGTCTTTAAATAAGACCTGACCTTTGAAAAAAAAAATCCTTTGCATAAAATTTTTAGACAATATAAAAGTTGTTTTGGCAGTATGATTTAAATAAGTATGCATGTTGTTTCAAATGTATAAGCATGCGTGTTGTTTCAAAGGAATATATATATTTATAATTATAATAATAATTATTGTTATTATTATTATTATTATTATAATAGTAATAATAAAAATATTATCAACAACTTTTGCATTCTGATAAATTAGGATTATATGGTAAAGAAATTTTTTTCCAAAAGTCAGTTTTAATTACTAACTTTATTTCCATTTAAAATTTATAACCACTATATAACACTAAATTTTATCTCATGTCAAAACAAAATAGTAAGATAATAAAATTAATCTAGTATAAAAAATACAGTATATTAATAATAATAATAACAACAATAATAGTAATAACAATAATAATAATAATAATAATAACAAATATAGTATCTATATTAAAACCTATAACAACTTCTAATTTTTTAAATAAGTTTATTCATTTTAAAATAATCCATTATAAACTTACAATGGCACCGCCACCATCTCCACCTAAATCAGGTAAGTCAAAAGAACCAATAGATTTAGCCCCGGGCTCAATTTGTTGAATAGTTATTAAACCAAATGGAGTTTTAGAATTTGCAGAAGGCTCACCAATTATAAGAGTCTGAGCAACAGCCGAACAGATTATACTTTCTAGAGATAGTGAAAAAGACATAGAGCTCTTCCCCTATAAATAAAAAAACATTTTTATATAATCAGAAATTTTGCCATGCTTTAGTGCCACTGGAGTAGTGGGAGCAACCAAAAAAATAATTTACTTCTTTATTCTAAAATAAAAGTTTATAAACAGAAAAAAAATAGATGTGCCTATTTTAATTGCTTTAGTACATAATAAGTTAACTGTGGCAACATAATAAACTAATATACTAATAATAATATTAATTAACATACTAATTTTAAATAATATTAATTAATATGATAATATTAGGTTAATAAACTAATAAAAAAATATAATAAATTAACATGCAGTAGTGGAGTAGTGGTAGAATGCTCACTTCATAAGTGAGAAGTACCGAGTTTGATTCATACGACATCCCTGGGAGTACCGTGCTTAATTTGTTTTTCTCTGCGCAACAATCTTTTTTTTAAAGGTGTGTGTTTCAGAGTTAAAGAGTTTAAAGAGGGTTGTAACTACAATAATATATATATATATATATATATATATATATATATATATATATATATATATATATATATATATATATATATTGTAGCTACAATAAAGACTTATAGACGAAAGATTTATAGCCCTTGGGTTAAATCTTTTGTTTTCCTGTTGACAAAAGTGTTTCTTACATAACTTTGTGGATTCAGGCTGGCATAGAATCTTTTATTCCCTCTCGACAATTCCAGGTCAAGCCTCACTTTTCTCCATAGTTTTTTCACATTGTGCTGCTGCAATTTCCAATTGAAACCGTTACTTCCATATCTATCAGCAAAAAAATACTCCAGAAAACAAATGTCTGTTTACTAATGCTAGAAACCATTGTAAAAAGGTTTTGTCTAACACCAAAGCTCGCTATTCTCAGGTCATAAAAATTCATACTTCATCACAAAAATTAGGCTGTCGTGACTTCTGGAGAGGTATATATATTAACAATGCTTAGACATTAACTTGAGAAAAACCACCATCAATTCCAAGTTTAATAAAATATCTTCCAGAAATTTTGTGAGATTAAATAAGATTGCAGGTGAAGAAATCCCATAAGTGTTAACCTGCTCTTAAGAAATTCTTATAAAAATTTGGCTCTACCATCTTGCTGCTTGATGTTTGTTTTACAGTTCTAACTAATTTCTTCATCCTTTTGATAGTCTATTTACTTACACATTTACAAGAGCTAGAGTAGTCAATTTTTGAGCGCTTAATAGTGGCTGGGCACTACTTTGATCTGAGACCAAAACATACATAATTTATTTTTATATTAAACTTTGTTCAGAAAGTCTGTTTAAAACTTTCAAATTATTCATTTTTAAAGTGATTAGAAACTTGATAAAAATATAACTACTGAAACCTGTCTTGTCTCTTTTTTTAAAAATTTGCTTTAAATATATTTAAATCATTTAATTTAATATATATATATATATATATATATATATATATATATATATATATATATATATATATATATATATATATATATATATATATATATATATATATATTAGAGTGTTCCAAGTTACTGTGTTAAAGTTTTTTTAATTAATATCAATTTAAGTCATAATTGCTCTTATCTCTATACATGAGAGGAGTCATCTAAATATTACTGAATCTGTCTCATTTTTGGTCTTAAGCCAAAAATGAGACAGATTCAGTAGTATTTAGAGGTAGCTCAAAGTTAAACAATTTTAGCGGACACTAAAAATATTTTGTAATTTTTCAATTTTTTTTGGCTTATCTGAAGTTATTTCATTTTTTGTTTGGTGGTTTCATTTTATATATTTTAACCTCTAAGTGTGAGAGTAAGTACTAAGTAATGGTAGTTTTAGTTCATGTGAAATATAATAAATGTATAATAATTTTATAATAAATTAAATATAGTAATCTGTAAAATTAGATTTTATAAAGAAATATATTATTTGTATAGCAACCTTTTTTGTTTACTTACTTAATTTTAATTTAAGTCAACTTTTAGTTGCTTTCACTTCTTCTCATGTTTGTATTTCCTGCATGAGTCTAGCAATGGTTGTTGGTTCATTGTTTAGGTAAAAATGGCAAAAGCTCCAACAACAAGAAGTTCTGCTAGTGTGTGGTTAATTGGAGAATCAACCAAAAAGTTGGAATGCTCCAGACTTCCTTCGGATCAAAAAGTTCTTTTCCTTGTGATAGTAGAGACAAACTTTCTCTACTATCACAAGGAAGAAAAGAAATTATTAAACTCAAGTGCCAATATTACCATATTATCCATCTTTTGTTACTGGGAAAAGGCTAGGATACGGACTCCGCCAAAATACTGCCAATAAATTGCTGAAGTTACATAATGTCTACAAGTCATTAAAAAAAAGTTGCACAAAAAATTTTGAGGGATTAAGAATGAAATAGGAAATTTTCAAAAAGGATTTACATGAACTTTTTGATGTTGCAAGATCAGATGCATTGCAGATTATGCACAGTGAGGAAGACCATCAATGCATGATAATGTTCCTTTATAGATTTTTTATTGCAATAGACCTTTCTATTGTTATTCTTGTGCTTCTACCTGACTTATTTTGATTATTGGTTCTTCATAGCTAACAATCTCTCACAAAATGATTAGGGAGTTTGCACTCCATAGCACACTAATTGCCCTCCATAGCACACTAATTTCACTCCATAGCACACCAATTGCACTCCATAGCACACTAATTGCACTCCATAGTACATTAATTGCACTCCATAGCAAACTAATTGCACTCCATAGCACACCAATTGCACTCCATAGCACACTAATTGCACTCCATAGCACACCAATTGCACTCCATAGCACACTAATTGTGTTTGATTTGATTGTAATCTCTTAGTTATTATAAAGTTAATTGCAGCAGCAAATTTTTAAATTTATCTTTCTGTTACATTTTTGCATTGTCAGTGACTAGAGTGAAAATTTAGGTCCATAAAAAATGCCTCAGTTACTCAGTTATTCTATGATAAGTGTAGAAGTCAGTGAACCAATAACTTGTAAGAACAGCAGATTTATTATTATTACCTATTGAGGTCTAGTAATAGCAAATAAAGTGCCATACCCATGAAAACTTTATTACTGGTAGACCAAATATCAGCTGCTGTGAAGGCAGCATCTGCTATATTAGGCTTATAATGAAGTTAAGACAGATATATATATATATATATATATATATATATATATATATATATATATATATATATATATATATATATATATAATTTCTAAAATTTTCAAGATCTTAATTAAGTATAAAATAATTGTTCAAAATACTTGATTAGTTCTATGTTTTATATTACAGGTTTACTGTACTCGCTTGAGTGTTTTAAAAAACTCAATCAAAAGTTAACTTTATTACTTAAACTATTACATATACAATAGTTCAAAAGTATTTTAAATGTATTGTTCATAATAAGATGATACTTTAATGATAATATAACTAGATGTAACTATAAAAACATTTTCTATATTTTTTATTTTTGATGTTGATAATCTTGGATTGATAAAAGTGTATTATAATTATAAATAATAATTAATGAAAAAGTAAAAGTCATACACCAAGTCTTGATGTTTTTGCCAAAACCAAAGTAGATACTTCACTTAACTCATTGGCACTTAAAATTGAAAGGTTTTTTATCACATTTTCCACGGCTAATAAGCTTATACTCTAAAAAATAATTTATAATTATTATTATAATTTAAAAAATACCAATTTATTGCTAACAATAAAATTATTACAATTTTAAAATAACTTTATTTAAATATTTTTAATACAAACCATGCTGGTAAAAAACCATAAATTTCTTTATGTTTATGAAACTTATTATGTTTATGTTTATCCTTATTATGTTTATGTTTATCTTTACCATTACATTATTGTTTTTTTTTTTACAATTTTTTTTTGTACTACTTGTTTCTAAAATCTATTTTTTTACAACTTGTTAAAATCCAAATTTTTTATCCTTTTTATATGTTAGAAGTAGTTACTTAATATATATCTTTCATTTATTATTTGTTGTTTCATTTATTTTTTATTTTACTGAAAGAGAAAATAGGAAGTTTATGATGCAAGATAATGATTAACAGACAACTTAAAAGATAGCAAGTTATATGAATCAGGAAAACAAGATAAAGGGAGTGAATTCCTCAGAAGTTTAAAGAAAATACTAGACGATAAAGTATCTTTATTTCTCTTAGAAACAGAAATGACTGAATGAAATGACTGAAAAACCTGAATGAACAATGAGTAACATAAAAATTAATTACAGGTTAATTCAATTTTCACTTTTTAATGTAAAAAATTAATTAAGCACAATAGACATACAACAGAGTAAGAAAGTAGCGAGCTCGATAAAGAGATACAACCTGAGCAGATGATAATTTAGAAATGGATTTGATATATGGTTTCCAAGAAAGATTTGAAGTAAGAGTTAATCCTAAAAGACGAAGGGTAGATGACTCATCTAACCTATACACTACTGTTCATAAATATAGAAAGATCTAAATTGTTGCAATAACGATTAGCTAAAAAAAGTTTTATCTCAGTTAAAGTTCACCAGCCACTGAGAGCCCCATCCTGTAGCAGAAGTAAGATCCTATTCAAAGATCCTATTTTCTAAACCTATATCATGCCAAAAGTAACCTAAAATATTAAACATAAAAAGCCATTCCTACCACCTAACTGTTTTAATATATCTTTTACTAATACTCATGGTCTGCAAAGCAACTTTCCATCAGTTGAACCTTACCTCTTGCAAAATTCACTAAACTTGCTTGCTCTTAGTGAGACTAATTTAAATTCTGCTACTCCTTCTTCTGATCTCAGTGTTGATGAATACTATCCTTTGATTCGCAAAGACTCCAATAGTCACATGCTTGGCTTGGGGGTATGCTTACAATATTTCTATCATTGTGGTCCAGACTAAATTCCTGTCATAGTCTCACAAAATTATTCTCCAGAACTCCCTTTAAGTCTCTCTGGACTATTTAATAAGTGATTAATCAATCACTTATCACTAATCACAATTTTTTCTGTCTTTTGGAAAATGGTATCTGTAGTTTCAATTTTTAAAAACTCTAGAGAACATTCTGACCCCTCCAATTATCATCTAACCAGTCTTCTTTCTGCTATTAGCAAGATATTTAATTCTTTGATCAAAAAGTTTCTTACATCTCAACTTGAGCCAAATAACTTATTGTCGGACAATCAATACAGTTTTTAATCATCTCACTCTATGGCTGACTTGCCAACTGCTGTGACTGAAAGATTTTATTATGTATTACCTGTCGGCGGAGAGGCTAGGGCTATTGCTCTTGACTTATCTAAGGCTTTCAACAAAGTTTGGCATGCTGGTCTACTCCATAAGCTTGTTTTATATGGTGTATCTGGTAAAGTTTTTGAGATTATCAAATTTTTTCTTTCTAACAGCATTATTAAAGTTATCCTCGAAGGCTTCTTCTTCTTTATTTCCAGTATCTTCTGGGGTACCTCAAGGATCTGTCCTTGGTCCAGTTTTGTTTCTTATCTACATTAATGATCTTTCAAACAATCTTACATCTAAAGTAGCTCTTTTTGCTGTTGACTTAACTTTATACTCATGTCTTGACAAAAGACATAAAAAAGTGTTTTTCAATAATAGAATCAAAAACCTTTTTATGATAATAAGAAGACTAATTGGATGGTAGTAAAACGAATCAGATTGCTCTCCAGAATTTTTGAATATAGAGATAAAAGATGCCACTTTCAAGCAGGCTAGAAAAATAAGACTCTGATAAGCACTTGCCAAATAGTTTTGAAAGTGATGATGAAGGCTCTGGAGAACACTTCTGGAAAACTATAGCAGGTCCAGGCCACAAGCTGTAGAAGAGTTTAAGCAGAAAATCAATTTTGATACAGAAGCTGGAGTGATACAAATCAACATGTTTGTTGGCTATATTAGGTAGGATGTGATTAATGGAATCAAGAGATGAGGTTGATGAAAAGTTCTTCGCAAATAATTCAGCCTTTTCTTTAGATGAAATAAAAAAATCAGATTTTCCCTTATTATAGACACTGTGAAAGATTTCAAAGGTAATTTTTGAGATGTAACACAAGATTTTATAGACTTAATTCCCTTTCCCCAAATCATCGGGGTATGGAAATTAATCAGCCCTGCTCTCGTATTGTTTTGCTCTTTTATTCTTTAAATGATATGATGTTAAAAAATAATAAGCAAATATAAATTACTTTAGTATTTTCAATACAACTTATTTTGAAACAAATCCTAAATCCAAAAAGTTACATAAGAAGCACATTAGCCAGCAGGAAGATGAAAGATTTCTGTCCAAGGGCCTTTATGAAGAAAATCATGGAAAAAGTCCCAGTCAGCTTTAAAGAACTTTTAAGAGGTACGATGTTAGGGGGATTCTGATGATGAAGAAGAATGAGATAATAGTTTTAGAGAGATCGAACCATGATCAGAAGCACCTAAGGGTGAATGTGGAGAAACTGAAAACTGACTAGGATCAGAAACAAGACATAAATTGAGTAGAGAATATAAATGATTTGGATTGTCTGGAAGAGTTGTAAGGTTGACTGCTTGTGTTAGAGATTGAGAAAGGCAATAGTTGTGGGCCTTGACACCTGCAAAGTCACTGACACTAGAACCAAACCTTTCAGTGTAATAAGCATTAAAGTCACCAACACTAACTATATTGGCTGATGGATAAAGAGATAGGGCTTGGTCAATTTGATTAGAAATAACATTAAAAAGAGTTCAGTCTTGAGATGAAGGAGAGCAACATATAACGAAGAGAAAGGCGATAGAGTGAAGTGGTGCTAAACAAAAGCACATAAAAGAATTGTTGGTGGATTCAAACCTAGTTTCCCGATAAATGGGTGAATTCTTGTGAATGTAAATGCTCAGGCCAAGCATGTGACTATTGGAGTCTTCACAAATTTAAGGAAGATAACCATCAACACTAAGATCACAAGATGAGACAGCTGAACTCAAATTAGTCTCAAAAAGAGCAAGTAGGTCTGGTGAACTTTGTTAAAGATAAGACTTAACAGAAGAGAAGTTACTTCAAAGACCACAAATATTAGTGAATGATAGGTTTAGAGAACTTGGTGATGACGATGGTTTTTTGTGTTTTATAGTTTTTGGTCCTATAAAAATTTTGAAAGAACTTGACTCAAAGCGTAGATAGTACTCAGTACACTATTTAATTGCCCCAGCAATAGCCTCATTACTATTAATAAACCCTTAGCCGTAACAAAGGGCTCCAGATGTGGCCTCAACAATACACAATAAAAATACAGGAACACCATCCACTGTTAGTACTTTGATATTTTACAGCTGTTGATGGAAACAGAATCTCTGAAAGCTACCACAGAGTTAGGGAAACCTGACTATCAGCCAGCCTAAGAACCATAAAACTGAGTTATAGAGCTGTATCCTTATTAGGAGATAATAGAATGAGTTGCCTAGTCATAAAAACAGAGACTCAAGCAAAACCCATGCATTATATATACATCGACGCCAGCCTAATAGATGAAGAGGGTGTGACCCTGGTCAACAGATAGAATCTGTTTACCTCTATAAATTGTTTACTTACTATTAAGTAAGAATTTTTTAGATTTAATTAAGCAAGAATGGTAAAAAAGAATTAAAATTAAGTAACTTTTAAAATGAATCATACTGTTATACATCATGTTTTAAATCATATATCATGTTTTAAATTCATTGCAAGTCCAAAACATATTGAAAATGCACAGTTTGCATTGATTATGAGTTTATACAACATAAATTTAAAAAAGCATGAAGCCTTTATACTTCTTTATACTTCTACGTTTTTTTAAAATTAATAAAGTCATAAACAGTAAATTGATTATTTATATCCTGCATGTAGTCAAAAAGTTTCTGCATAAATAACCAGACCAAAAAATAAATAAAAGCTATAATAAAGTTTTTTTTAAAACAACAGATTGCTTGCCTAAACTAAACCCTCAGTCAATGTAGCAGCATTCCCCGCATGTTTTACTGTAAAAAAAGCAATACTCCACACATGTTTTACCTACTGTTCAGTCAATGTAGCAACACCCCTTTAATGTTTTAAAAATATTATACAACAACAACAAAAAAAAAAAAAACACTATTAAACAAAAAAAACTTTCTATTCATAATTATTGCAATTTAAAAAAAAACTATAAAACTTAATGTATTTCTGCATTTTTTGAATTGTTTTATCATTTAAATGACATTAAAATGTTGTTTAATTGTTGATGTCGCTTAAATCTTAAAAAAAGTTGAACATTTGATCTGGGAAAGCTTAAAAAATTATTTCAATGTTTACAGCAGTATTGGGAACTTTTGGGTTTTTCTGTTATTTTTTAAATAAATGAATATTTATATACATTTGTGTGTGTAAATTTTTTATTTTTTATATTTTTATGCTGTTTTTTATTTTGTCTTAAAGTACTTTTTATATTTATTAGTATTGTTGGTAAAAAAAGTCTTTTAACTAAGCCTTAATAAACTTCAGGTAACTTGATTGCACTTGAGTTAGTATATATGTATTTATGTGTGTATATATATGTATGTGTGTATGTGTTTTTGGTCATTGCAGTGAGGTCCAGTTTTATTGCAATATTGACTAGCATGATGTAGAGAGTAGGCGGTGAGATCTGTTGCAAGGACACGCCCATGACGGGTAGCTTTAGTGCAGGTTTTGGGCTCCCTGAAACATTATTGGTAATCGCAGTGCATTCCTGAGGCCACCATTTATCCACTACTTAATTCTAATTGGTTATTATGTCACCAACATTATTTTACCTCTTAAATTTTAGCGCTTTGTGAGCTTTATACTATATATTTGTTAAATTAATGATATTTATATATTTTGCTGTTACAAAGTTGGTTATAATTTTTCAATAATTTCTCTAGTATTTAGACCATAAATAATACCACGTTTATAAACCTATTTTTTATATAATTACATATCGATACTATAGCAAGATGGATTAGCGTACTGTGTCATAAACTGAAGACTCAGAGTTCGAACCTTGCATGGTGCGCATTTTTTTTTTTTTTTTTTTATATTGTTCAAACAACCATTTATTATTATTTTACTTACTATTTTATTATCTACTTATTTTATTGTTTTGTATTGTACAATATTTTTAGCCATGGTAGCCATTAATGAAAAAGCGGATTTATATAGACTTGTTTACTTATAGGCCATTGTTTTATCATTCGCTAAGGATGACTAGAGCATGAGTTATGGTTCCTTCTCCCTCAGTCATAAAAGTTTATTCCTTCTATTAAATAGTCTTTACACTCATTTATAATACATACTTGATGATACCCTATACAATATGGTTCTATTATCTCCCAGATCTATGCAACTGACACTAACATTCTGACTACACTGACTAATGACTACGCTGACACTAACATTCATTCAAAAGCTCCACATGTCAGATCAGCACTCGCTGGCTATGTGCTTGGATCTCACTTTATAGCACATCATTCTACATCAGCGCAAGGTCATGGCTCTTTTGGCTAAGAGTGATGGCTTGCGACCTACTGTGACTAATGAGTGCATTCAATCAATTGAAATCCATTCTGTAGGTCTTACGCTTGGCTCTGAGGTACTAGTTCATAAGTGCAAGAAGTGAGTGTATTTAGCTTTCTATTCACCCAATTTGAAAGCAGAGGAAAACATAACAAGACCATACCAGACGACCAAACGGAACATACCAATGCACTACACCATCACCCCTGTAGACATCAACAATCTCTAAAACCAGTAAATGAAATATTTGTTTTTTGTTGCATATGATCTACTCACAGAGTGGCTAGAGCGTTAGTTGTTTCTCCCCCTGCCCCCTGAGGACCTTACTTCATTCTTCTACTTCACAAAAGTCTTACCACTCATTTTATATTTTCTTATGATTTTTATTTTTTATTCAACAACACAATTTACAATCTATTTTTATTATTACATCTTCCAGGTCTACGTAACTGGACAACTCTGTTTGTCACTTTTTGCTATCATTGTGTTACACAAACAATTCAAAAGCAAGTCCTCATTTTTGTTCTAGTCAGATCTGCAATTGAAAAAACACACTTTTTGTATTATTTTATTGTTAGAAGTGAGTTAAACAAATTAATTAAATTATTAGAGTTTTGGTAAAAGTAAATTTTTTTTACAGCAATGTAACAATTATGTTGCTCTGATCTCCAACAAGGGTAATTGAGGAAGCCATTGCTTTCAGTTATTGCTGCATAAAAATATTAACATTTCGACTTTCAAGCATACTTTCATATGCAATTTCTTTTACAACTTTCTTGACATAAATGTGCTTAATACTGTTACTGTCACCACTAGATGTATGAACATTTTAAATATTTACACTGCTAAAGCAATGGGGGCAAATCTTAAAGTATAACCAAAATATTTAGCAGAATGTGCAATATTGCCTGTTTCTAAGGAA
>NC_088927.1:2870000-2880000 GCF_038396675.1 Hydra vulgaris
CTGCGCTTACAAGGTGAAATTCAATTTTATGTGTATTTTCTCTTCTTTTTTTTTTTTAAAAAAAAACAAGCATTTTTTAAATGGACGAGCTTGAAAACTTTCCAAGGACTACTAAAACAAAAATAAAAATATTTAAACGACTTTTTTATTATGGGTTATTTACTTTTAAAATTTTGCAAAAAAGTTTCCACAAATACTCATTTTTGGCATTTATGCCGATCTCTGGCCCACTATGCAGTGTCAGACAGGTGTTTCAGAAGATTTCGAAAAAATAAGAAGCTCAAAATGGTTGGAAAAACTTGTCAAAAAATATATATTTAAAAGAAAATTAACATGTAAAATGTTATACTTATTTTTTTTCTTCCATAAATTCAAAAAAATTTAAAAAAATAAAAACTTTAAATTCTAATTTAAACCATTTTAAATAGTTTTAACGCTTTTCCCTAGGAAAAATTGTTTTCCTCAATGCAGTGTTTGACCAATAACAGCTGACATTATAACAATCAGAATTAAAAATAACTATTAAATGTTTTAAATTATAACCTACCTGAACTTCTAAAGGTGTAATCGGAAATGGATCTGATTGAACTCCATAACTATCACGTGCTAATACACGTAAAGAACAACTACCATTTGTTCTTTTACTAGGCGGGAGTTTGAATGTTAAATTAGAAACTGAAAAAAAAATAGATTAATACCTAACTACTTAACTAACTTGTCATCACCAAAAAGAAATCACCAAAAAATTTGAAAAAATAAAGAAACTACAAACTTGTTCGAGCTGTACTTATCACAGACCAAGTATCATTACAATT
This sequence comes from Hydra vulgaris, assembly GCF_038396675.1. NCBI lineage: Eukaryota > Metazoa > Cnidaria > Hydrozoa > Anthoathecata > Hydridae > Hydra > Hydra vulgaris. The sequence continues at coordinate 2,870,816 of NC_088927.1, forward strand.
GTATTGATAAGCATAGGAAAGTGGCATTTGATCATCTGTTACTCCAGTGCATACAATTACAAAATCTGTCTGAATTGCAACACCTGTATCTGGAAAAACGTTACAGGTTGCTTGTGACACATCTGGAGGTTTGTTTACATAAACAATTTCTGCTCCTGCACCACCTGACAGTTCACCACTTAAACATGATGCATTAATGCGAAACTTGTATTTGTAGGCTTAAATAAATTTTTTTCTATTCAATGAAAAACTCATAATGCCGCAAAAAAAATAAAATAATGAAAAACATTAAATATGTTATTAAACATTTCAAATATAATATAAAAAATATTAAAAAACAAAAAAATATATAACTAATATTAGCTTGTTTTAATTCTGAGCTCATAAAATTTAAATATACTTTTTGTTTTGTTTAAGTAATATATTATTTGTTTTGTTTTTAAATTTGTAAATGTAAAAAAAGTTTTAATATAAAATTTGTTTTATTTGCGAGACCATTTAGGTTCAATTACTAACAAATACTCACTATTTGTGAGATCATTATGAATTTTTATTTTTTTGTAAAATAAAACTAAATAGTATAACAAAACTTGAAAAAACACCTGAGTTTAAACTATTAGCTTTAACAACAAGGTTGCGCATGACAAAACCTGTTGTTGCATTAATTGTTTCTGTAATATCTTCATAGTTAGAATTATCTTCCATTAAAGAGGTGCGCAAAACCATCCAATTATAACTAATCTGTGAACATTTTGCTTTGTTGGAGACTGACGAACTTAAAGAAAGTTTTGAATTTGGGTCAATCAAGGCATCACAATTTTGTTCACACCTAGAAAAAAATATTATTTTGATGTTATTTTAAAGTCATTAATCTATTAAATTTAAAGTTTATGATATAATAAATTATAAAAAATTTTTACATAGCTCTATTTAAAACAAATAAGTTTATTTATAATTAAAGTTAAAACAAATATAAACAGAAGGCTCATTATTAGCTGGCAAGCTAGCTTGTATGTAATACAATCACAGAAAATAATGCCGTGGTAACTTTGTTAGTTGCCACGATAACTTTGTTAGTTGCTTCCTTTTTTTTTGAAACTATTGTAGTAAAAGCATTCACTTTTTCTTATTTTTTACAAATATTACAAATATTTGGTTCTTTTTCTGAAAATAATATTCAGGTCAATAATTATTAAAAAATTTTTTTTTTGTCTGTAAATCTAAAAATTATTAAAAAAAAATATTTTTTTATCTTTTTTATATGTTTACATATATTGTAAAATTTTAAACATAGACCTATGTTTACAGTTTTGCCATATATTCAAATGATATTTATGTAAATTACATATATGTAAATAATTGAACTTGTATCTGTGCGAGTTAAATTTAAAGTGTTAATAAAATCTCATAATAGAGTATGATTAGTATTGCAATTAAAAAACATAAGGTATAATCAGCGTCAAAATGTATAACAAATACAAAATTATTTATATATAGTATATAAAAATTTATAACTTTAAATGTATATGTAACTAAATTTTTAGTACATATCAAATAGAATTATATCATATAAAGTACAGCGAATATACAGTCAGAATAAAATTTAAACTTGATTAATAATAAAACTGAAACAAACTTTTATTAATTTATTATGGCTATTTAAAATTTTTTAGTCCAAATAAAACAAATGTGTTTGTTAGTAAATTTTTTTCTTAAACAAGTATTAATTGGGATGCAATTAATTATACAAAACTGTTTAATGGATAATTTGTTATGAAAGTTAACTTTTTTGGCTGTTTCAATTTTTAAATATCTGTTTTATTATTCAACTTATATTTTTAGAATTTTCAACACCCAAAATCGACATCATTTCACAAATATAAATTAAAAATCGTGTTTTTTAGGCGGGGTTCAGTGGATTAATAACTTGTAAAAAATATTTTTAACTTAAGTCATAATAAAAAAGAACGAGTTTCTCAGAAATGTACAAAAAAGGACAAAAAAAGGACAAAAAAGTACCAAAATGTACAAAAAAAACCCCACAAAATATACAAAACAAGTAAAAAAAAACAAAATATATAAAGAAAATTAAAAAAAAGTAAAATAAAAAAAGTAAAAAAAAGTACAATGTAATTCCAGTAACATTTTTAAGGAAAGTTCTTTGGTCTATTGAATCCAAATTTAAACTTTACAACTTTAAAAAGTCTTTGACAATAATCAAATTAAATATAATTAATTTCAAACAATCTAGTATAATCAATGTCAAACAGCCTAGTATAATCAATGCCAAACAGTTTACTAGGTGTAATTAAAGCAAAAGGGAACCACCTAAATATTAATAGAAAAAGTATAATTACATGCTAGACTTAAATTAAAGAACAAAAAAAGTTTGAGATTAAAAATAAGAAAAGATATAGAACTGAGTTTCCATGGAAGTGTCTGTAATAATAGAAGACACAATGAGGTTCAGAAATTATATTTTTATATAATGGAAATATATCATATCATACATACACTATATATCCACAATATATAATAATAAAATATATAGTTTATATCCACTAGCTACCTTGAGACTACTATTTTCAAACAAAGTATCACTTCTTGATTTTAATGTTTGATATTAATGTGATAGAAGCTATTTTAAATAGGGGAGAAAAGTGGCAAGAAAGGGGGGGGGGGACTAATAGAAGTATTTAAACTATGACATTCAAAAAAATATCAGGAAGCTAAAGTTTGTAAAAGCAATTTAATGATCTAAAAATTAAATAAAAATTGCACTAAATGAGGCAGGGTTCAACAAAACAAAGAAATTTTAAGCAATTTATAAAAGCAACATTTTGAAATAATCATTATATATATGATCCTTATTTTCTCCATCATCATCTTACCATCACCTCCATTATCTTCTTAACTTCACTTGAATCACTTCTTAACTTCAACAAAATAAAATAAATAGTTATCTTGAAAAAATAAAAAAATAAAAAAAGTTATCAAAAAAAAATAAATCTTTAAACCGGAACCATTATTAAAATGACGTTTAAAAATCAGTAGATGACAATAATAATTATGAAAATGACAACAATTATAAAATAACGCTAAAGTTTGTTTAAAATATATCTTTCAAATTTTTAAAATTTTGTTTAAAAAAACTCTTACTTGACTAATACACTAAGTGGTTCTTTGTCTTTTAAGCATACTGTTATATCCCTAATAGTCTGGCGCTTAAATTGATCCATTGATTTTGTAATTTTCAAACGTAAATCATAACAATAGTACCATAAATAACTAGTTTTTAAAACAAAGTTCAATCCCATTAGTCCTAAAAACAGCAAAAAATACATTTATTAACTAAAATTTTTTACTATAATTTATATAGTTAGCAATAAATCTAAAAATTTTCTTTTGTCTTCACTAAGAAGTTGTTTAACTTCAATAAGTCTTTGAATTTTTAACAAGTAAGAGGTAACAGAGCTATGTATGTTGTTTCAGTTTTCAGGCATTTCAATATTTGTTGTAGACATTTGGAATATAACACACATAATTTTATATATTTCCGGTTTTTCCTACATAATTAAGTAATTAACATAATTAAATAATTAACATAATTAAATTACAACTAGCTCTTAATATTTTAATTTCTCCAAGTAAACATATCTTATATAGACAAACAACGGAGAAGTTTGGCTTTGAAAACTCTGCAAACTTCAGAAACTTTTCTTGTATCATGTTTGTATATAATTGTTTTTTTGTAAGAGGTCTGGAAAATACTCTTCCAACCTTCTGGTGTTTTTGCTAGAAACTTTTGATTCGCAATGGCCATATATCTGGCACATAAATTTCAAATCAGTTTGATACACTTTACTTTTGAAGCAATTGATAATTTAAAAATCATATAGCATGGAGCATACATCATCACACCATTTGTTGCTAACAGTTTCATCATAGCAATAAAAATATACTTTTTGAGTTGAAAGTATGCAAGTGTTGAAAAAATAAAATGACAGTGGCAGAAAATAGTGTTCATATTGATTAGGCATTTCAGGATTTTTTTGGAAATCCAAGCTGATTACTTCACAAACAAAAGCATGCTGAGTTTGAAGACATTCAGCTCTTTTCCTCTAATAAAAACATTTTAGCCTTTCTCTGGTGTCCTATTTAGGAACTAAATACAAGGTTTAAACTACAAGGTGCACCTAATGATTAAAAACAAAATAGTTGATAAATAACTGATAAATTTTTTTCTAATCTCACAAATAATGTCACAAATAAGACATTATTTGTGAGATAAGAAAAAAAACTTTAGATAAAAGACATGTCTTATATATAAAGATCTTATGCATATATATATATATATATATATATATATATATATATATATATATATATATATATATATATATATATATATATATATATATATATATATATATATATATATATATATCAGGGCTTGTTCTAGGAAAGAAATTTGGGCAGCCGTATCCCCCGTCCTGGAGATATTTAGCAAAAAAAACAACATTTGCTGTAAAAAACAAAACAAAACAAAAAAGTTCCTTAAATTTTAATTTTGGCAGCGCCCAAGAGGAATAAAAGTTTTTAGAGCATGCAGCAATACAGTTAAAGAATGAGACTTTGCCGAATAACGAGTGAGAACGAGTTTTAGTCAATGAAACTAGAGATAATAGCTTCTGTAAGTGTAGACCATGATAGTATTTGTAGAAAAGAGAAAGAGATGCAACTTTACACCAATCGGATAGAGGCTCAAGCTTAGCAGACAGAGCAGGTCCAACTACGTTTACAATGCATTTTTGAACCTTGTCTAGAAGAGAAAAAGCAATCTTTTTTTTTTTTTTTTTTTTTTTTTTTTTTTTGTTATTTCACCTCCCCAAGGCCCAGAAGGCCACTACAAATGAGGAGGCTACTTAATTGTGGTTATAACCCTCTCTCAACTCTATAACTCCGAAACACGAACCTTGACGAACAAGGCCGCTGCGCGGAAAAACAAGTTGAGCGCGGTACTACCAGGGACGTGGTGGGGATCGAACTCGGAACCTCTCGCTTATGAAGCGAGCGCACTACCACTACACCACTACCGCATATATCTTAGAAGAACCAGCCTAAATATTTCAACAGTATTCCACACAGGGACGAATAAGAGATTTGTAGAGGTAGACATTAGAATCAGGAGAGAGAAAACGGCAAGCATGATAAATACAAGCAGATGTTTAATTATCAATTGATTGTATCCTTAGCAGATGTTTATGTATCTTTAGCAGATGTTTAATTATCAACTGATTGTATATATGAAATAAATTAATTTGTAAAGACTCCGATAGTCAGATGCTTGGCCTGGGCATTAACATTCGTAATAATTCACCCATTTATCGATTTGAGTCCTATTTTATGTGCTTTTCATTCTCCCTTTTTTTCGTATTTTATCGAAAATGCAAACTAAAAACATTTATCTTGCAATTGCTTATCTGCAATATTATTACTATATATACATTTTTATGTTTAATCGTACATATTTTGTACAATTAAACATAAAAATTGTATATAACATTAAAACTAATAAATTATTAAAAATAAATAGAATTTTAATGCTTGCTAACTAGAAGATCAAAAATTTTTAATAGAAGAAACACCTTTTTATTTTGAATTTTCTAATTCATTCTAACTCCAATATTTGCATAATTTTAATTTCATTTTTATATCTACTTAATTTAATTACAAATGTGTGCGTGATTTACAAAAGTTTTTTAACATTGGTTTAATTAATAAAGTTATCAAAATACAGAAGGTTTATTAAACTACAAAAGTTTACTTAACATCTATTTAATTGATGAAGTTATCCAAATACATAAGGTTTATTAAATAAACTTTAGTTATATTTATTTTAAGTAGAAATTGTTTTTGAAGAGGAAGATTATATTCGAGATTCAAATGATTCATTGTTAATTAATGAAACATCTGAAGCTAAAATTAGGCACCAAATTATTGGTTATAACAAAAACGCCAGGAAAGTTGTAAAAATATTTAAAGGTCCACAAACAAAAATAAAAATTATTTACAAAAGTATGTAAAAATTGAGTTTAGAAAGATCATTCATTTAATCATAGATTGCAAAACCTGATGGAGAAGCTTGTTGCTTATGCTAGACTGATTAGTGAAGTTAAAATTAAAAAAATTATTGTGTTAAAAAAGCACTTCTAGATTTAGAATTTGATTCCGACATCGATGATTCAATTAGGATGAACAAGAAAAAATATAGAATGATATCTGATTTAGAAATACTTTTACTCTCAATAAAACAACTTTGTCAACAAGAAGCAACTTTAATTTCTTCTGATAATGCATAAAAGTTTATGTTGGCAAAAATAAAAGAACAACAATCTGAAATTGGAAAACAATTGTATGCTATAAGTAATCGAATTTAAGAGTCGAGAACACTGTTAAGGAGCTTAGTATATCTTCAAGGCCAGTTATAAAAAATTCCAGAAGTTTTTCTACCAAATATAAGTACCCCCCAAAAAAAATTATGATAAACCTGATGAAGTGTTTAAACTGGACAGATATAATAACAGCAGCAGACTTGAGTAGAATAATGTCACAACAATTAAAATGAACAAATTAAATAAAATGATGGAAAAAAGATCGACAGCAATACAAGCACAAACTATTAAGGTAAAAAATAACTTTTAAATTTCAAAAAGAAATACTGTTATTTGAAAGTAGTAGCTTAAGATGTGATCACCTTTAAAAAAATATGATTACATATTATGTATACAGCCAACAAGTATAGAGTCCAAAAGAGCATTCTCAGTTTTTATGTTTAAAAAATTGAATATGGTTAAGCAATAAAATGATTGACACTTTGATTTTTTAAGGTAGTACTTTTAAAAATAAATATAACTTATGTATATTCATGCATGTTCATATTATTTTTAGTTATTATTTTTATTAATACAGTGTTATCATTTTAAGGTATTGTTTTATAATATAAATTACAAAGGTTCATTAATGAATAAAGAACTTTATTTATATCATAATTAAATTAATCACTTTTAAGTATTTGATGAGTACTTAAAATGTTAGTTCTTTTTATGCTTCTCTTTCTACAATTGTGTTTTTTTCTATTCAATTCCAGGATATCAAGGGATATCCTGGGATTGAATAGAAAACCACAACTTTATCAATCCTGAAATCCCAGGATTGTAAATGTCCGGGATTTTGCTATCCTTACACTTCACTCTATTGCCTTTCTTTTTGTTCTATATTTCTCTTTCATTTTAAAACTATACTCTTTTCAATGTTATTTCTAATCAAATTGACCAACCTCTCCCTCTTTATCCTTCAGCCAATACTGATGTTATTGGTGACTTTAATACTCATCACACTGAATGACTTGGCTTTAGTTTCAGTGATTCTGCAGTCATTTAAAAGCCCACAACTTTTGCCTTTCTCAATCTCTAACTCAAATAGTCAACTTTCTAACATGCTTTCCAGACAAAGCAAATCATTTACCTTCTCTACTCGACTTATGTCTTGTTTCTGATCCTATTCAGTACATAGTTTCTCTACATTCACCCTTAGATGCTTCTGATCACAGTTTGATCTCTCTAAAATTATTACCTCATTCTTCTTCATGATCAGAATCCCCCTATCATTGTACCTCTTTCAACTACCTAAAACCTGACTGGGACTTTTTCCGTGATTTTCTTCATGATACCCCTTAAGTAGAAATCTTTTGTCTTCCTGCTGACTAATGTGCTTCTTACATAACTTCTTAAATTCAAGCTGGCATGGAATCTTTTAATCCCTCTCAACAATTCTAACTCAAGCCTCTTTCTTCTCCATGGTTTTCCTTTCATTGTGCTGCTGCGATTTCCATTCAAAACCATTACTTTCATATCTATCAGCAAAATAGTTATCCAGAAACAGACAACTACTTGTCTATTTTCTGGATGACTATTTTGCTGATATTTAATTTTGATAGAAACAATTGTAAAAAAATTATGTTTAACCCTAAAGCTTGCTATTCTTAGGTCACAAAATCTTGTATTTTTTCTCAAAAATTAGGCTTACTTGACTTCTGGAGAATTTTAACAATATCAATAATAAGGGCAAATCTGTTATTTCACCTCTCTTGTATGATTCAGACTTTGTCGCCTCACCTAAAAACAAGGCTGAAGTACTTGTTAAGAACTCCACATCTATATCATCTTTTGATTCCACTAGTCGGGTTTTACCTGATATAGCAAACAAACAGGTTGACCCTTGCTTGATATTACACTCCAGCTTCTGTATTTAAAGTGATTTCCTGCTTAGACTCTTCTACAGCTTGTGGTCCGGACAACATACCTGTTATAGTCTTGCAGAAGTGTTTTCTCCTAGCTGTTGTCTATACTTTCAAGACTATTTAACAAGTGCTTATCAAAGTCTTGTTTTCCATCCTTATGGAAAACAGCATTTGTTATCCTTATTTTCTAAAATTCTGGAGAGCGATCGGACTAGTCTAACTACACCCCATTAGTCTTCTTCCTATCATAAGCAAGGTTTTTGAGTCTATGATTAACAAAATTATTTTCTCATCTTGAATCTAATAACTTACTTTCTGATTCTCAATATAGATTTTGATCTTCTTGTTCTACAGCTGATGTGCTAATAGTTATAACCAAACAGTAATATTCTTGTCTTGATAAGAAGCCAACACTAATATATATATATATATATATATATATATATATATATATATATATATATATATATATATATATATATATATATATATATATATATATATATATATATATATATATATATATATATATATATATATATATATATAGATATACATATACATATACATATATATATATATATAATATATATATATATATATATATATATATATATATATGTATATATATATATACATATATATATATATATATAAATATAAATATAGGTGTATATATATATAAATATAAATATAGGTGTATATATATATATATATATATATATATATATATATATATATATATATATTTGTTTTCTTTAGCTTTATAGTTTGTTCTATTTTGTTAATAAATAAACATTTTATAGTTCTCAGCTTCTTTTTTTTCCTAAATATTTAATTTAAATTTTTTTTTACTAATTCATTCCCAACAATGCTGAAAGCA
>NC_088927.1:2885000-2925000 GCF_038396675.1 Hydra vulgaris
GTGGTATATATTGATATAATACAAGTATTATTTATTATTTATTTATTGAGCTACATTGATATTTGTGCTTTATATACAAACATATAACTTTACATATAATATTTTGTGTCTAACTTTTTTTTTAAATCTATAATTTTGAACTGTTTGTTTTTAAAGAAAATATATGAAAAATTAGAAATAGTTTCTTTAATTTGTTACGTGTTTAATATTTACATTTAGGCTTTTTCTATTTCAGTTGCTGAGTAGAATATAACATGTTGTTTAAAAAGAGCTCTTTTAACACCAAGAAGAATATGAAACTTGGACAAAGAACTTAATCCAGTTTTAAGCACCACCAAGAAGAGGCTAAGTGGTAATTTACGAAGCACTCTTGAATGAAAGGAGCCGGGTGCCCCAGAAAAACCAAGTCATTAGACGTTTCAAATTTCTTGAATCCGCAACCAAACAATGGAGATAGAGAGGGAATCAGTGTAATTGTTGTTGAGCTTAATGCCCTATGCTTCAACTGAAGAAATGGAGCACTTTGACGGAAAAACATTGATGGCTTCGAATATCAGTCAGTGGTCCTCAAGAATGAAGCAAAAAAAAATTAAGTTGACTGTACTCAAATTGAAAATTGGAAAAGGTCAAACAACTACAGAAGCACTTCACAATGTGTTAAAGGAATTCAACCTGTGAGGATCATTTGAGAAGATTGTTGCCAACACAACAAGTGTGAATACTGGTAAGTAGAAAAGTGTTGCTGTTTGGTTACTCCAAATGTTTGAAGAGAAAGGTTTCTACAAACCCAAGTTCATCAGCTGCCAACACCATGTGCTGGATAACATTCTTTGCATTGCCATGATGAGCTTAATAGATTGACTAAATCACCATACATTGAGTACTTCTTTGTGAAGAATTTAATGAGCAATTATGTTAAATTGAAATTAGTCTTCAACAACGGAAAAAAATGAGATTAAGGTGGCTGGAGATACAACGAGAAGTTTCTTTACCATCTCACTCATGTCTTCCATCACCACATTGAGATGAATGAGATACCCTTCATAAAGTTTCAACAGATCCCAATCATCAACAATGCACGCTGGAACTCTTTAGCCATTCAAGCCCTTCTTGCATTTATTCTGATGCCTGAAACCCGAAATAGGCTGCATAAAATCTGTTCATTCATTTCCTACTAATGTGCTGACCATTGGTTTAGTAATCAATCATTCCGCACAAAAGATATCAATCAACTCTCTGCAGTGCTGAATGACTATCCTAGCTGAATGACAAAGGTTTTTTTTGTTAAACAAAATTTTTTCAACAAATGACAGTCAACCACCAACCAGCATATATTGCTTGCCACCTTCAGGATTCTTGAGGCTTCAATAAACTCTTGACCAGGTTGAACACTTGGAGTCTTAACCAAGCTGGACTCTTTATATATTGTTACACTTTGTCAATAAAAATTTTTTTCTCATAACATTCCAAAACCTTAAATCTTGCAAATTTATTAACTGTCTTAAAATTAGTTATGGCTTAAAATTATTTATCTCATAAAATTAATTGTCACAAAATTAATTATGTCTTAAAATTAATTATGCCTTAAAATTAATTATATCATAAAATTAATTCTCTTAAAATTAATTAAGTCTTAAAATTAATTATGTCCTAAAGTTAATTATGTTTGAAAATTAATTATGTCTTAAAACACATTGCTTCGAAATCCAAAAATTATCAACTTATCTGAAAATATTGAGAAGCAATGTTTAGACTGCATTAGTGCATGCAGTAATGGTGATACAATAGAAGTCTAAATATTTTCTTTTAATAATTTATTCAAATAATTTATCTAAGCGCGTTTTATTCCTAAGAGTTTCAGTACATGACATCATTGATTTTTTTTGTTTGCATTAGAGATCAATTATGTAAACAAACAAAAAAGTCAATGACATCATGTACTAAAACTCTTTGGAATAAAACGTGCTTGAATAAAATATCAAGCCTGTAGATTGCAGCGTATATTATGCTGACTTTTTGGCCTACAATAAAATGGAAAAGGCGACCTTTAATTAAAATAAAAAAGTGATTTTTCTTGGTATTCTTTTATTCTTTTGTTTTAATCATAAAAATTTAAAAATTTTCAAAATTTAATTATTTTTTCAAGTTTTTAAATTTAAAAATTTTATTTGTAAATTTAAAAACTTAAAATGAAGTTCACTTTTTTGCTGTACAAGTGCAATTTCACCAGACGCAGGTTTTTATTTTCAAAGAAACGATCATCTCAATTCACCAAAACTAGAAAACCAGTTTTGTTTAATTTGTGCGTTTTTTTTTGTCTTTCAAGAGGACCAGAAAAAAATAAAAGTTCCTGTCACCATCTCAATTACTTATGAAACAAGCAAATAATGCACCTAATGCCCCAAATCTTAAAGCTACCAGCGCAAAATCAGTTTAAATGATTATGGAGATAAATAAGAAAATTTTCTAAATGAATTAAATAAGGTTAATTCATTTGGCAAGAGTTTTTCTTAAACTAAATAACAATACAATAAAACAAAAGAAGTTAAATGAAATACATTTAAAAATTAAAACAAAGTAATTAGAAACAAAATTATTTGTTTAAAAAGGGGAAAAGGAAAAAAAAAACAACTTAAATAAAATATCCCTTCTTACCACTGCTTCGTTCAACAGTTTTTTCATAACCTCCATCAATAATAATTCTTAATGGACAAGGTACAATTTTAAAATACCCTTTTTTCACAGCTGTTGTACTATCAATTACATCACCTGTTCTATTGTCTACCATCTGTCCAATGTAATTAACTCTATAAACACCATATTTATTAAGGCTTTTACCCATAAGAATATACCTTTCACCTACAAGAATGAAATATAAAAATTTTAAACACTAAAAAAAATATTTTAAAATAAATATTGATACAATAAATATTGAAGATTTTAGAAACCATGTTTTTGTGCTAAAAAAAATTTAAAACTTATTAAACAAAAGCAAATTAAGAAAATTTATTTCATTATTAATTTTGTTTTCAAATTATTTTTATACACTAACTTTAAAAAATATTCTAAAAATTAAATCAACAAATTAAATTGTTGTTTTTTTCTTTAATAATTTAAAAAAAAAAAATTAAGAATTAAAAAGTTGGCAAAATTGATAAAAAGTAAACAACGAAGTCAAAAAAGTCAGGGGCACTCCATGTCAAATTAGCAAAAAAAAATATTGGACTATTTTTTGAATTTGCTAGTTTTGACATATGGTGGATGATTATTTGTAAAACCTGAAAGTTTCATGATTCTTTACAGTTTTTAAGATATTCATGTTTAAAATTTGCTGATTTATGCAAATTATTTTGCACAATTTCTTTACCATTGTTACAATTCATTTACAATTTTTTGTTATTAAATAGCAGTATTTAATAATGGAATGTGGTATCGAGCTAAAATTATGTACATAGACATAGTAATTTAAATGTCAATTTAAAAATTTTTCTAAAACATCATAACTACATTAAACTGAATAATAAAGACAATTAAACTAGATAATAAAAATATAACTTAAATAATAAAGACATAACTTGAATAATAAAGACATAACTTGAGGTACTTTGACTGGCAAAATGTCACCTCATTTAATTTTTTCGGTTTTAAAATTGAAACCAATCAAATTATAAACTTGATTGATTTTTAATTTTAAAAAAATATAAAAAAAAAGATTTAAAACTTTGAATGCAAACAGAAAATGTTTATTATTCCATTTTTTTGTCTATTTTTTTAAAAAACTTCAATTTCTTAATAAGGGAGAGTTGTTGAAATTAGAAAACCTAAGACAAAAACATTTTGAACTTTTTTATATCAACTTGTTTCTCCGTGCAGCGGCCTTGTTCGTTGAGGTTCGTGTTTCGGATTTATAGAGTTGAGAGAGGGTTATAATCACTATTAAGTAGCCTCCTTATCTGTAGTGGCCTTCTTGGCCTTGAGGAGGTGAATAACAAAAAAAAAAAAAAACAAAAAAAAAAAAAAAAAGTATGATTTGATTAATACAAACTTTTGACGTAATTTAACATAATTGATTTTAATGTTAATGTAAATAAGTCTAGTTTTGACAAGCACCATTTTGTTTCAATTAAGTAATCAAAATGGTCCGATTCCTAAATTGAATTTTGATTGGAACTGCTTGCTTGTTTTTAAAAAGAAAATTCTTTTCATCTTTAAAGTGATAATTTAGAAACTTCATTCGAAAAACTTTTAATAGGATTAAAATTGCCTGGGAAAAATTAAATTCTACAAATAATTAATTGTAATAAAGCTTCAACTATTATCATTTTATTAACTAAAATCACTAAATAAACTATTATTTTTTAGCTTTATAATTGTAACAATTTTTTTTAACTGTAACAATTTCAATGCAATATCATGCTCACAGCAACTTTCAAGACAAGTTATTAACATTTTAGCAGTAACTACAACACAAAAAATAACTCACAGCAATTACTCATGATGATAATGCTGTTTTCATTTCAACAAATAAAACTTGTTGCTGTATAAGATATTATTGATGTTATTGACTTTTAATTGTAACATGATCACTACATTCTTATTTTATGATCACTATATGATTTGTAAATCTTATAATATAAAAAACTTATAAGATAAGTTGTCAAAATTGCATTTTAAACACAAAAAACTATCAGCAATATAGTTACTCACATTGGTAATGTTTTTATCACGTTGATATTAAAAATAATATTTGTTGCTGTTTAGAATATTATCAATACTGATTATTGATTACCACTATTTGCTCATTTTATGATCACTGTATGATTTGTAAATAAGAATATCAGTAATAATAATGTATAAAAGGAAACACATAAAGTGCATAAATATTTTTACTCAAACTAAATAAAATTCTAAAGAATATTTGTTTAATTTAATTTTTTTTTTTTTTGTATGTTAAAAGATAAAGATCTATTGAAAATAATAGGAAAAATTAAAGAACTTAAATCTTGGAAAAGTGTTTTATTGAATTAGAATGTTGATTGCCACAAGCAAACTTTAATGAGAAAACCTTTTAGAAAATCTTTTGTTTGGTTTTCTATTTCTCTGGACTTTAACGCTTTATTCAGACTAAAAATAAATAACTTGCTAGCATTAATTGTGTGCATTGCATTTAAGTGATACTTCAGAAATTCTTCGATGATAAGAAAATTCAGCTTTGCAGTGGTTACAAATCGCTTTAGTTCTATCAACTCCACTTTGGGGAAGAGATTTAAAATAAATATCCCTTTTTAAGATTTCGGTACCTTTTTCCATTTTTATAACTTTTCTCTTCTTTACATCACTCTTCATCAAATTTATTTATTCGCTGCCTGAATAAAGCATTAAACTTTTCAGTTGCAGACAAAAAACAGTAAGTAGAAAGTGAAATTTCAACTTTGATTTAAAATAAAAAACTAATTGTCAGAACCTCACAAATGAGATCTTATTTGTTTTGTTTTTTATAGAAAAAAAAAGTCTAACTATTCTTAGCCTCTGTCACGTGATCAAATCTAACACGTGATCAAATGCTGTTTTTGGCATGGTCAAAGTGACCAATGAACTTTCAAAATAAAAAGTACATCAACACGTGATAAACTTATTGTTAGCATTAATTAATGTAATGTGATAAAAATGCAACTACAAGCTCTAATATATATATACATACATACATACATAAATACATACATACATACATACATACATACATACATACATACATACATACATACATACATACATACATACATACATAAATACATACATAAATATATATATATATATATATATATATATATATATATATATATATATATATATATATATTGCTTAACAAGGTATTTTTGGTATATATTTGAAGTCGTAAAAACATAGAAAAAAATAATATGAGGCAACATTAATTTAACTGCCTAAACTTACCAAATAATCTACAAATTATGTACAAGTTATTCAATTTTATACCATAAGCCATGATAAGAGTAATAATAATTAAAAAAACATTTATTCAATTTTTTTTTTTTTTTACCTTAGTAATACTAATTTTTACAAATAATCAATTAAAACTGGTTTTAAAAATAATCATAAGCCCTTTAAAACTGGTTTTACAAATAATCATAAGCCCTTTAAAACTGGTTTTACAAATAATTGCAAGCCCTTTAATATAAGTGAAAAAAAGTGAAATCCCCATTTACATGAAGTAAACTAGACAACTTAAAAAAAACAACCTAAAGTGACACTTTATTATACAATAAATTTATATAACTAGAGTTGTCTTACAATGGTTATTTATTAACTCTCATTAATAAAATAACCATTGTAAAGCAACTTAAATAAAATATATTTTTTATAATATAGTCATGAACACATCTCATACCTCTACCTCAGCTCACTCTAAAAAACTTTACCTAAATCTTGATCAACAACTTTAGACCATGTTGAATTGTTTACTTTATATTCTATAACAATTTTTCTTATTAAAATTGCATTACTTCTTGAGCAGTTTCTTCTCATGACGTATTTAAAGATTGTACTTTTGCATTTGTAAAAATTTTGATAGCTGGTTAAATTTTCCTCACTGCTTGCAGCAGAACTTGCAATTTCAATATATGGGGAGTAACATGGAACATCAGTTATACGTAATAAAACTATTTGACTCACAGATGACACTTGATTATATGCAGTAAAGAGTATACTGTAAATACCAGGGCTTTTGTATGTATTACTAAAAGTATTAGTGGACGGGTCACTTATTGGACCCATAGGTTTATTACAATTGGTTCCTCCAAAAACTTGTGAAGGTGTACCATCTTTATAATCAATTGACAAACATGGATTTCCTGGGAGGGGAGGTTGAAAAGTCACTGTGAAACTTATTGGTGTATAAACTGAGCCACTTCCAGCTTTTACTATAAATGATGAAACAGGTGTAATTAATTTGATATTTGAACAAGTGAGGTCAGTACTAACATTATTGGTTGAGTTAATGCAGACTTTTGCCATATAAATAATTGAACCAGACCAATAACTTTTTTGAATCTCAATGGTGTTATTAATTGCTAAAAATTTTCCTTTACTATTTCCATCAATAACCAGTAACCCAAACACACTAACATTTGAACCAGATTGATCTTGTATATTTATAAAAATGTTGCAGTCAGCACTCATTGCCATATCATTTATATCTCTTACAAGTGCAACGCCAGTAACAATACTATTGTTGTAACAACGAGCTTTAATATCAAGATATGGTTTACTAACAGGATCTTGTGATAAAACAATAGTAGATGCAAAAAAATCATACAAACGATTTGTGCACGAGAGTGTGACATTGTACTGGCCAGCTAAAAACTGATGATTTGCCTCTATAAAACCAACTGGTCCAACAAAATCAGTGTAACTAATGAAAAATATACTTGTTGCACTTCCATCACTAAAGTTAAAAAAACAATTAAAATAATTTCCTGAAATAAATGTTAATTTGATTGACATGGCATTTGTTGAACTTGTTGGAACATGAACAAATCTTGAAGAGTTAATAGCATATAGGGGACGCTGAACACATAAATTTATCCAAGTAGATTCAATAGAAACAGGGTTTGTAGCAACCACTGAGTAATTGTAACAAAGCCTCCATGGAGAATATGATGTATTTACAAGTTGACTTGTAGTGTTAAACAAAGTTCCATTATCTAAATTTATCAAAAAGAGAACGCGTTTTGCTTCAGCGTTATGTTCTGATGTCAAATAAAGAGTTTCATTTTCTTCAATCCAATCCGTTTTATTGGTACCTTCATATTCTTGCACTAGTTTTATATAAAGGTCTTTTATTTCATCTTCAACTATAGCTATAACGCAACATGAGTCATTACTAATATCATTTATAAGAGATAAACAAATATTATAATCTTGTTTTATTGTAAATTCAAATGAAGCAAAACCTCTTAAACCAACTAAAATATCTTGAAAACTAATTAAGCTATTATTCAAAGAAATATCCATATCATAAATAACACTCTTTGTTTTGCCATCACCCCAATCTAAATAAATGTCTATACCAGTTCCATTATCAATGCTGTAAAATATCTCAGTTGGCGTCATATAAACTGTTGGTTTAGTTTCAATATTGCATCCATAAATTCTATCTTGCACCTCTTGTTGAACTGTTTTGTTCATTCGACTAATTCTATTAAAAACTAAAACAAACACACTGTAGTTTCCTGACCTTGCATAAGTATGATTAATGGAGGGAACATCATAAGTCCCATTAGTGCAAGTTGAACTTCCGTCTCCCCAATCAACACAATATGTTTTATTTGTACCTATTGTATTTTTAGAAATATTGAGAAGTCCACTGACATTTGTTTCCATTGTAGTTACAACAAGGTCAAAATCTTTAATGGCATCTTCAACGTAGCCCCAATCATTGATACATTCTGTTTCTAAATTATTAGTTGCACAAATTGTAATGTTGATAGTTTTGGCAAGTTTTTGAAAAATGTTTGTTGATATGCCATATATTGAACTTTCACCTAACCATAAAGGTAAGCTACCATTCATCTGCAAAGCATCACTTTCAAGAAAGTAGTTTATTGTTATTAAACCACACCCAGTTAAACTTATATCAACACTTAGCTGACTTTCAGATGTTCCAACAGGATTAATTGATCCATTTGCTCTAATTGGATCTTCATTTGTATTGAAAAAAGACAAATTACGTAACCCACATGTAACGTTTAAGGTAAGGTTTGTTATTTGAAAACTCAAATCAGTAAACCCTTTCACGGTAATGTTAAATAAACCAGGTTTAGTAAAGGTATGATTAAACTCTGAAGTATTAAATATTTCATCATAGACTCCAAATTTTTTTATAACAAATTCATCCCAATAGACAGCATAACTAAAAATTAAACAGGTATAGATTTAACAATACTTCATAAATTTATTTGTTTACAAAAAAATATATGTATATTATGAATAACATGCACATAATTAGTTATTATTAGTTAGTAGTTATTTTGTTTTTAATTAAATAATTTTATTTTTAAGTTGTTTTAAATTTGAAAACTTCTTAAACCTTATAGGTATAAACTTCATATTTATAATTTTGTTCAAATTTATATATAAATATATATATATATATATATATATATATATATATATATATATATATATATATATATATATATATATATATATATGTATATATATATATGTATATATATATATATATATATATATATATATATATATATATATATATATATATATATATATATATATATATATATATATATATATATATACATATGTATATATATCTTTAAAAATTTACAACCAAAAAATTTTGTAAATGCTTTTTATAAGCAAGACAACATGTCAGGTCAGGTTATCCTGCCAATGGTAACATGTAACCCAATACAATCTGCTTCATGTCCTGCTGCCTTATAGGATATGTCTTTATAGGCACAGACTAAGAGATGCCAACTTCGACTTAAACACCACCTGCCTGAGGGCACTCGGTTGAATGAAGGCTAGAGATGGTGTCTAGATAAAAATACTCATCTTGGGCAGATGTTAAATGCCTTTGGCTACTGTCTTGAAGAAGGCCTCCTAGGCATAGTATATCTAGTATGGGATGTTAAATACTAGATCTTCTTGACTCAATGGATAGGTTTTGCTTGTGTCTCTGTTTTAATGACAAAGCAACTCATTCTATTATCTCCTAATAAGGGTACAGCTCAAAAAGTCAGTTTTATGGTTTGAGGCCGGCTGGTAGTCAGGTTTCTCGAACTCTGTAGTAGCTCTCAGAGACGCTGATTCCATCAACAGCTGAAAAATATCAAAGTATTAAAAGGTGCTCATGGATGGTGTCCCTGTTTGTACTTTTGGTGTGCATTGCGGAAGCCACATTTGGAGCCCTTTGTTATGGCTTAGAATTTATTATTAGTAATGAGGCAATTGCTTGAGCTATTAAACAGTGTTCTGAGTACCAACTATGAGTCAAGTTCTTCAACAAATATAAAATGAATAAAGTACTAAAAACTATAAAACACAAAAAACCATCATCATCACCGAGTTCTCTAAACCTATCATTCACTAATATTCGTGGTCTTTGAAGTAACTTTTCTTCTCTTGAGTCTTATCTCTTACAAAGTTCACCACACCTACTTGCTCTTTGTGAGACTAATTTGAGTTCAGCTGTCTCATCTTGCGATCTTAGTGTTGATGGTTATCTTCCTTTAATTCGTAAAGACTCCATTAGTCACATGCTTGGCCTGGGCATTTACATTCATACTAATTCACCCATTTGTCATAAAACTATGTTTGAATCACAGACTATTCTTTCATGTGCTTTCATTTAGCACCACTTCACTGTATTACCTTTCTCTTTGTTGTATATCGCTCTCCTTCGCCTCAAGACTGCACTCTTTTTGATGTTATTTCTGACCAAGCCCTCTCTCTTTATCCATCAGCTAATATAGCTGTTCGGTGACTTTAATGCTCACCATTCTGAATGACTTGGCTCTAGTGTCATTGACTCTGCAGACATTAAAGCCCACAACTTTTGCCTTTCTCAACTTCTAACTCAAATAGTCAACTGTCCAACTCGCAATCAAGACAACCCGACTCATTTACATTCTCTACTCAAACAACGTCTTGTTTCTAATCGTAGTCAGTGCTCAGCTTCTCGACATTCACCCTTAGGTGCTTCTGATCACAGTTTAATCTCTCTAAAACTAATATCTCATTCTTCTTCATCACCTAAATCCTCCTATTATTGTACCTCTTACAACTATCTTAAAGCTAACTGGGATTTATTCTGTGATTTTCTTCATGATGGCCCTTGGATAAAAATCTTTCGTCTTCCAGTCGAAAATTGTGCTTCTTACATAACTTCATGGAGCCAGGCTGGCATGGAATCTTTTGTTCCCTCTAAACAATTCCAGCCTCAATCTCCTCCATAGTTTTCCTCACATTGTGCTGTTGCGATTACCAATTAAAACCGTTCCTTTTATATCTATCAGCAAAAAAATTCCCCAGAAAACAGACGTCTGTTTATTACTGCTAAAAACCATTGTAAAAAGACTTTGTCTAATGCCAAAGCCTGGTATTCTTAGATCATGAAATCTCGTATCTCATCTCAAAAATTAGGCTTTCATGACTTCTGGAGAATCTTTAATAGTATTAATAATAAGAGCAAATCTTTAATTCCGCCTCTCTTGAATGATCCAGACAATGTCACCTCACCTAAAGACAAAGCTGAACTGTTTGCTAAAAACTTTTCATCAATATCATCTCTTAATTCCACTAGTTAGGTTCTACCTGATATTGCCAACAAACAGGTTGATCAATTGCTTGACATTCATATCACTCTAGCTTCTGTATCTAAAGTGATTTCCTGCCTAGACTCTTCTACAGCTTTGGCCTGGACAACTTACCTGTTATTTTCTTGCAATAGTGTTCTCTGGAGCTGTCGTTTATACTCTCAAAACTATTTAACAAGTGCTTCTCAAAGTCTTGCTTTCAAGCCTACTGAAAAGCGGCATCTGTTATCCTTATCTTCAAAAATTCTGGAGAGTGATCTAATTAGTCTAACTACTGTCCCATTAGTCTTCTTCCAATCATAAGCAAGGTTTTGAATCTTTAATTAACAAACACTTAATCTCTCATCTTGAATCTAATAACTTACTTTCTGACCATCAATTTGGATTTCAATCTTCTCGTTCTACAGCTGATTTGCTATAAGTAATAACGGATAAGCTTGATCGTGCATTAGATAAAGGTGGAGAGGTTAAGGCAGTCGCTCTTGACATTTCAAAAGCTTTTGATAAAGTTTGGCATGCTGGTCTTCTCCATAAGCTTTCTTCTTATAGTGTATCCGGCAACATCGTCAAGATTATTGAATCCTTCCTTTTCAATCATAGCATAAAAGTTGCCCTCGATGGAAAGCACTCTTCTTCTTATTCTGTAACTTCAGGGGTTCCTCAAGGTTCTATTTTTGGCCCTATACTCTTTTCAATTTACATTAATGATTTTCCAGATATTCTCACATCTAAGGTGGCATTGTTTGCTGATGATACCACTATTTAATCTTGTTGTGATAAGACACTAACACTCTCTGATTGCTTGGAGGGGGATTTTGAGCTTGAAAAGGATCTCACTTCTGCTACAGCATGGGACTCACAGTGGCTGGTGAACTTCAAAACAGATAAAACTTGATTTTTTCAGCCAATCGTTATTTCAATAAGTTAGATCTTCCTATATTTATAAATGGTGATGTACTTGATTTGCATCTACTCTTCATCTTCTAGGATTAACTATTACTTCCGATCTTTCTTGTAAACCATATATCAAATCTGTTGCAAAATTAGAGTCTGCTAAGTTGCATCTCTTTATCGAGCTCGACACTTTATTACTTCAGAGTCTATTCTCTACCTCTATAAATCTCCAATCTGTCCTTGTATGGAATACTGTTGCCGTATCTGAGGCGGATCTTCTAATGATGCGTTTTCTCTTTTAGACAAGGTGCAAAAACACATTGTAAACATAGTTGGACCTGCTCTTGCAGCCAAACTCCAACCATTATCACATCGTCATAATGTTGCTTCTCTTTCTCTTTTCTAAAAATTCTATAATTCATTTTTATTTTCATCTATTTTCAAAAACGATGAGTTACAGTAAGATAACCATATTTAATCCTTGCCGTAACCCTAAACCTAGGCCTGACCTTGCTGCTGACCCAAACTATACCCTCAGTTTATGTAGCGGCACTCCCTTGCGACTCAGGGAATTTGATGGTCATTGTATGTACTTTTTGTTCTCTATAAAAGTTGCTAACGGGAACATTGTTTTTACAAAAAAACGATGCTTACAGGGATAAAAAATTAATGGGTACACTAAAATGTCCCCAATAATGCTAATGTTTCCGTAAGTGTTTGTTTTTTTGTAAATTCTGTCTCCTTAATTGATACTATAGGTGTGTGTGTGTATATATATATATATATATATATATATATATATATATATATATATATATATATAATATATATATATATATATATATATATTTATATATATATATATATATATACAGTATTGGACAAAACATTTGCAACCAACATCGAACAATGCTAAAAAGTGTTCCTAATTTTACATGTCTTCAAAACGAAACAAACTATACTACCACAACAAACAGTTCAGGAGTCTGGAGTCATAGCATGCCATAACATGAGCAATCAGCTGACAGGTGACAGCACACAGGCAGAATTTCGTTGACAAGTGCCATTTTGCAGCGGACAAAACAAGTACAACTTCTTTGGTTTATTTCATTTTCTTAAGTCTGGTCCGTGTCAACCTCACGGAAGTTTTTTAATAATTAAAGGAAGTATCCAGAAGTTTCCAGAAGCATGCAGAAGCTTCCAGAAGATTCCAGAAGAAGCATCTGGAAGCATCCAGTAGCATCCAGAATTATTCAGAAGCATCCAGACGCATCCAGAAGCTTCCAGAAGCATCGAAAAGAAGCATCTAGAATCTTCCAGAACAGGTTCAGACAGGTTCATTTTACTATATAAGAGACATGTAAATCGACATGTAATTCAGTCAGTATATGGAAGTCAATCAGTCAGTATTACCAAGACAGTTTATCGAAGTGAGTTTTATCAAAGTGTTTTGTCGAAGAACATCAATACAAGAAGTGAAATACAACAAGTTTTTCATTACATCAATACAGTCCACATCCAACCAAGACGTTGTGTTCAACAAAGCATTATTGTATCATCACAAGGTAAATGTAACACGGTAAGCCTTGAGAAGCGTGGTTATTTATTTTTATTATTTTTATGACTTCAATTGCAAAAATGGCTCCCGACAGCCTTGGATTGGAATGACGAAAGAAAATTATTGGGGATTACATAAGTGGAATGTCACAAAAAAGTGTTTGTGATAAATATCGCGTGAAAAAATGGACCGTATCAAGACTATGTTCCAAATATCGTTCTACGGGGAAGTTGGCAGCAGATAACAAAGGTGGAAGACCGCATTCCACCACTTCTAGAGAAGATTCTATGATCGTCAGATTCGTCAAGAAGGATCCCTAGATATCATAAGTTGAGATACAAAAGTAATTAGAGCTGCCTGTATCGGACCGAACAATCAGACGACGTGCTGTTGAAGCCGGATTGTTTTCTCGACGCCCTGCAAAAAATCCGCTGATTTCACTAAAAAACCAAAAAAAAAGACTCCTGTTTGCTACATCTTATATTGAATGGAATGGGCAGAAATGGCGAACTGTCCTGTTCATAGATGAATCGAAGTTCAACATCCTTGGGAGCGATAGCATTTGCCGTGTACGTCAACCGGCCGGAAAACGCCTCGATTTACGTTACTGCCATAAGACCGTGAAGCATAGTGGAGGCAATGTAATGGTCTGGGGGTGTTTTTCTGCTAACGGTCTAGGTCTAATACATCGAAACGATGGAATAATGGACCTTTTCATGTATAAAAATATCCTGAAAGATGTTATGTTACCTCATGCTGAATGGAATATGCCAATAAAATGGGTTTTTCAGCAAGACACAGTCCGAAACATACAGCAAAAGTAGTCAAGCAGCGGTTTTAAGACAACCAACTTAGTTTCTCCGCGCAGCGGCCTTGCGCGGCAAGGTTCGTGTTTCGGAGTTAAAGGGTTGAGAGAGGGTTGCACCACGAATAACAACTAAAAAAAATAAATAATAATAAAAAAAAAAAAAAAAAAAAATGAGTAGCCTCCTCGACTGTAGTGGCCCCCCTCGGGCCTTGAGGAGGTGAATAATCTAAAAAAAAAAAAAACCACCTATTGGTGTTGGATTGGCCGCCTCAATCTCCGGATCTCAACCCTATTGAGAACCTGTGGGAGATCGTCAACCGCAGAATTAATCGTGAAGGTGTTCGTAATAAGGATCAACTGTTTGAACAAATCCAAAAGGCCTGGGATTGGCCTATTTATATATATACATAAAGCAATTTTTTTATTTGAACATTGCACACATTGTATTTCAATGGCTTCAAAATTTTTCTTGTGACATTGTTGGAAACTTTCTGTTGCATTTTAGGGTTTATGCTCTAGAATTTGTGTGGAAATCTTTTTTCTTGTTTCACCAGTTTAATATACACCATATATATAACAAAAATAGAGATAAACTAGTAAAATAAACTAAATTATCTTTAGTAGACATTCATAGATATTCATTCATCTTTGTATTAGAAAGTGTTATTTTTTATGGGAAGGCAAAATATATATTCTTAAAATATATATTCTTTGGTCCAATAGATTTGTTCATAATGGCCATCATGTAAAAAGTATATATACAGCATATTGAATATAATGCTCTTCAACAGGCTTTAAACATTGCACCAAAAATGTTAATAAATGATGATGATGACTATCATCAAAAATGACAGCCATGCTTAATTTAGTTTTGATGATGTAAATTCTTTTTTAACACTTTTAAATTCACAAGATAAATCTATCCAACATACAATAAAAATTTGTATTTTATTAGTTTGTTAAATTTTGTAATGATTGGTTGAAATATAAATGTTTATATTTCAACCAATCATTCTCTTCACAAGTATAAGTTTCCATACACCTTAAGGATGCAATTACAAATGTACTTATAAAACCGAAATCATCTATTTCACAGAGTATTACAATTGGTTCTTTTCTGTGCAGAACATAACATTTAAGATAAAATTAATTTTCTTATTAAGATATTAACTGAAAATGGACATTCCCATAAACAATATTTAGATATTGTTAAAAAGTATAAATATTCTCCAAATCCATCTTCTTTTCAAAAAATTGCTACCAAAAACCTAGTTATTTTACCGTGGGTCTCGAGATAAAGCCTAGTTCTAAGCAGAGAATTTGTAAAATTGGCATTAAAACAGTCTTTCGTTTTGGTAACCACTTGATTAATAGACTTTGCCATAATAAGTCTAAAATATCTCCTAATAGCCATCTAAAGTTATATGTTATATGTTATATATATATATATATATATATATATATATATATATATATATATATATATATATATATATATATATATATAAATGTATATATAGATATAGATATATATATATATGTATATACACATATATTTATATATATATAAATATATGTTCAAATAGATATCTAAAGTAATATATATATATATATATATATATATATATATATATATATATATTATATATATATATATATATATATAATTTATTATTCAAAGTGTTTTCTTTCTAGGAAATTTGATATCCACATTCACACCATATCTCTAGTAGTACCCCAATTAACTTGTATCTAAATGCAGTTATCTTGTTTATCAAGACTTGTTTTACTTACTTTTATTTAGTATATACATCAGTTTACAGAAAGATGATATCCATCAGCTTTCTGTAAACAGAAAGCTGATATACTAAATCCAAAATAAGAATTCATTTAAAGATTATAAGTTTAGTGCTGTTTAGACAGAGCAGAGTACCTGAAACGCTTTTTTAAATGGTTTCCTTTCCAACATTATATGCAAACGCTGATTAAAGAACAAGAAATTCTTTGGCTTAAAAAAGTTCAAATTTGTACTCTCAACAAACTAAACTGGTTTTCAAAAATTTTATCTATACAGAAAACAAATTGATTCCTGCAAAAACCATCTACAATTTATTGCATTATTATTATTGGTAATCATTTAGCTAATGCAGTAAAATTAATACAACTGTGTTGGTCCTGTTAAAACATATGACACATACCAAGTATCCTGCTCAAGAAGTTACCTGTTATAAATGTGTCATAAAACATATGACACATACCAAGTATCCTGCTCAGGAAGTATCCTGCTCAGGAAGTTACCTGTCATAAATGTAAAAAAGAGTCATTTTGAAAATTTTTTGTAGACTTTTTAATTTTTCAGCAGCCATTCCTAAAATTAAAAATAATTACTTCTGTTCCACCATCTCAGCCTCAGTCGATTTTCTTTTTTGAGTCTACCACAACATTACTATTAATGACATCTATTAATGACAGATTGATATTGAAAGTATAAATAAAAGTGTACTTTATAATAAATTAGTAACTTTACTTAATTTAAAACTTCTTGTGAAAAGAATTTTAATGGAATGCATCAGTTTTTCGTCAGCAAAATCAGACAAATACTGCTATGTTTCAATAACTCTTAAAACCAAACTCCATGTGCTAGATAACTTATGTATAGATATCACTTTTGATACCTATACATAAGTTTCCAGTTCACTCAAAAGTTGCATGAAAATATTACCATTAAATATGGTGGGAAAAGAAAAATCTATAACTTTTGCTGTTTTTACAACAATGAAAACTGAGTATTCAGAATTGTTTGACAACCTATTGCCACTTAGTCCTAACATTTTTTAAAAGACAGAATTTGTTAAATCTAAAGCTAACCATTGGTTGAAGAAGGAATAATAGTGGCAAGCAATTTACCTTGGCATGCTAGAGTTTTAATATTAAATGAAAAGACTAAATTTTGTATGTTCTGAAACTTACTATGTTAATTATATATTTTTATTTTAAAGATCTTTTTATTGAAATGATCGTAAGCATGATTTCTAAATATAAAACTAATAGTACTCTAGACCTTCCTTCTACTTACTATTAAATACCTTTATCCAAAATCAATCAGGTATATTCTGTTTATACTTTTTTTGAAACTGAAAATAAACTCTAGCAATATATAGAATATCATTTTGAATTATCAATGAATCATGTTTTCAACGCATAATAGACAACTTTGTTAAAAAGTATGCGAACAGAAAACATGTTAACATTTAAGAAAGTGAACAATAATATTCATCAATGATAAAATGGAGAAAGAAGCAACAGTTAGAGCTATAAATAATTGGCAAAATTTTCTTTTGCGTGATCATTATATTCTAATCACAACCAAAACTCTGCAGCATTTATGTACGATTATTAATCAAACACTGAAATGAAGGATAATAAGATAATGTGTTGGAGAATAGCCTTATCTCCATATTTTTATGATGTTCATATTTTCCAGGCCAATGTAACAGTGGTCCAGATACATTTACTTGTGCTCAGTTTGCAACAATAAGTTTAAACTCACTACATTTCACAATATTTTACAACAATTCAAAAATTGATTCAACAATTGATACTACAATGATTTGCATGCTGCCAAAAATATAAAAACCGGAATTAACTTTTTGTTAAAACAAATTTTTAAACTATCAATTAGTTTTATGAAAGATTAGTCATTCTGTTAGCATATTTTTCCAGCAATTTTATGATGATTAACAAAAAAATAAAATTTTTAGTACATAAAGATTTACAAAATAAAAAAAGTAAATTAGTTAACCTTGCTTCCGCAGTTCCTAATCCACTGACATTAAACAAGATAACTCTATCAGTAAACACATTTGTTGATAAATCCAAAGTAGATAATGATAAATTTTTTATATCAGTGACAATAGAGGTTTTTCCAACACATAAAATTTTTTCATTACCAGTAGAATCTGTTACAGAAGCTTTTACAGTGAAATCAGTACCATCAGGGTAATCCGCTAAATATAAAGAAACTAAATTTTAAAATACATTTTCATTTATAAGCAAATTTAAAACCAACTCTTTTGTATCAACAATTCGGAATTCAGAGGCTAATATATATATATATATATATATATATATATATATATATATATATATATATATATATATATAATATATATATATATATATATATATATATAGAAATATATATTTATTTATTTATACACACCTAACTTACCCTTTGTAATAAAAAATGACTCTTAACTACTCTCTAGTCCTTAAGAAAAGGAAGGAGGGGAGGATGTTTATTAATTTTTGGAAAATTTTTACACCCCCCCCCCCAATTTTATAAACCCCCCCCCCCCCCCCCTCCTTCTTTTTTTATTAATTTATACTTGTTATCAAAAAAACTTTTTATCTCAAAACTAAAAAAAAATTAATGAAAATTGACCTTAAAAATTAAAAAATCTTTATTTTAGTCACTGATAAAAACAAAAACTTTTAGTGTAAACAGGCTTGAAAAATTGTTGACTTAGTAAATCTCAATTTGTCAAAAATGAGATTTTGGTTTATTTCTCACCAAAGCATAAAACTTATATCAGCATATTTAATTCTATTGAAACTATGGTAATATAGCTGTTAAAAAATTTGACCACAGGCCACGCCAGAAATAGTTTTATGCGTGTTTTGTAAAAATATTAGTTTGGATTTATAAACTGAAATTTTTTATGAAAAATGCTTATATTGTAACATAAACAATTCCCCCCTCGCCCATACTTTTATTAAACACAACCTCCCCCCCCCCCCATCCTTTTATTACATCTGGATTAAAATTCCCACCCTCACTTCTATTACCCCCCCCCCCCAAATCTTTGTATTAAGGAGTTGAGAGTCCTCTATGACATCTAGCAATACAAAATTAAGTACAGATTATGTCAAAACGCATTAATTTAATTAAGGATACTAATTAAATTTATCTTTTTTAAAAAAACTAAAAAATGCAAATAAAAAGACTAAAATATTTTTACAAACATTGCAAATGTTTTTAAAAACATAATGAATGTTTTCAGTTGTTTTTTGTTTTAATAAAAACATTTTGAATGTTTTTATATTAATTTTTTTACTGTAAAACATGTGCAGAATCTTGCTTCATCAACTACCTTATAGCCTGCTGCTACAAAGGAGTGCTGTAACAATGACTATCCTATAGCCTGATGCTACAAAAAAGTGCTGCTATATTGAAAAAGGGTTTACTTTGGGCAAGCAACCTATCATTAAAAAAAAATACTTTACTTAACTTTTGAAAATTTTTCTGGCTTGGTTTATTAGTGTTTAATTTAAAATAATAGTTTTTAGAAGAAACTTTTCGACTATCACTAGACTTGAAAGGATTTATTTTTGGCACTGTTATGTCTTTAATTAAGATCTTTTTCAATTTCAATACTGTTTTCGGTTTTAAATCTGTCAGCTACCATAATTAGTTATTTATATTTAGATTGGCTTATCGAATATGGTAGGATCTATCTTTTTATTTTCTATATTTGTTTAGTGAATAATATTGTATTATATGGTCTTTATTTTTCTCAATATCTTATTATGTAAGTATTTATACTATAAATTATGGTATACAATTATATAAACAAAATTTTATTAAATAATCAATTATTATTATCGGATATATTTTTTGTGCATGTTTTTTTCTATATCCACATTTTTTCTAAAAGTTATTGATGTTGCCTAAATTTGGGAGGGGTTTGGCTGTTTGGCTTTCACTAATATTACTAGTCAATTAAAAAAGTCCATTAGTCAATTTCTTAACTTAATTTGAGATTTTTTTTTTAATTTAATTTAAAATAAATTTAATTAAAGCTGTTATTTACCATTTGCGGTTTATATAAACATGTCCATGCTAACATTAATTATTTTAATAATTATAATAATGAATGTTTTTCAATATTAGATTCTCCCCAAAATAAATTTGAACTTAGTCTTATAAAAAAATTGTTCATTGAATGAAAAAATCAAAATATAAACAAAGAGTAGAACCATTATTAGATATCTCAATTTACATAATAGTTACCATTTTATAAGATGTTAACCTTTTGTTAAATATTTTAATATCTTTATTATTGCATTTATTGCTATTGCAAAATTTGTTAATGGTTTTTACTATCAAGTCAAAAAAATTAGTCTTATTTCTCAATTGTTTTACTTATCTTGTGCTAAAAAGAAATATATAAATATGTATATATGTATATATATACATATATATATATATATATATATATATATATATATATATATATATATATATATATATATATATATATATATATATATATATATATATATATATATCTCGGAGAAACAAGTTGAGCGTGGTACTACCA
This sequence comes from Hydra vulgaris, assembly GCF_038396675.1. Lineage (NCBI taxonomy): Eukaryota > Metazoa > Cnidaria > Hydrozoa > Anthoathecata > Hydridae > Hydra > Hydra vulgaris. Next base: position 2,906,001 of record NC_088927.1, read on the forward strand.
GGGACGTGGTGGGGATCGAACTCCGAACCTCTCGCTTATGAAGCGAGCGCTCTACCACTACACCACTACCGCATATATATAGATATATATACATACATACATATATATATATATATATACATATATATATATATATATATATATATATATATATATATATATATATATATATATATACATATATATATATATAGTATTTTTCATTTTACTGTTTAAGTGGAGTGACTACATATTTTCATATGAACAGTTAATAGAATTATTATTATTACATTATATATAAATTAGTAAAAACACTAATCTAATTTCCTTTGACAAATTGTTTCTCTATCAGTAGGTTAATAAATAGAGTGCTCCGTTCTTTAAGAATATTGAGCACTCTATTTGCAGAATACATTAACATAATTGTTGTTGGGTGACTTTAATGCTCATCACACTGAATGGTTAGGCTCTTGTGTCAATGACTCTGCAGGTGTTAAGGCCCACAACTATTGCCTTTCTCAATCTTGACACAAATTGTCAACCTTCAAACTCTTCCAGATAATTTAAATCATTTACCTTCTCAAATCAATTTATGTCTTGTTTCTGATCCTAGTCAGTGCTCAGTTTCTCCACATTCACCCTTAGGTGCTTCTGATCACGGTTTGATCTCTCTAAAACTATTATCTCATTTTTCTTCATCGTCAGAATCCCTCTATCATTGTACCTCTTACAACTACCTTAAAACTGACTGGGACTCTATCCATGATTTTCTTCATGATGGCCCTTGGGTAGAAATATTTCGTCCTGCTGACCAATACGCTTCTTACATGATTTTTTGGATTCAGACTGGCATGGAATCTTTTATTATCACTCAACAACTCCAAGTTAGGCGTCAAGGTTTTCCTCACATTGCATTGTTGCATTTTCCAATCGAAACCATTACTTCCTTATCTATCAGCAAAATAATTCTTCAGAAAACAGACATCTGTCTAGAAGCCTTTGTAAAAAAGTTTTGTTTAACGCCAAAGCCAGCTATCCTCAGCTCACAAAAATATCCTATTTCATCTCAAAAATTAGGCACTCGTGACTTCTAGAGAATCTTTAACAGTATAATAAAGGGTAAATCTGTTATTCACCTCTCTTGAATGCATCAGATTTTGTCACCTCACCTAAAGACAAAACTAAATTGTTTTCTCATCAATATCATTTCCTAATTCCACTAGCTGAGTTCTACCTGATATAGCCAACAAACAGGTTGATGTATTGCTGGACATTCATATCACTCCAGCTTCTGTATCTAAAGTGATTTCCTGCTCAGACTCTTCTACAGCTTGTGGTCTGGACAATATACCTGTTGTGGTCTTGCAGAAATGTTATGGAGCTATTATCTATACTTTCAAAATTATTTAACAAGTACCTATCATAGTTTTGTCTTCCAGCCTGCTAGAAAGCAGCATCTGTTACCCCTATTTTAAAAAACTCTGGAGAGCAATCTGACTCGCCTAATTACTGTCCCATCGGTCTTCTTCTTATCATAAGCAAGTTTTTTAAGTCTTTAATTAATAATTACTCAACTTCTCATCTTAAATATAATAATTTACTATCTTATCAACAGTATGAATTTTGATCTTCTTGTTCTACAGCTGATTTGCTAACAGTAATAACCGATAAGTTTTATTGTTCATTAGAAAGATATGGAAAGGTTAAAGCTATCGCTCTCAATATTTCTAAAGATTTTGATAAAGTTTGGCATGTTGGTCTTCTCCATAAGCTTTCTTTTTACGGTGTATCAGGTAACATCTTTAATATTATTGAATCCCTCCTTACCAATCATAGTATAAAAGTTGTCCTCGATGGACAGCACTTTTCTTTATATCCTGTAACTTCAGGGATTCTTCAAAGTTCTATTCTTGGTGCTATACTTTTTACTGGTGCTTTTCTTTTTCAGTTACATTAATAATCTTTCAGTTATTCTCACATATAAGGTGGCATCGTTTGCTGATGATTATGTTGTCCCAAAACATTTGGTAAAAATTTTTTTGTTGAAAATGTAAAGTCTCACCCTCCTAAAAGTTTCTTTATGGTCCCATAATATCACCGACAAACATTTATAAAATTTAATTAATATTTAGTGGTCCACCAAGGTCCTTGAAATTTTTAATGTTGGTGTAAATAGAGTTCAATGTATTGATTTTTGTGAAAGGTTTATGAACTTGTTATTTAACATATGGGAATGCATTTGGTATCTCAAAGTATAGATTCTACACATATTTAATTAAGTTGAAACATCTGGTATAGTATGTAAACTTATCCTCTTTCTTATAATAACAATATTTCTAGGGGTTATATATACCCTCGTTATTCAAGTAATATAAAAAACTGTTAAAAAAACAAACAAATAATAAAACTTCAATGTAATGTGTTCTTGCGTCTTAAAAAAGAAAAATAAGGTTTCCAAAACGATGATGTGACGTAATCACCGTCGTCTTCATTCAAACCGCCTTCACCCGGAGAACACTGGTGAAACTGTATTTCCAAGGACTCTCTCACTTTTCTCTTAAAATAGTCTTCCTCTACTTTAACAGTGTTGTTATTATTCCAGCCAAAGGCACCATGGCAATTTCTGGAAAGCCCCGCTACGGCCAAATTTTTCCATTTTCCCTCAAAAGTATGTTTTTGATGTTGGCAAATGCGAGTTGAAACCTTGAGTTTTGTTTCACCTACATAGAGCTTTCCACACGAACACTCCAGTTTGTATACTCCTGGGTAAGAGTTGTTGGGAAGTCGAGGCTTGTTTTTTTGAGTTATTAATTGTTGAAGGTTTTTTGGTGATTTAAAAACTGGAGTATAGCCTACACTTTTATTATTATTTATATACACAATTATTATTTATTATTATTTTTATTTATTATATTATTATTATTATTTATTATTATTTATATACACAATTATTTACTAAATCTCATCCAACCGACCTCCAATCTTAACAAAACAAAACTTCGAAATTCAAAACAGTTTGTTGAATGTGCTCAATCATGGTATATCGATCCTGGTGAATTTCAAGTTTCCTTCGATATTGTTAATCTTTACCCTTCAATACCAGTTAAAGAATCAATCGATATTTTATCAGAACAACTCCGTAACAGTCCTGTCTTTAAATCAAAATTATCTTTTTCAGAAATAAAAATACTTTTAGATTTGTGTTTGTCAAATTGTTATTTTTTACATGAAAGCAACATACAGACATTGGAAGATGCTGGTCCTATAGGTTTATCATTAATGGTAGTAATGACAGAGAGTTTTCTACAACATTATGAAGAAAAAGCGTTACTACAGGCACAATACCTTACACCACCAATATGTGTAAAATCATTTAAAAGGTATGTAGATGATATCCATTCCCATTTTATTAATGAGGCAGAATCAGAACGTTTTCTCAACTTGTTAAATAATCAACACACAAATATCAAATATACAATTGAAAAAAAAAGTGATTCACACGCAATAAATTTTCTCGATCTCTCAATAACAAATAACAAATCCGGAACATATCTTTTTAAAATCTATTGCAAAGATGCAATTACTAATGTGCAAATAAAGCCGCATTCTTGTCACGATCCAAAAATAATTTATGGTGTATTTAAAGGTTTTATCCAAAGAGCTTTTGCATTATGCAGAAAAGAACACATAAACCATGAATTAAAGTTTCTAACAGAAATGTTTACAGAAAATGGTTATAACAAAAAAAATACTTCAAAACATTGTTAAAAAAATTAAAAAAAATAAGCAAAATAATCAACAAAACAACAACAATAACATCAATAAACTAGAACCAAATTATATTTTTCTACCATGGGTACCAAAATTAAGTAATCAATTAAAACAGATATTTAAAAGTGTAGGCTATACTCCAGTTTTTAAATCACCAAAAAACCTTCAACAATTAATAACTCAAAAAAACAAGCCTCGACTTCCCAACTACTCTTACCCAGGAGTATACAAACTGGAGTGTTCGTGTGGAAAGTTCTATGTAGGTGAAACAAAACTCAAGGTTTCAACTCGCATTTGCCAACATCAAAAACTTTTGAGGGAAAATGGAAAAATTTGGCCGTAGCGGGGCATTCCAGAAATTGCCATGGTGCCTTTGGCTGGAATAATAACAACACTGTTAAAGTAGAGGAAGACTATTTTAAGAGAAAAGTGAGAGTCCTTGGAAATACAGTTTCACCAGTGTTCTCCGGGTGAAGGCGGTTTGAATGAAGACGACGGTGATTACGTCACATCGTCGTTTGGAAACCTTATTTTTCTTTTTTAAGACGCAAGAACACATTACATTGAAGTTTTATTATTTGTTTGTTTTTTTAACGGTTTTTTATATTACTTGAATAACGAGGGTATATATAACCCCTAGAAATATTGTAAGTTATAAGAAAGAGGATAAGTTTACATACTATACCAGATGTTTCAACTTAATTAAATTTTATAAAGCTTATCTAAGATGTTAACTTTTAAAAATTCTACACATATGTATTACTCAAAAAAAATTTCTCAAACACCAAAAACCCGCCAAATCTATGAACAAACTAATTCTATTGGTTCAAAAAATATGCTGATGAAGCGAAATAAAGTTCTAGAGTATTCTGTTGAAATACTCTTAAAAATTGTATTATTTGAGTTTAGTTAAGTTTTCGTTGATATTTCTAGCATAAACTGTTGTAAGAATAAATTATCAAACAAATTAATTTTTTTCATACTATGGCTCATTCTTGGAGCCACATCAATAATATACTAATCTTAATTATAGTATGTAAAAAATTTTTTAATATAACCTTAATTATTTTTTTTTTTTTACAGAAAGATTAATTAAGTGACACGAAGCAAGGACAGTATTTTGTTGATAGAGCATCCTTCTGATACAATCACAGGGGCACATCTTCCAGATGGACAAGATGTTATGCAAAAATTTTTTTTTTACTGTGTAAAGAAGTTGCCGGTTGCAGACAGTGCATGCCAAGTGCATGACCAATTAATGCCATTCTGGACAAAGTCGCGGCTACTCGTTTTCCAGAAGCAACACAACATTTAGAAAATCAAAGATCTGTATAGTGAGCAACAATATTTGATGAGCTCTCGGGCCAGGAATAATGAGAAGGATAAACAGAATCAAAAACAGTACGCTGAATAACCTGTATGATATCAGCCATGCAAATGCAGCTCAGCAAATCAGTAATGAGAAAGATAGACTGTTTTTGAAATTGCAACAAGAATCTAGAACTGGTTGATTGGACCAGTTGACAGAAAGCTCTTCAGTCGCAAGAAGCGCTCGCAAAATGTCAGGAACTGTTTGCCAAGCAAGTTGCATTAGTGGCAGCACAGCCACATAAAGTCAGGAGATGGATTGTGCCGCATTGTTAGACAGTGAAAACAGCTTGTCAGAAGATGACAATAACGATTTTGTAGTTACAACGCCAAGCAGGAGCAGTGCTTCTAAGAAAATAAAACGCCAAGATGTTCTTTCACCAAAGGTGGCTGCAGTTTTTAATAGGACGAACCTCAGCATTTGAACATCAACCATTATTCTATGGTGAATGAAGTAAGATATTCAACATCATCTGCAGTTTTGTCAAAGAGCACAGTTCATCAGAAGCATCAACATTTACGTTGTGAGGCTGCTCAATAAATTTAAAAGGTTATTAAAATTAAAAGGTTCAGGATGAGCATGATCAACCTGCTATTAGTATTATGTAACCCAGTACTACCTACCCTACGCCCTGCAGCCTTGAAGGGTTTGCTTTTTTAAGCAAAGGCTAGGAGAATCAAACTTAGTTGGCCTTATTTCTTGTTTTTGTTTTAACTTTTGGGACCAAAATATCTTTTTTTTTCGGTAACTTAAAATTAAATAAATTTATATAATCAAAAAAATATAATTTTAATACCATAATCAAAAATTTTGATAACTTTAATCAAAATGTTGATAATTTTACTCAAAAAATAATTTTTATGAAAAATTATTTTTATAAAAAATGAATTTTACTCAAAAATTCAACTTTTTGAATTCAACTTTCATAAACCTAGTCTCTATAAAAATAAAAATCTTTGGGATATACCCTTAAAAAACCTCAATCCTAATAAAAACCAAAGATGTATGTCAGGCTACATCTTGACATACATCTTTAGAAAACACAATAACTATTAATAAAACCAAACAAAAGCTAATACCTGATTGTTCTATGTAATATGTTGATGGGACTTCTAGATACAAACTAATCATATGTTCTGTATTAGAAATCTCATACAGAGAGTTCAGTGTATACCAATAATTATCAAATAATTGATCTATGTAAACATCAAATATCTCATTATAATGGACTGATTGAAACTGACTAGAAGGATCAATTGAATTGAATGCGACATCTCCAGGAGTATCATTACTGTAATCAGGCATCCATGCTAAAAACTGACCAGGTGATGTTGTAAAACGATCATTGTATGGTACTGCAAAATCATTTTGACCTAAAAATAATAACATTTGTTTGTGAGGTTATGTAAATTTGTACCATGCTATATCATAAAATACAACCTATGAATACCTATAACTGTTGCATTTACTGTAAAGCTATATACAACTTTAAAAAAAAGCATAGGATATGACCAAGGTGTCAAGGTAGTTGATTTAAAAACAGTGTAATAAGGGTAAAAAATGTCAGTTGCACTACTTGGAATAAATGTATTGGAAACTGGTGCACAATTACTCGAAACTCCAACACATGATTTTGAAAGAAAACATGTTTTTAATCCACTATATGCCTCACAGGCTGTCTTCAAAATCTAAAGTAAATTAAAAAGTAAAGAAACTTTTTCTTATTTATCTTACCTTTAGACACAACATAATCATTTTTTTCTTATAGGCAAAAGTCAATTTTTAAACTCTTTATGTGCACTAAAAAATTTCAGTGTTCTAATAATAAACAAAAAGTGTTGAAAAATTTGTTTAATGCAAATTCTAGTGATTTACAGTTATTTTTATTATAATAAAGATTTTTATAATAATCAGATTATTTACAGTTTCCATTTTCTAAGTTTAGTATGTTTTGATTTAGTATGTTTTGATTTAGATTCAGTGCCTTAACAACAACCACAAAATTCAATTTACCCAAAATTTGCAGTTTTAAAATTGGATTTAAGATTAAATTACATATCATATCAAATAATTGTTACATATCACAAAACAGAAAAAATATATATATTAAAAATATTCAAAAGTCAAAATATTTAAACACAAAACATATCGCTGTACTAGTGCAAGGCCATAATACCTCAAAACTACCTATTATGAGTAAATTAATGTTAAAATTTTAGGTTAAAGATTAATTTATAGGCTTAAGTAAGCATAATTTTTATATTAATATTTTTAGTAACTTTTTGGTATCAAGCCAAATAAAAAATTATTTAAAAAAAACCACAAGGCTCAATGTTTGGAAAATTCTTTTCTTTTTTTTTTTTTTTTTGAAAACTTCGATAGCAATATAAAAAACCTCAAATAAAATATCTTCAAGTAACTTATTTAATTTAAATTACTAAATTTGTAAAATAATAAATTAAATTTTATAAATTTTATTCTAAATTTTTTTTTTTTATGATAAAAAAAAAAAACTGGTTTAATATTGTTTAGTTTCTTCAAAAATGGGTTGAATCCTGATAAGCTAAAAGTAGTAAGAACTAAATATATGCTCTGAAACTTGAGGGAAAAAATGTACAAACATGATATATATACATCAGGTCAGGTTATCCTGCTACTGGTAACATTTAACCCAGTACAATCCGCTGCCTTGTTGGATACACCTTTTTAGGCAAAGGCTAGGAGAAGCCAACTCCAACCTAAACAACCCCTGCCTTGGAGCTCTTGGTGGAATAAAGGCTAGAGATTGAATGCTGGATCTTTATGACTCAATTTATGGTTTTTGCTTGTGTCTCTGTCTAGGCACTCATTCTATTATCTCCTAATGAGGGTGCAGCTCTAAAACTCAGTTTTATGGTTCTGAGGCCGGCTGGTAGTCAGGTTTCCCGAACTTTGTGGTAGCTCTCAGAGAAGCTGATACCATCAACAGCTAAAAAATAACAAAGTATTAACAGTGCCATGTTGCGCATGGATGGTGTCCCTGTTTGTACTTTTGGTGTGCATTGTCGAGGCCACATTTGGAGCCCTTTGTTATGTCTTACGGTTTATTAATAGTAATGTGGCAATTGCTTAGGCTATTAAACAGTGTTCCGAGTACTATCTTTATATATATTTATTTGAGTCAAGTTCTTTAAAAAATATAAAAATTAATAAAGTATTAAAAACTATAAAACACAAAAAACCATCATCATCACCAAGTTCTCTAAACCTATCATTCATTAATATTTGTGGTCTTCGAAGTAACTTTTCTTCTTGAGTCTTATCTCTTGCAAAGTTCACCAGACCTACTTGCTCTTAATGAGACTAATTTCAGTTCAGCTGTCTCATCTTGCCATCTTAGTGCTTCTACATGCTTCTTACTTATCTTCAGAGATTCAGGTTAGCATTGAACTATTCTCCATGGTTTTCCTCTCATTGTGCTGCTGCAATTTCCATTCATAAACATTGCTTTTATATCTATCAGTAAAACAATTCTCCAGAAAACAGAAGCCTGTTTACTACTGCTAGAAATCATTGTAAGAAGGTTTTTTCTAATGCTAAAGCCTGCTATTCTTTGGTTATAAAATCTTGTATTTCATCTCAAAAATTAGACTATCATGACTTCTGGAGAATCTTTAACAGTTTCTATGATAAGGGCAAATGTGTAGTTTTGTGATATGTAATTCCACCTCTATTATATGTATCTAAAGTGATCTCCTCCTTTGACTTTTCTACAGCTTGTGGTCCGGAAAACATACCTGTTATAATCTTGCAGAAGTCTTCATTGGGGCTTTTGCATACACTTTCAAAACTATTTAACAAGTTCTTATCAGAGTCTTGCTTTCCAGCCTGCTGGAAAGCAGCATCTGTTATACCTATTTTCAAAAATTCTGGAGAGCAATCTGACTCGTCTAACAACCGTCCCATTAATCTTCTTAATATCATAAGCAAAGTTTTTGAGTTTTTTATTAACAAACACTTAATCTTGAATTTAATAACTTACTTTCTTACCATCAATATGGATTTTGATCTTCTTCTTCTACTGCTGATTTGTTAACGGCTATAACCAACAGGTTTTATTGTGCTATCGTTATCGCTCTTGACATTTCTCAAGCTTTTGATAAAGTTTTGTATGCTGGTCTTCTCCATAAGCTTTCTTCATATGGTACATCAGGTAACATCTTTAAGATTATTGAATCCTTCCTTTTCAATCGTAGTATAAAAGTAATAATGCCTTTTCTCTTTTAAACAAGGTACAAAAATGCATTGTAAACATAGTTGGACCTGCTCTTGAAGCCAACCTCCAACCATTATCACACTGTCATAATGTTGCTTCTCTTTCTTTTTTATATTAATAATATAATGGACACTGCTCTAAAGAGCTAACACCACTTGTGAAATCTACTAAAATTCATTCTTGTGTTACTCGTCATTTAACCAAGTCTTATCCTTTTACTGTGACTGTTCCTAGGTGTTCTAAAAATTCTTATTCATCTAGTTTTTTCCTCAAACATCAGTTTGAGGAAGACGTCTTTTTTATCTTGTTTTTATTTTGTCCTCAAACATCTTTTTTATCTTGTTTTCCTGATTCATATAATTTGCGATCTTTTAAGCCGCCTGTTAATTGTTATTGAGATCAATTATGTAAACAAACAAAAAAGTCATTGAAGTCATGTACTAAAACTCTTAGGAATAAAACGCAATTGAATAAATTATCAAGTCTGTAGATTGCGGTGTATATTATGCTGATATTTAGGCCTACAATATACAAAGAATGTAAGCTTCGACTAAAATAAAAAAAGTTTTTCTTCGTATTAATTTATTCTTTTGTTTTAATGAAAAAAATTTAACCCAAGCATTTTTTTTTATCATTCTCTTTAATATTTGGGATGTTTGGGATCCCTTTAAACATATTTTTAAAATTTTTAACATTATGTCTATTATTGTAATTAACTTAAAGTTTAAGGTCGAAAAAGAAAATTACCAAATAATTATCAAATGCTTGTTAACTGAAAGAAAAAAAAAATTGTATCAAACTGTAAAATGTGGCTTTAACCATCTTAATACAGCTGGCGATGGCAGTATTTTAACTTTCATAGAGAAATCATAACTTACACATGTACATAAAACAGGTTGTGCTAGAGCATGTGTCTTTTATAATATATTTAAAATAAAATAACTTTAAAGAAAATTATTGAGTATTTGATATAAATTTGAGTGTTTTTTGACTTATTTGATATTTAAATATTTTTTTCCAATATTCAAACAATTTTTGAAATGTAAATACACAGCAAGCCGTTAAAAAAAAACATTCTACATATACATACATCTGCATACATACAAAAAAAAAATTTAACAGTTTTTGCCTTAATGTGAAAAAATAAAAATCAACTTTTTGATTTTTATTCCGTGCAATATTTTTTTAGTTTTCAAAACACTTAATTTTTTAGTAATTTAATTTATCATTTAATTTGCTCATAAATGTTTGTAAATTTAACAATATACTATAGAAATGTTAAACAACCATAATCAATACATTTAATTAATTCATAAAAAACTTTTTTACTAAAAAACTTTTTTTGTAAAATAAAAATATTCAATAGTTTTTTAATATATTTTTTTACAAATAATTATTAATGTGCAATTGCATAATTTAAGGTGGTAAAATAAAATTTGTGAGATTTTCTTACATTATTACATTAGGAAGTTGGAATTAAAGAACTAAGCTAAGCCTACTTAGGAACTATGTTTTCTTAAAAAATTATGCTATTGCATAAAATAACACGTATTAGATATTTAAATTATTTTTTCCATTATCATGTCACATTTTTCTGTGATAGATTGATTTTATAAACTGTTTGACAATACTGAAGATTTGTTTGTTGAAGATTTGGTTGTGGAAACAGTAAAAAAAGATTCTCAAGATCAATAAGCACTGATTTAATCTTTGAGTTTATTAAAGAAAATGAATATGTTATGAAACTTAACTATGGTTAAACTATAAGTAATTTAAGAGGTGTTATAAAAATGTTTAAAAAATTGGCTACAAAACAAAAATTCTATTTTAAAACAATCTATATCTACAAAAATAAGAAAAGAAAGTTTAAAAAACATAAAAACTCAATGGAATTTCTTAACTGTAATGACAACTATTTTTAAGTTCATCAAATTACAGTATAAAATTATTAATCCAAATTAAACTTTCAAAACATATATATTCATCTTTCAGAATGTATATTAAATTAGTGCTATAAAACCTTGTTGAAGTTCTCGCTTTGGTTAAAACTGCTGCTGAGTTGCAAAGTTTCAACCCAAAAAATGCATACATACTTTTATAAAAAATTAGATGGATAAGAGAAAAAATCTAGTTTTAATAAACTTTATAATTTGTTTACATTTTGGAAACACACCATTTACTCATTTCCTAAACATTTAATCTTTTTTTTTTTTTTTTTTGGATAAGCTGAAAAGCATAAAACCTCTAGTTTAAATACATCAACTTCAAACTTAAAAAGCAAACTTATGATTTGAATTTCTTACCAAAAACCTAATTCCTCCAAGTTTTGTGACATATGCACTAAATCCTGTTATAACACCTGACGATGATATCTGATGATTGAGACTAACAATAACAGCTGAACGTTTCTTATCATTAAAAGTTAAAGTGTAATCTTGCAATCGATTAGTTTCGCTGTTACCACCAATTTCCAAATAAATTGAAGCTAAAATAAAAGTCTATTAAATTCATTTTTTTCAGTTAAAAATAATATATACAAAAAAATAATAAATATAATAAACCTGAAGGATTTGGATATATATATTCTGCAAAGCTTGTTGAAAAAATGTCATCTTTAAAAACTTGAATTTTTAGTAGTTGCAAATTTTCTGGGCCAGTAAGATCTAGAGTCATATTAAATGTTGCATTCACTTGAGATTTAAACTGACGTTGAGCATTAAAAGAACAAGTTACATCATTAACTTCAACAACCATTTGATGGATTTCACTAGGACATCCATAAAAAGCTAAATTTAAAAATAAATAATAAAAGAGAGAAAAGAGAGAAAAGAAAACAACTTTGTTAAAATCATTCTAAGTCTACTAACCATTTGCATCAACTTCTATAGAGTAGTTTCCTGGCATCCCAATTATTACAGATGATATTGTGCTAGATGGATATATTGCAAGCCTATCATTTATTACTAAGCCAAATGTATTTATGTTACCAGTTGAAGTTACTATAACATCAAATGGGCTGTTTACATATGTTTTTAAAGGTGTTTGTGCAGCAATTGAAATACTGATACCAGAACTATCATAGACCTGGAATAAAATGACATTTAAAAAATTCACTTCAGTTTAGATAACAAAAAAAAAGTAAATAAATTTGACTAAATTTCAAACACATACAAATAGGTTTTATAAAAAAACACACGTAAATATTTTAAAAATTTAGCCAAAAAAGTTCATAATATTTTGTTGACTAAAATTTTGTTAAGTTTTTCTAAAATTTTGTTAAGTTTAGTATTTTACTAATACTACTGTTTTCTTATTTTTAGTTTTACTTTATGTCTCCTTGTAAAAATTTACATCATTTAGAGTTCCTTAACTTTATTTTTGTTATATTTAATGCAGGTAAACTGCGGTGCTTGAACTAGACTAAGCAGTTAAAGCCCACAGAGAAATATAAACATTTCTATTGAAAAAATTTTTATATAAAGGAGGATAACTAATAAAAAAAAAAGAAAAACAAACAGATATTCAGTATAAACACAGATTTATTTTAAGAAGAAAAAGTTTATACAAAATCATTTTCAACAGTAAATTTATCATTAAAGTATACCTAAAACAAAACAGGGCATATAGGTAAGCAAAAATCTTCATAAAATACAAATGTTTAACTTACTTTAACACAAATATACATATGCATAGAAATATCACTATTTAAAAATAAATAAATATAAAATGATAGGAGGTATAAGATAAAGAAAAAACATTATTGCTTTTGTGTAATCATAACACAGGCCAACAACAACAAAAATTTTTCTGGTGCAGAGCAAACAATTTGTTTTTGTATAGCATTTCTCATTTTGATTTCAAATATGCAAGTCTTTTTTTACCATCACGTCAAGTTGTAAAGATATTTAGGTTCAAATCTTAGGTATTTAGGGTAAAGTCCCTAATATCGTCGAAAAAAAAGTTATTCAAAAGTATGTGTAATTTATGTAGTGGTGGTAATAAACTTCTTCTCAGAATCGTATTTATTATCAACAGCGTTTCGAAGAGGCTCAGCACCAATACCTAGTATATCCCGTCAGATAAACATCATTGCCATTTATGCTTTACCTCGCGAATTACGCCTGCTCCATACTGCAGTAAAAAAGGACTTCACTACAAACAGCCAAAACCTTAACAATACCCAAATTTGGAAAGCAATAATATTTTTAATGAAAAAATAAGTAAGAAATGTGAATTCAATATCATATAACATAAAAAAATGAAAAATAATTAAATCAAAATATAAATTATTATAGCACAAACTAAAATAATAAATAAAAAAATAAATCATTATACAAAAATAAAAAATAAATCATTATACAAAAATAAAAAATAAAATAAGCACTTACTATATGGTCGAAAAATTTGTCAAAATAGAAGTAATATTAGAAATAAATAGAAAACAATAAATATAATGATGAGTTCTAATAGAAAAAACTAAAATGCAACATAATACCGCAAGCGCAAAAAACGTTATAAAATAAAACTTTATTAAAACTACAGCTGGTACTTATTGGAGAAACACACAACAAATTGGAAAAACAACAAAACCAAATACAAAGTATACAAATATCTCACGCTGTCATAGATACATTTGTGATAAATAAGATAAACACAAAGATTTTATGAAAAAAAACACGTAAATATTTTAAAAATTTAGGTAAAAAAGTTCATAATATTTTGTTGACTAAAATTTTGTTAAGTTTTGTAACCATTATGATTTTACTAACATTACGATTTTCTTTTTTTTAGCTTTAGTTTGTTCCTTGTAAAAATTTACATCATTTACAGATTCTTAATTTCATTGACAATTCCTAATTTTCTTTTTAGGGTGGCTCATAAAAAATTTTTTGTTATGGAACACCCTAGAAAGTTTCAACTCCAGTATAACAGAAAAGTTTAAAATCTTAAAAAAAATTTAAATTAACAATAACTATCAACACGCTGCTACTCAATTGCAAAGAAACGGATTCCCAAAATTACATAAAAACTTTAACAAAAAAATCATATTTTATAAAAACATCTCAAAAAAATATTTCGAAAACTCAACTGAAAAAGTTAATTTTTTTTTTATTATTTGAGAAAATCATATTTTTTATGTAATAAAATCAAATATAATAATGTGTATATAAAATGATTACTTCTTCACAAATAAAGAAACAGCATAAAAGATTTGATTCTGTCAGAGATTTAAGAACCTTTTAGAAAAATAAAAAGTGCCAATAATAAACTATTGTTTGTTTTCTCCACTTTTGCAATCTTGAAAAAATTATGCTTTTTGCCAAAAAACATACTTAACACAACTTTCAGAGTGTGATAAAGCCTGATTTATAAACTGTGATAACAGAATTCGACACCTGGTGTGATAATGATCTAATAAAATGATGATGATATAGATATGTTGATCTACTTCTGCAATTCTAAATTTTTTTACAAACACAAAAAGCACATGATAAAAACAAAATTAAAAACCAAGTAAAATAAATTAACTCTGGTTCAAAAACTTTGAAATACTTTACATCAAAATTTTGAAAATTAAGAACCAGAAAGTAATGAACCAGAAAATACTGAACCAGAAAATACTGAACAAGTAAAAACTGAACCAGGAAATACAAAACCAGAAAATACAACACCTTTTTAGTACAATACTTAAATGAACAAAATATAACTAACCTCTGGTATTTTTTAATATAACTCTAAAGCAAATAGAAATCTTTTTAAAAATTTGTAAATTTCATGTCCGAATAAATAAAAATCGAGCACAAAATCTAAAAAAGTTTACTAAATTAAAAACATTTGTGAAATATTACAAAAAAAGATCATCACATGGAAATTGTATTTATTTTTGTAAGTTTTTACTTTTGGGTTTTTTTTTAAAACGTATTAACCCTGATTTTTGCAGACTAGGACAATCAAATCAAAAGGCATGTAGTGTTTGAACAACATACAAGTTTTATTAACTTTGTACTAAGCTTGAATAATAATTAGATACAAACTAAAACAAACTTTATTATTTCTTTTAAAAATGACCTGACTATTAATTTTTAAATACATTGAATGCATAATTGATTGCACTTAGGCCAGATGACGAGCTTTTACAGAGGAAAATACAGCGCCAAATCTGTAAAAATAAATTTTTTTTATGCTGTTTTCCTTCGTAAACGTCAGACATCTGGTAGCCCTAATTATACTTAAGTACTTGACATTTTTAGAGATGAATGCAGCAGTTCTGTGTTGGTTTTAACTTTACAAATGATGATAAACAAAAAGAAATTTTATGCTAATTTTAATTATGTCTTCTATGTTAATTTTAATTCCTTTTTTAATAATCATCAATATATTGCACTAATTCAAAAAAAAAAAAGCAGCAAACTTTAATTTTTGATAGAAATTAAAAATAAAAGATATGAAATAGATATTATAGAACTATATATAAATAAAGAGTAAAAATTTAAACTTTGAAGAAATAATGTCAATTAAGTAGTAAACATAATACTTAATAATTACTGCTGTTAAAGAACTGAAAAAGTTGAGTAGTTTAGAAATAATTTCAAACAAATTTAACACGTAAAAAATTTAGTGAGTTTTAATTTTTGACCAATGATGTTAACTTGAAATACATTTTTACACATTAATACATTTTTACACATTACAAATACATTTAAAAAATTTAGTTAACTTTAAATACATTTTTAACTAAAAAGTAAAAGTAAAAGGATTTTTTTTAAATTCATTTTATTTTAAAAATAAATATTAAAAATAAAATGAATTTTTTAAATGAATCTTATAAAAAACTCAATTAAACTTTTATTTTTATTTTACTTATAATTTTGTAACTTTTAAAACAACTTCCTCAATACAGTTTGAAAAGTTTAATTTTGTATTAAATACAAAGTTAAGATAATTTTTATAAAATCTTTAGGGTCATTTTAGACTTTACATCATCATATGATAAAATGTACAGTTTGTCTATTTTTGTACACATTTGATTGACATAATTTATCTTGATTAATTATTGCTTTAAATTTATTTTTATCCTATTCAGTTAAGAAAAAAAAAAAAATTTTTTTTAACTGAATTGAATAAATACTTTATCAACAACTTGTTCACAATAACTAATCAATCAATCAATCAAAACTTATTGACAGGCTCAAGGCCCAATATAATAAATATACAATAGGTAAAATAAAGTGGATTAGAATAAAACAAAGACTAACGCACTTGAATATAAACAAAAACCAAGAAGAAAAAATAATAATAAAATAAAATAAAGATAAGAAATTAAAGTCTTATAAATATAACTCAGCTCTCCATTTAAACATCAGTGGAGACTGCAAGAACCTGTCTGAGTTAACAAAAGCTTTTATGACGAGGTTCTCACTATTCTGCAGCAATTTAATATCAAGCAAAGTGCATTATTATATGCAGCACATAAACGATGGAATGAGTCTTTTCTCCAACGATACCATAGCTGACATCCATAGATTGGGCTGCAAAAGGCATTAAATAACATGATCTTTGTTTGTATTTGTGTTATTTTGTTTGTTCCTTTCTACAAATAAGATTAGCTTTAACATACATAGAGTGCACATGTTTTAATATATCTTTGTCATCCTGCATATCGTTTGAGTTCAAGTGACCCAGGTATTTATATTGACTAGTGTATGTGAGAACCATGCCAGATAATGTGAAACTAGGGCTATTTATAAGGGGTTTATAAATTTCAAAAAACATTATTTGAGAACTAATATTGTTATAAACTATACCATGTTTCACAGCATAACTGGAGCATAAATCAAGTAAGATCTGGAGACTAAGTTAATAATTTTTTTTAAAGTAAAATATATAATATATATAAAAACAAAAAGATAATGAGTGTATAAAACCAGTTTTAAAACAGATTTCTATTGTTTATGAAACAAAATCTTTTAAACTCAGTTTTTAAACAATTTAATTACACTTCCTCTTTTAAACTGATAAATGGTTGAAATAATAAACAAACAATTACCAGAATTTTAAACTTTATCGAAAAAACTCAAATGATTTAAATCTTTTTCAGATGTTGCAAAACTTTTTTTTAAATTTTTTAAAGGTTGCCCAAATGAAAACTAAAAATCAAATACAAAAACTAAAAAGCTTACTAAATTAAAAACATCTATGAACTATTGCAAAAAAAAATCATCACAGGGAAACTACATTTATTTTTGTAAATTTTTAATTTTAAGTTTCTTTATAAAAAGTTATAAACCCTAATTTTTGAACGCATCTTCACAGGTGTAAATATTTTATATATAAATATATTTTAAAATAACATATG
Organism: Hydra vulgaris; assembly: GCF_038396675.1. Taxonomy (NCBI): domain Eukaryota; kingdom Metazoa; phylum Cnidaria; class Hydrozoa; order Anthoathecata; family Hydridae; genus Hydra; species Hydra vulgaris. The sequence continues at coordinate 2,923,731 of NC_088927.1, forward strand.
CGTATCAAATAAAATGTTAATTTAATTTAGATCACTAAGCAACAGCTTGCACAATAAAAGATCTAATAATAAATAGATACTCTAAGAAAGATTATATTAATCTAGAAAGATTATACCTCAAGCATGTCTTTGATTTAAAGCTTTGATTTAAAATAATTTGGTTTTACACCAACAGCACCCATTCATTGCCTAAGCATTGGCAAAACAGCAAGAGGTCAGTAGGCAAAGGTGCACAATTTGTGCATTTGATGTGCAAATGATGGGCAAATGATTGCATATGATATGCATATGACATGCATTTGAGCAATGATGGTGTATGTTTTGCATTATAATTATTAGTTTAGTTGCGGACAAAAATAAAAAATTAACAAATTTTTTTAAATGCTTGTTGCATTAAGCAAAAATAAATATGTCAATTATTGATGAATAGTCTTTATTTTCTTGATGATATTGATGAATAGTCGTTATATTCTTGCAGAAGTGTTATCCAGAGCTGTCATCTATACTTTTAAAAACTTTTTAACTAGTGCTTATCAGAGTCTTGTTTTCCAGCCTGCTGGAAAGCGGCATCTGTTATCCCTATTTTTAAAAATTCTGAAGACCGATCTGATTCATCTAACTACTGTCCCATTAGTCTTCTTCCTATCCTAAGCAATGTTTTTGAATCTTTAATTAACAAACGCTTAATCTCTCATCTTGAATCTAATAACTTACTTTCTGATCATCAATATGGATTTCGATCTTCTTGTTCTACAGCTGATTTGCTAACAGTAATAACCGATAGGTTTTATCGGACTGATGACACTACCATTTATTCTTATCATGATAAGAAGCCAACACTCTCTAATTGCTTGGAGGGGGCATCTGAGCTTGAAAAGGATCTCACTTCTGCTATAGCATGGGGCTCACAGTGGCTAGTGAACTTTAATTAAGATAAAACTCAATTTTTTCAACCAATCATTATCGCAATAATTTAGATTATCCTATATTTATGAATGGTAATGTACTCGATGAGTCATCAACCCTTCATCTTCTAGAATTAACTCTTACTTCCGATCTTTCTTGGAAACCGTATTTTAAATCCATTACAAAGATATCATCTGCTAAAGTTCCATCTCTTTGTTGACCTAGACACTTTTTTACTCCGGATTCTATTCCATATCTCAATAAATCTTACACCTGTCCTTGTATGAAATACTGTTGCCATATCTGGGGCAGATCTTCTAATGATGCCCTTTCTCTTGGTGCAAAATCGCATTGAAAACACAGA